>NC_133370.1:19866359-20220246 GCF_049309525.1 Garra rufa | reverse complement strand
ATATATATATATATATATATATAATATATATATATATTTATATATATATATATATATATATATATATAATATATATATATATATATATATATATATATATATATAATATATATATATATATATATATATATATATATATATATATATATATATATATATATATATATATATATATATATATATTTATTTATTTAAATAAATCATTGAAAGTTAGTGAAGTGATTTTGGTTATTTATTGTTGCTTCTCTCTTTTGTATTTCATAATGCGACTTTCATTTATTCATTTATCAGGTTGGCTTGAGATATGCTGGCTGATTCAGTTCTCTGTGAGAGGCAGGAATACACAGAGTTTATTCAAGTGTAACTGTGTTTCTCAGGGTGCCAAAGAGTTTGTGGTGCCATCTGGAGACCCTGGGAAGTTCTACTCCCTTCCACAGAGCCCACAGCAGTTCAAACAGCTTCTTATGGTGGCTGGCATAGACCGGTAAAAATCATATTTTCTTGCCCTTTTTCTTTTTCCTTCATATTCACAGATTGTTGTCAGGTGCTTTGCACACTCAGTAAACTCTGCCTTCACTGAGTGACAGCACCTTGAAAACAAAGCTACATTCTGTTGGCCAGCATACTCTCGGAATCTGTCTTATTCTTAGCTGTTAGCAGCTCTCAATTATGCAGAACTGCATTTATTCCAATGCTGTGTGAAATGCCAAAACAGTGACATGTATGTGGAGTGTACAGCCTGATACGGATTAGAATGCTGCTTTGAATTCAAGACGCTTTTTGAAGATTTTTTCTAATTTGGAATTCAAAGTAAAGAATTGTGAGGTAGTATTAGCACATCAGTCACTGCGTGGGTTGCTGCTAACATGTTTAGCTTTGTTTCCAGTGGTTGTGTATTGAAGGGGCCTATGGCCCATGCGAGTGGTTGACATTAATAGTGATAGTAGTAAACGTTAAAGAATTGTCAGATTAAAAAAAATCTCTTCTGCGCATCAAGTCTGCATTTATTTAATCCAAAGTACAGCAAAAACAGTAAAATTTTGAAATATTTTTGCCATTTAAAATAACTGCTTTCTATTTGAATATATTTTAAAATGTAATTTATTCCTGTGATCAAAGCAAAATTTTCAGCAGTCTGCAGTGTCACATGATCCTTCAGAAATCATTCTAATGTGATGATTTGCTGTTCAAGAAACATATTTATTATTATTATCAATATTTAAAACAGTTAAGTACATTACACATTTTTTTGAGCACCAAATCAGAATATTAGAATGATTTCTGAAGGATCATATGACTGGAGTAATGATGCAGAAAATTCAGCTTTGAAATCACAGGAATAAATTTCAATTTAAAATATATTAACATAGAAATGAGTTATTTTAAATAGTAAAAATTTAACTGGTAAACTGAAGATAGTTCTTTAAAAAAATAATAAAATCTTACTGTTCAAAAACTTTTGACTGGTAGTGTACATTTTTTTTCATATGCGGCGAATATTAAAAATCTGTCCGATAAGATAAGCAATAATTTTTTCTAAATAAATTTAAAAATAAAACAAAATTCATTTTATATCATGTTAAATTCTACAATGTATTTGCTGGAAATATGCTTGAGTATTAAATTATGTTTAATGGCAAATGTAATAATAATGTAAACATAAAGGAAATGATCATACATACACACAATACAATAAAATATCCAAGGTCAACTGATAAATAAAAAATCTCTAATATGGCTGCCTGTTATGATTTTCAGTGCAACTATTTTTTTTAAATAAATCTAAATATAAATATACTTTTTTTTAAGTTTGGAGCAGCAAGGTTTTTTGTAAAGAAATTTAATATATTAATGTTAAAAAGTTTTCTAAAGGATCATGTGGCACTGAAGACTGGAGTAATGGCTTCTGAATAAATTACATTTTAAAATACTGAAATAGAAACAGTTATTTTAAATTGTAATAATATTTCACAATATTACTGTTTTAAAGGTGTTTTATTTAATGAATGTAGCTTTGGTGAGCATAAGAAACTTCTTGCAAAATCATTGAAGAACCTTACCGACCCTAAATGATTGAATGGTAGTGTTATATTATTTATTTATTTTATAAATATTATAGTATTTTTCTGAATGCACCTTTAAATACTTAAAATAATATTTTTTTTGCAAGCACCTCTCTCATTTTGTTCCGAAAATACAAAAGTCTAGTTTCTATTAGATTTCGAAAAATGATACAGACCACAGTGGTCTCATTTTCATTTCAATTTTGGCAGCACGTCTCTTTGAATTAGTAGTTGCGCTAAGCCAGGCCTGCAGACTAGTTTTATGAAAAGTCTGTCAAAAGAAAATGATATGCTATGCATGATTTAAAAATGTCAGTCAGTATTGGCCCACAGTCACTTACGTGCTGGTTATCTCCCGCAATCTCAGGTACTTTCAGCTCGCTCGCTGCTACAGAGACGAGGGCTCCAAGCCTGACAGACAGCCTGAATTCACACAGGTAATGATGTGCTAAAGGTTGAGGGGAAACATGAAGCTGCACGTCTGACAATATCTGCGAAACTGGAGCTCGGTTCTGATGCAGATGAATATTGAGTGTTTTAATGATGTAGCTCGCCCCAACTTCCACTCGTGAGGGTGAGAGCTGCTAATAGGCTTTTGCAGGATTTTCACTCAGACTAAAAATCATGAACCCCAAAAGACCATTTTGCTTTTGTTCAGACAGCCAGCAAAAAATCTAACTTTTTCTTGGTGAATACAAGTCAAATCTCGTTTTTAATGGTCTGAATTGATATCCAAAACCTGATCCAAACCTTTTAAGTCATAAGAATTATTAAATGATAATTACATTACAATAATTACATTTGAAAACATTTCTTTCTTTTTTTGTTTACACATCTCCTAGGTGGATATAGAAATATCCTTTGTAGACCAGGCGGGAGTCATGAGTTTGATTGAAGGCTTGCTCCATTACTCCTGGCCAGAAGACAAAGGACTGATTAATGTTCCTTTTCCCTCTATGACTTACGAGGAAGCCATGAGAGACTACGGAGTTGACAAACCAGACACTAGATTTGGGATGAAGGTGACCGCACGTTTTTTCTTTGCACACATCATCCTAGATTGGACGTAAGACTTCAATGAGGTTGTTTGCATGCTGGCCGTCCTTGGCGTCACGCTGTGTTGGCATCCTGTTTCCCCACACATCACAGATTTTCATGCGGTGCTCAACAATTAAAAATGAATCTCTCGTGATACGTTTTCTCGCACCGTTGTGCGTCCTGAATGCGTTCAGTTCTGCTCATAGGATTACAAGCCTTTTGCTGAATCTGTGATATTTTAGCATTTAGATAAATAAGAGATAATAGTTCAAAAGTTTTTTAAAGGAATTGTTTTTTTAAGTTATATTAATAAATTAAATGATATTAATAAATCAAATTTATCAAAAGTGACAGTAACATTTTTAATATTGCAAAAAAAGTATATTTCAAATAAATGCTGTTCTTTTGAACTTTCTATTCAACAGAGAATCCTGAAAAAAGTATTTGTTTTTATAAAAAGGACAGGACGGCTGTTTTCAACATTGCTAAAAAAAATTATTCTTGAACACCATATAGCATATTAGAATGATTTTTGAAGTGTCGTTTGTTAAAATTATGTTTTAAAATACATGAAAATAAAAATGTATGTTTTTCAATTGTAATAATATTTTACAATATTTCTGTTAGTGTATTTTTAATCAAATATATGCAAGCTTGGCAAGCATAAGAGCCTTTTTATCCCTATTATTTCAAGGGTAGTGTATGTATTTATTTTAATGACATGTTTTTTTATTGTAATTTTAATTGTAATTTGTTTGAAATATATTTACATATATTCCATAATAAGACACATTAAGTACATTGCCTTTCAAAAGTTTGGGATTAGTACTATTTTTAATGCTTTTCTTAAAGATGTTTCTTATACTCATCAAGGCTGCGTTTATTTGATCAAAAATCCAAAAAAACCTGTAATATTTAAAAAATATTATTTCAGTGTAAAATACTGGTTTTCCATGTGAATATATTTTAAAATGTAATTTATTCCTGTGATGCAAAGCTGTCAGTTTCCCGTGATCCTTCAGAAATCATTCTAATATGCTGATTTATTATCAATGTTGAAAACAGTTGTACTGCTTAATATTTAGTTTGAACCTGTGATACTTTTGTTTCAGGATTCTTTAATAAAAAATTTGGAATTTTTTGTAACAATATAAACTATTATTTAAAAGTTTGTGGTTCTTTCTTTGAAAGAAATTAATACTTTTAATCACCAAGGATGTGTTAAATTGATAAAAAGTGATAGCGAAGACTTAAATTGTTAAAAAAAAGATTTCTATTTTGAATAAATGCTGTTTTTTTTATTCATCAAAGAATACTGAAAAAAGAATCACAGGTTAAAAAAAAACAAAAAACTAAGCAGCACAACTGTTTCCAACATTGATAATAAAAGTAATAAATCAGCATATTACAATGATTTCTGAAGGATCATGTGATGCTGAAGACTGGAGTAATGGCTGATGAAAATTCAGCTTTGCATCACAGGAATAAATTATATTTTTAATATATATTAAAATAGAAAACCATTATTTTAAACTGTAATAATATTTCACAATATTACTGTTTTTTTTCTGTATTTTTAATCAAGTAAATACAGATGAGCATAAGAGATTTAAAAAAAAAAAACAATAAAAAACTTACTGATCCCAAACTTTTGAACAACAGTGTACATTTACACAAATCATCTTATTAATTGAGTCTTGTTAACTCAAAAAGTTAATTCTGAAGTGTTTTCTTCTATTCAGCTTGTGGATGTCACCGCAGCGTTCCAGGGAACGCAAATCGAGTTCATCGAAGATGCACTTCTTAAACCAGGTGGCTGCATTCAGGCCATCTGCGTCCCAGAAGGAACGGTAAGGACAGAATCTAGAGATTCTGATTCTTATGTCCCAACACCGCAACTTAATCTATAGCACAAACAGTGTAGTCTGATTTCCAAACAAATGAATCTATGCAGTCAACTTTTTAGTGATTTAAAACTGACAACATAATCAGTGTAGCCTGGTTTTCAGACTAATATTTGTTATGAGCTGAATGAATGTATCAATCAATAAAATTATCTGCCACATTAGTAAGCTTAGTATTAAATGAATTTCATCTGCACATCAAAGAAGAAAATGAATTGCTAACAAATTAGTATTGATAAAAGGATTCAAATTCTTTTTGCATTCCTTAGAATTCATATTCTCGTCCTTCGAGGAGGCACCAAACCAGAAATGTGCTCCTTTTAACTTGTATTATACTGGAAATCAATGAGCAGCAGAATCATTGATATAATTCACAAGGTCTTCATTCTATTTAGTCTCTGAATGTGTTGAGTATTACTATGGTCTGTCTCCTCTCCCTTATACTATCTCTGGAGTATGAAGTTGAAGCTTTCTATGTGTGTTGTTTTTTTCCACAGAAACACCTGAAGGGCAAAGACTTGGAGTTCCTGAAGCAAACAGCAAAGACACAGTATGGTCAGGTGAGTTCTGTGTCTTTCTCCCTCTGTTTGCTGATGGAACACCACCAGCATTCAGTGTGTGCACATCACTGGAAGACTCCTGAAATATTTATCTGAAAAGCAATCAATAAGTCAGAATGATTTGGTGGTAAAACAGTCAAATGTAACACACAGCATACTTACCCTGAGGCAAGATCGACCTCACTAGAGGGACACAGCTCCCTATTTGTGTTGTAGGCCGTCCGTGGAGTCTTATAAAGGGAATGTTATATGTGTTTTTTTTTCTCCTCACCATATGTAGCACATTTTCTAATTTATAGCTTGTAATGATTCATGTCACAGAAAATTGTTTGATTCATTTTTCATGTTACTTCATGTTAAATGCTTCGCACTGAGACAAAAACTAATACTAATTTGCATATTGTCTCAGTCTGCTCCTGATTGAAGCTTCTTTCTGCTACTAAATAAAAAAATGCAACTTTTTATCTCACAATTCAGACTTGTTTTTCGCAATTGGAAGTCTTATATCTCTTTTTTTCAGAATTGTGAGATATAAACTTGCAATTGCGAGTAATAACGTCAGAATTGTGAGATATAAACTGGCAATTGTGAGTTTATATTCTGCAATTCTGACATTATATCTCGCAATTCTGACTGTATCACTCACAATTGCGAGTTTATATCACGCAGTTCTGAGAAAAAAGGTAGAATTGTGAGTTTAAATTTATTTATTTATATTTATTTCCTTCAATTCTGCAGGAATCCTGCAATTCTGAATTTATTTCCCGCAATTCTGACTTTATATCTCGCAATTCTGACTTTATATCTCGCAATTCTGACTTTATATCTCGCAATTCTGACTTTATAACTTGCAATTGTGAATTTGTATCCCGCAATTCTGACTTTGTATCTCGCAATTCTGACTTTATATCTCGCAATTCTGACTTTATATCTCGCAATTCTGACTTTATAACTTGCAATTGTGAGTTTGTATCTCACAATTCTGACTTTATTCCCCGCAATTCTGACTTTATATCTCTCAATTGTGAATTTATCACTCGCAATTCTGAATGTATATCATGTAATTCTGAATTTATATCCCGCAATTTTGACTTTATATTTCACAATTCTGACTTTTTAACTCGCAATTTCGAGTTTGTATCCCGCAATTCTGACTTTATCACTCGCAATTCTGAATGTATATCATGCAATTCTGAATTTATATCCCGCAATTCTGACTTTATAACTTGCAATTGCGAGTTTGTATCTCACAATTCTGGCTTTAAATCTCTCAATTGTGACTTTATCACTCGCAATTCTGAATGTATATCATGCAATTCTGAATTTAAATCCCACAATTCAGACTTTATATTTCACAATTCTGACTTTTTAACTCGCAATTGCGAGTTTTTATCCCTCAATTCTGACTTTATAACTCGCAATTCTGACTTTATATCTCTCAATTGTGACTTTATCACTCGCAATTTTGAATGTATATCATGCAATTCTGCAATTATATTTATTTCCTGCAATTCTGCAGGAATCCTGCAATTCTGAATTTATTTCCCGCAATTCTGACTTTATATCTCGCAATTCTGACTTTATATCTTTCAATTGTGACTTTATCACTCGCAATTTTGAATGTATATCATGCAATTCTGAATGTATATCATGCAATTCTGAATGTATATCATGCAATTCTGAATTCATATCTCTCAATTGTGACTTTATCACTCGCAATTCTGAATGTATATCATGCAATTCTGAATTTATATTTCGCAATTCTGACTTTATATCTCTCAATTGTGACTTTATCACTCGCAATTCTGAATGTATATCATGCAATTCTGAATTTATATCCCGCAATTCTGACTTTATAACTCGCAATTCTGACTTTATATCTCTCAATTGTGACTTTATCACTCGCAATTTTGAATGTATATCATGCAATTCTGCAATTATATTTATTTCCTGCAATTCTGCAGGAATCCTGCAATTCTGAATTTATTTCCCGCAATTCTGACTTTATATCTCGCAATTCTGACTTTATATCTTTCAATTGTGACTTTATCACTCGCAATTTTGAATGTATATCATGCAATTCTGAATGTATATCATGCAATTCTGAATGTATATCATGCAATTCTGAATTCATATCTCTCAATTGTGACTTTATCACTCGCAATTCTGAATGTATATCATGCAATTCTGAATTTATATTTCGCAATTCTGACTTTATATCTCTCAATTGTGACTTTATCACTCGCAATTCTGAATGTATATCATGCAATTCTGAATTTATATCCCGCAATTCTGACTTTATAACTTGCAATTGCGAGTTTGTATCCCGCAAATCTGACTTTGTATCTCGCATTTCTGAATTTATATCCCGCAATTCTGACTTTGTATCTCGCAATTCTGAATGTATATCATGCAATTCTGACTTTATATTTCGCAATTCTGACTTTATAACTCGCAATTGCGAGTTTGTATCCCGCAATTCTGACTTTATATCTCTCAATTGTGACTTTATCACTCGCAATTTTGAATGTATATCATGCAATTCTGAATTTATATCCCGCAATTCTGACTTTATATTTCGTAATTCTGACATTATAACTTGCAATTGCGACTTTGTATCCCGAAATTTTGGCTTTATATCTTGATGTTCTGAATTTATATCCTGCAATTTTGAATTTATATCTCACAATTCTGACTTTAAAACTTGCAATTGTGAGTTTATATCGCGCAATTCTGATTTTATATCTTGCAATTCTGACTTTATAACTTACAATTGTGAGTTTGTCACACAATTCTGAGGAAAAAATTTTGAATTACCTGTTTATATTTCACAATTCTGACTTAATTTCTCAGAATTGCGAGTTTGTCTCTCAACACAATTGCAAGGTTATATCATAATTATGAGAAAAAAGTCAGAATTTAAAGGTTGCATCATGCAATTTTGAGAAAAAAAAGTCAGATTTGCAAACTTGCAACTTGCAAAGTTGTCCCTAAATATTGAGACAGTTCACCATAAATTGAAATTCATAATTTTCTTACCTTTGTGTCATTCCAAACCTTTATGACTTACTTTCTGCTATGGAACACAAAGGAAGATATCTAAAAAAAAAAATCCCAACTTATTTTGTTTATACTCTGGTAGTCAAAGGGGTCCAATGTTGTTTTCCTTGTATGGATAAAAAACTGAACATCAGATTAAAATCTTTTTTTTTTTGTATTTTACGTTTGTGATTATAGTAAGTCATAAAGGTTTGGAACAACATCAAGGTGATAAAAGTATTTTTTTTTCTTTTTTTTTTTTTTTTGTAAATCAGCTGATTCCCAAACAAATGATTTGTGAGGCGTTTGTTTTTGGTGAATCAGAACCATACAGCATGACCAGTGTAGTCCAACCAATTTTTGAATAAATGACTCATATGAGTAATTTCTTTGTTATGAATAAAAACAGCACAACCAGTGTAGTCTGACTCCTGAACAGCTGCTTCAGACTCATAACAGCTTATGAGTCATTTCTTTTTGGTGAATCAACCTCATACTAAATGACTCTTATGAGCTGGTTCTTTTTGTGAATCAAACTTACTGTGTTATATTTTACTTGAGGCTTGTGAAACATAAATCAGTAGAACTTGATAAATTAATTGATGAAATGTTTCCACATGTTCTTTAGTATTATTTACCCAAACAAAGGTACGCCTTGTTCATATTTTTTTTACTGAAAAACTAAAATCTCATTCTTTTCAAATGGGGAACGCTGTGTTAATAATAGTTTCAAAAGTGTCAAAAGTAATGATGAGAGACATAACTTGTTAATGTTTCTTAGCAATTCTGTCAGAGCCAATAGCCTTGTGGTTGCGACCCAATTTCAAGTTCTGGCTAGTTTTACTTTCCAATGCCATCCACCTCTCACATTCCACCCTGTCAAGTCTGTACTATCCAAAAATAAATCTAAAAATATGCAAACATTCCTTAACACTTCTGATAGTCGACTGTTCTGTTTTCCCACTCCAAACACTCTTATGGTCTTCTGTCTGTATTTATAAATGGAAAGTGAACTTTGAGCTAGTGTTCTTGGCTTGAACTAAATGGCACCGTCAAAGGTGGTTCTCCATTGCTATCCGTTTTAGTCCAGGTCTTGGCTTCGTTTGTGTCTGGGAAACCAGCCCGCAGTGTTCTCGAGACTGATGATTGCTCAAGAGTTTGTGCCCTATGCTGTCAATGGAAATTGAATGTGGGCCGGTGGAGGAAATGGATGATCATTGCTGTGTTTGCGCTGTGTGTCGTACAGGAGGTGAGTGTGGCTCCAGTAAGGGCAGATGGTTCACTGAAATCCCCTCTCAGCCGGCTGCTTTCAGACACGGCCAAACAGCAGCTGCTCCAGATGGCCCAGGCCAATGCTGGAGACCTGATCTTCATCACAGCCGGACCCCGGGAGAACGTGGTGCGTATCCGCCTCCATTTTGTTCCGCATCCTCACAGATTCGTATAACCATGCTGATTCAATCTCATAAACGCATCATGAGAGCTCAGCAAGCTCTCAAATATCTTCATAAAACTACAGTTGGACCACAAGTACATGAAGGCATTTTGGGTTGGAGTAAATAATTCAGTGCCCAGCGTCCCTGTTTAATGTCCTCAAGTACCTTCCCATCAGTTTTTATGCCCTGCGGTGATTGATAACTAAGGGGTTTGGAAAATATGGCTTCAGAAGAATGCTGACATGATCTAATCACTTTTAAAAGAATATTCATCTTTTCCGTGCCTCAGCTCTCGCTCGGGGCTGGTGCAGATGGTGAGCTTGGCACAAAGTGAGACGGCTGTTTAGTCACAAAGCAGAGATGTGGGAGATGGCTAGGGATAACTGGCGAGCTTTGTGAGCTGAGGTTGTGGGATGAATGGTGATGTTTCTAGTGAAGAAAGTGGGAGAAAAGAGAGCTGGGGGAGATATTTCTCCACAAATATAGTTTTAGAGATTTAGGGATTCATTTGCATGTTGCTGCCCTCAAACACATGCGTTGTAAAAGCCTCTTGTGGCCTCATTTTTTAGTTTCATGAATTAGCAAAAATCAAGAGTTACAGTCAGATTTTGTGCATTTTTAAAATGACTAATCCAAGGTTAGAAGTGATTCTCATATGATCTGAAGCTCCTCAGAACGTGTCCTTTCTAAGGCAACCCTGGATGTCCTGTTTCTTTTCCTAAAAGATTCATAATCTTTTATGTATGTTAAAGGGCTAGTTCAAACAAAAATGAAAATTCTTTTATCATCTCCTCATCTTTTGCCATTTCTTTATGTTGTTCCAAACCTGTATGACCTTCTTTCTTATGTGGAACTGAAAAGAAGATATTTTGAAGAATGTGTAAACTGTTTTTGTACTTATAAGATGAAAGTCAGCAGGGTCCAAAATAACACTGGACCCCTTTGACTTTCATTCTATGGACAAAAAACAGTCAAACTTTAGTTTGGGGACCAATCCTCACTATTAACAAACTATTAACTACGACTTTTGCCTCAACAAATTCCTAATTTGCTGCTTATTACACTATGTAATAAAGTGCAGAAAAACTACCTAGCACCTTGGTAAAAATATTTAAAACAACCCAATAAAATGACCTAACTGGCTGAACCCAGCATCTGGGTTAAAAAAAACAGCATTTTTTGAGTGTAATAGTTAGTAAGGTAGGTGTTAAGTTTAGGCATGGGGTAAGATTAAGGTATCTAAAATGTGGTCATGCAGAATAAGGCATTAATATGTGCATTATAAGTACTAATAAACAGGGAATATGCTAGTAATACGCATGTTAACAAGCAACTAGTTAATAGTGAGAATTGGTCCATAAACTAAAGTGTTACCCAAAAAAACAATGTTGTCATTAACTAAACTGTAATAATCATTTTCAGTAATTGATATACAGTGCCCTCCACTAATATTGGCACCCTTTGTAAATATGAGCAAAGGTATTACAGAATCTCTCCAGATCCTTTAGATTCCCAGCTTCATGATGGTGCTTCTTCTCTTCAGTTTCTACAGGGTTCAGGTCAGGGAACTGGGATGGCCATGGCACATGCTTCATTCCGTGCTCAGTGACAAATATTTTCATTGTTTGTTTTGGATCACTGTCCTGATGGAACCAACCACAGCCCATATAAATTTTCTAAAAGAGGCAGTCAAGTTTAGATTTTTTATCCATTGTTATTTGACAGAATCCATGATGCCATGTATCTGAACAAGATGTCCAGGTCCTCCAGCAGAAAAATAGGCCCACAACATTAAAGACCCAGCAGTATTTTTAACCGTGGGCATGGGGTACTTTTTGTACCCATCTGGTGGGTTTGTTGCCAAAAAGCTAATTTTTTAGTTTCATCTGACTATAGAAGCCACTCCTGTTTGTTCTAGTTGTGTCTGACAACTGAAAATGCTGGAGTTTGTTTTTGGGTGAGCGAGGACGATTTTTTTTGAAACTCTCTGGAACAATATGTGGTGCTGTTTGATAATTTTATTTTAGGCTTTTTGATCGCAAGACTCCACTAATCTCTGCAATTCTCCAGCTGTGATCCTTGGAGAGTTGTTGGCCCCTCAAAGTCTCATCCTCACCACGTATTAAGATGATATAGACACATGTCCTCTTCTAGGCAGATTTGTAACATCTTTAGTTGATTGGAATTTTCTTAATTATTGCCCTAATGGTGGAAATGGGGATTTCCAATGCATTAGCTCTTTTTTTAAAGCCACTTTCTATTTTGTGAAGCTCAACAAACTTGTTTTGCACATCAGAACTACATTCTTTGGTTTTACTCCTTGTGATGGATGATTAAGGGAATTTGGCTTTTGTGTTTCTTATATTTATAATCGTGTGGAACAGAAAGTCATGGCTGGACAATTTTATACTCCTAGCCACCCTGGTGTGCTAAAAAATGTAATATTAATGGAAATATACTTCAGATATATTTTACTTAGACAAATTTCTAGGAGTGCCAATAATTGTGGCCAACGTGAACTAGAGAAAAACATTTATTTCATAATGAGATTTCCTCTAGTTTCCATTGTTTTACTTTAATGAAACGTTCGAATTTTGTAAATTTTTTTCATGAAAGATCTAAACGATAAATGATGCAGATTTATTTTCACAGCCACCTTTGCTCATATTTACCAAGGGTGCCAATATTAGTGGAGGGCACGGTATATATAAAAATCATGTAAAAACTCTTTAAAAGATAGAGGTTAAAGGGATAGTTTACACAAAAATGAAAATTCTGTCATCAATTACTCACCCTCATGTCCTTCCAAAACCGTAAAACCTTTGTTTATCTTTTTTAGCGCCCTCTGTTGGGGAAGCTGAGACTGCAGTGCGCGGAGCTGCTTGAGCGCTATGGTGTGCCTGTTCGTGACCCCTCTGTTTTTCACTTCTTATGGGTGGTGGACTTTCCCCTCTTCTTACCTAAAGAGGACAATCCAGAGATGCTTGAGTCTGCCCACCATCCCTTCACTGCTCCAGTCCCTGAGGATACCCATCTGCTGTACACCCAACCCCACAAGGTATAGTGCAATCACATCTCGGGCAGATTGTCTTGTGTAACCTTACAGAATCATAGCTTTGCATTTCGGTGGAAACACTTACGGGATATGAAAACGTTTTTTAATTGTTTTTGAAAAAGACTCTTTTACCAAGGCTGCTTTTATTCAATAAAAAGGTAAAAACTATAATAATGTGAAATATTATTACAATTTAAAATAACTGTTTTCTATTTTAATATATTTTAAATATAATTTATTCTTGTGATTGCAAAGCTGAATTTTCAGTAGCTATTACTTTAGTCTTCGTTATTAATTCAACATATAATACAATAATGTTGAAGACTGGAGTAATGATTGATACTTAATACTTACAATGACCCTAGAATTGTGGAACAGTATGGAATGTATATTTTTCTGCTTAGTTGTGTTTTGCTGTACTATTTGCTCAAAGGTCAGAATGATTTATGAGTAAATCATGCTTTAGAGTCATTTTATTATAAGAGTCAAATTGGTTCACAATCGGTCTGAATGATTAATTCGTAGGTTGGTCTGAATCAAAACGATTTAGAAAAATCCTTATCCAGTCATCACAATTGACTGGAAATGTAATGTAAATGTCACAAAAATTTATTGGTTTCATATCTACTAAAACATCCATATCAAGGACAAAAGTGACAGATTATTATATCGTGGTTTATCGCAATGTATTGAACTGTGACATTCAGTGGCGTGGGGTCCCAAATTCTGAGACACCATTTAAAATGTGAGTTAATTCAGAAAAAAAATATACACTACCAGTCAAAAGCTTTTGGACAGTAAGGTTTTTAATGTTTTCTAAAGAAGTCTCTTCTGCTTACCAAGCCTGCATTTATTTGATCCAAAATACAGCAAAAGTAGTAATATTGTGAAATATTTAAAATAACTGTTCTCTATTTGAATACATTTTAAAAAGTAATTTACTCTTGTGATCAAAGTTAAATTTTCAGCATCAGTACTCCAGTCTTTATTGTCACATGATCCTTCAGAACTCATTCTAATATGCTGATTTGCTGTTCAAGAAACATTTATTATTATTATTATTATTATTATTATTATAAATATTTAAAACAGTTGAGTAATTTTTTTCAGGAATAGCAAGATTGAAAGATCTGCATTTATCTGAAATAAAAATTATACAGTAACATTATACAGTATACCATTCAAAATCTCAGTAGTCAGTATATTTTTGGGGGGAAAGAAATTATAGAAATTAACACTTTAATTTAGAAAGGATGCTTTAAAGTGATGATAAAAACGTTTATAATGTTACAAAAGATTTCAGTTTCAGATAAATGCTTTCCTGAACTTTCTATTAATCAAATAAACCTGGAAAAAGTCAGCTGTTTTCAACATAATAATAATAATAATAATAATAATTATAATAATAATAATAATAATAAATGTTTTTTGGGCATTTCTGAAGGATCATGTGACTGGATTAATGATGAAATTTTGCTTTTAAATCACAGGAATAATATTTCACATTTTTACCATTTTTTTCTGTACTTTGGTTAAAATAAATGCAGGCTTGGGGAGCAGAAGAGACTTCTTTAAAAAAAAAAAAAACATTAAAAATCTTCTGACTGGTAGTGTATGGTACTAAGTAGCATAATAAATAATAAAGTTATTTAAAAAACTGTATTTGATTAGAAAAATGCAAAAGGAAAACATTTTCACTGGTGGTCTCAAGCATTTTGACCATACTATGTATTTAGATGTGCATGAATGGTGAGATAGCTTGCGATACCCAGAAATAGTATGTGGTTTTATCACTTTGTAAGTCTACAATCATGAGCCAAGCATTTCATAGAGGAAATGTATGATCTCGCTCTAAATTCCATGCGTTTCCCCCACCTGTTTATCTGTTCTCTCAGGTGCGTGGCCAGCATTACGACTTGGTGCTGAATGGCTGCGAGATCGGAGGAGGTTCAATTCGCATCCACAATGCCTCTCAGCAGCTGTACATCCTGGACACGATTCTCAAGGTAATGGAACACGAGTGAAAAATTACACAGTGAGCAAAGAGCATCATTTAATGCTACTCTGACAGCGAGTTAAAGCACTTGTAATGGACGTGTCCAGATACCCGACTGCACCATTTTCTTATTTGTGACTCTTACTTAACACCCCCGCACCACCGACAACCCGTTCGGTCGCTGTGGCAACCCATTAAGCTATATTTAAGTGCCTTTAAAGAAAACAAATGCATTGGATCTTAAGAGCCAGGGAGAAGAAACACCACATTAGGGTCGATCTTAAGATTTGTGTCTACAAAGGAAATCTTTTTGAAAGTCTATTTACTCTCTTGACACTAAAGTAGTTGTATGGATCGGTACAATTTATACATGCCGAGACTATGAACAATTCCCTTTCAAGCTGAAAAGGCTGTGAATTACAGGGTTCACTTTGTCCTTTTTCCTAAGTCTTGCTTGTGTTATAGGAGGACTCGTCACTTCTTTCTCATTTATTGGAGGCTTTGGACTCCGGGGCCCCTCCTCATGGTGGAATCGCATTAGGTGAGTGAGCATTCAACACATGCTACCTTGGACTTTCGCAAGGTTGTTGGGGTACCACTGTGACGAAAGGCCTTGTTGATTACATTCTCCTGTTGGTTAAAGTGGAACGGTCATGCTCAAAAACTCCAATTGCTTGCCCAGCTAGGAATTTTTGGCAGCTTTGTTTCAGTTTGAGACTGTAAACTGAAGCATGAAGTGCCCTTGATTATTCGAGAACCTCTGTTTCGGTATGTTTCTGTGAATAGCAGCACTAGAGCTGTTTTTACAGCTTGGATAAACTGTGATGCACACATTCGCCATGTTCTTGTTTACGTTATAAAATCTAAACGGTATAAAAGTCAACTCAAATGTGTGAAATTATCAGGGATACATTGGTATTATTAAAATTCTTTTTTAAAATACCGGAATTGGCGCATTCCACAGACGAGAATCCATTAAACGTAATATTAGATTATTTTCCAAGGTTGCACGATATATTTAAACCCATTTAAGTATCAAAATAAAGCATAATAATAAATGCTGCTCCACACAAACTGTTTTCATTTACATCAACCAAACTCAAACTCCATTTTTGCAAATTGTTCTGAGTTTGAGTTTATTATAACGTTCATCTGGGAACGCAATTTGTGCCATTTCATCATATTTGCGAGGTAAATCATTTATAAACCTACACAAACACACGAGAATACATCAATATCTCTCTCAATATGCTAAATATTCATTGCAAAGTACAAGTTTAAACTTTTAATGTCCACATATTCAAGAAATTACAGTGGGCAAATGTCCAAATGTTAAATAATAAGTGGACATTTGAATTAAATGTTGTTTGGTCAGTATTAAACAAGGATTAGATTGCGCAGTAAAGTGTAAAAACTATTTGTCATTTGTAATAATGCGTAATTTATGTTAGATCAGTTGTTTATAAGACATTATGTATTGTAACAGTTTTGTTCATTAAAACCATGAACAAATTATTACTGCCTCATTGCTAATACTTATGTGTTTGAAATAATTTTAAAAGCTTTTGTTTGCTTAATTCTATTTTTATTACAAAAAAACGTGTAATAACTATCCGATTACTCGATTAATAGTCAGAATAATCAACCGATTACTTGATTACCAAAATAATCGTTAGTGACAGCCCTAATCTGATGATGACAAAGGACATTTAAATGTAAAAATAAAGGAAATGAGCATGGATGATTAAATATATTGAAAATATATTAATACATATTTTAATATAAATACACTACAGTATTTTAGCGCTGCAAAACGATTAGTAGCGATTAATCGATTCAAAATAAAACGTGTGTGTATATTTATTATCTATATATAAATGCAGACACATACATGTATATATTAAGGAAAAATATGTTAGATTTATCTGTGAAATATTTAGATTTATATATGATATAAATAAACAGTACACACAAATGGTATGTAAACAAACTTTCATTTTAAATCGATTAATCACGAGTAGTATTTACATCTACATCTAAAGAAATTAATACTTTCATACAGCAAGGATGCATTAAATTGAGCAAAAGTGACAAAGACACTGAAAATGTAAAAAAAAAATCTTCTGTTTTAAAACGATGGACTTTTGTATTCATCCAAAAATTCAGAAAATTATCACGACTAAAATATTAAGTAGCAGTGTTTTCAACACTGATAATAATAAGAACTAAGCACCAAATCAGCAAAATAAATTGATTTCTGAAGGATCTTTTGGTAATGGCTTCTGAAAATTCAGATTTGCCAATTCAGAAATAAATACAATTTTACATATATACTGATATATACTGATTATATATATATATTACAATAGTACTGTTTTTACTTTATCAAATAAATGTGACCTTTTTGACCTGTTTACAAAAATATTACAAAATTAAAATTGACCAGTAGTGTATAATAATTACATGAATTAACTGCAAATAAAAAAATAATTACATATAATAAATATGGGAACTATATATTGTGCATTCCTAACAACTCAAAAACTGCTGTTTTCTCTTAAACAGGGCTGGATCGACTGGTATCCATAATTGTAGGAGCTCCCAGTATCAGAGACGTCATAGCTTTTCCGAAATCCTTCAGAGGTCACGACCTCATGAGTCGTGCTCCAGATTTCGTCTCTGAAGAAGACCTGAAGCCGTATCATATTTCTGTAGTCTGGCCTAGCACAGATACAGGGGGTCAACAAGACAACTCAATGTAAACTATAAAATGTCTGTTAATATGCGTATGGTGTTCCGTTGGCATGAGGATGCAAGATGGTTCACAGTTTCCATCGGTACTGCACGGTCGCCATCTGTGTCCACGCCTTGTGATGGACTTCAGAGCAGAAGCAGCAGGATCACTTCCTGTCCTGGGAGAATTAAACTGCATCTTCTGAGTGAAGGTGACGTCTGTGTCCTCCACATCACAAAACACTTTCTTCTGCTGCTTGCTCATTACATACATGATCCGTAATTAGTGTTTTCAACTGTAAATTTTTTGATTACAATCATTTCAGTAAAAAAAAGCAAAGCAATGGTGGATTGAGAGCATAGCTGGGTATTCCAGTAGGGGGCAGCGTTGTTCCATTGCAACTGTTAACATTGCAACTGCTATTTTTCCCTCTTCACATGCCCTGTGGTGAAGTCAGCATGCACCATATCCTACATTTTTTTTCTCACCACCAGACATACCAAATAAAGCTACATTTCAGTTTTTCTCAGCGATGCCTTATCTGCAAAAGCAGATGCTCATTTTTCACGCCCAGGTACAGCTACTCATTACAGCCAGTGTTGTTTTAAAGCAGACCTGTGCGTTGGCCGCCAAGCTGTGAGCACAGTTCTGTGTTAGACATGCTGTTTTTGCTGTTCTTCCAATGACTTTTCCTTAAGTACCCACTCATTGCCTATTTACATGACCGTGTTTACTTGAAAGTAACTGCCTACGTTCGCTAGATGTTTCCATTAGTGCTTTAGAGACAATTGCAGTACCAAACCACGGCTGTTAGATATACAGCTCTGCATTAATAGTTAATAAATGCCCACAAATCAATTGTAAAATTCTGGTTTGGGCTTTTATCCTATAGTCCTTCTAAAAAGGAATAGTTCATCCAAACATAAAAATTCTGTTTGAAACCAGCAAGATTTTCTTTCTTATGTGGAACACAAAAGAAGATATTTTCAAAAACATCTATTTTTTTTTTCCTTAGGGTTCTTAGTTTTTTTCATTCTTCCAAAATAATCCTCTTTTGTATTCTCCAGAAAAATAAATTTATACAGTTTGGGATGCACCAAAAATACTCACCTGGAAGAGCAGAAAATTCTATTTTTTTTTTTCAGTTTCGGAGGGCTGAGATCAGTGACCAAAAAAATTCCATGAATGCGTGTGTGAATAATTATTTTGTGCTAACATTTTGAGAGGATTACTCACCCTCATGTCGTTCCAAACCCATAAGACCTTTGTTCATCTTCGGAACACAAATTAAGATGTTTTTGATGAAATCCGAGAGCTTTTCTGATGTAACTACCACGTTCAAGGCCTAGAACGATAGTAGGACATTGTTAAAATAGTCTATGTGAAGCTACGAGAATACATTTTGTGCGCAAAGAATATTTATTTTTTGAGAACTTTTACTTTTATTAACTGTTAAGTTGGTAAAAAAATCATGTAAAAAGGCAGTTGTAGTCTTTTTTGGTTCAGTTGACTGGCAGCCTATTTTTATTTTTCACAACACCGCAGCTACTCTAGGCGTTTTTTTTTTTTGCCGTCTGAAATAAAATGATTTACAAATATCACCTGCGAATTGATTGCTGTGTATTTTAGTCCTTTTATGTTTAATAACTTCTGACTGTTACATCAAAGCAAGTTTGATATTTCTGATCTCTTAATGGAGATGCTACCTGCGTTATCGGCAAGAAGAAAATTGCATTTCTCGAGGAATACAATCTTAGGCGTCATTACTTCTCTCAGCATGTAGCGTAGTCTGTTAGGTATGAGGTTGAGATGAGCCGCTTAACTCCGAAAAGGTGTAACCATGCATCATTAGCTGTATATAGTTAAAATCCATAGCCGTGAAAGCCTGTTTTTGTTGCAACTCTTCAAATGTCCACCAACCTGGGTAGTAGTCACAAGGTATTTTGAGTTTTTCTAATAATTTGCTTACCCCTATGTCATCCAAGATGTTCATGTCTTTCTTTCCTCAGTCAAAAAGAAGTTAGGGTTATTGAGGAAAACATTTCAGGATTTTTCCTCCATGTAGACTAGAGGACTTCAATGGGGATCAATGGGTTGAAGGTCCAAATTGCAGTTTTATTGCAGCTTCAAAGAGCTCTACACCATCCCAGCCAAGGAATAAGGGTCTTATCTGGTAAAACGATCAGTCATTTTCTAAAAAAAATAAAAAATAAATAAAAATTTATATACTCTTTAACCACAAATGCTTGTCTTGCACTCGCTCTGCGATGCGCATCCGTGTCCTCAGGCATTGCGTAACCACGTTGGAAAGGTCAGGCACTGTTAGTTCTTCATCTGTGAAAAATGAAGATTGCAGCTTTGTACCTTTTGTGGAAGCCCCAAATACGTCGGAAAGCCAAATGCCATGTCCTACACAGAATGCGACAAGATTCCAGTGACTAGCAATGTGGGTGTCCACACCAGACGTGACAACGCGACGCGATAGAATCAGTCAAATATCACAGCCACTCGCAACGAAATGGAAAAGTTTATAATCTAATTCATAAATATTAAACCTTTTAAACATTTTTCATGTACATACATTGCCTTGCAAAAGTATTCATACCCCTTCATTTTTTTCACGTTTTGTTGCAGCATTATGTTAAACTGCTTTAAATTAGTTATTCCCCACATCAATTTACACTCCATACACCATAATAATGACAAAGCAAAAACCAGATTTGCAAATTTTACAAATTTATTAAAAATAAAACACTGAAATAAGTACATTGCATAAGTTTTCATACCCTTAACTCAGTACATAGTTGAAGCACCTTTACAGCCTCAGATCTTTTTGGGCATGATGTGACAAGCTTTGCACATCTGCATTTGGCAATTATCTGCCACTCTTGCCTCACCTTTTCACCTCTCAAGCTCTGTCAGCTTGGATGGGGGCTGGCAGACATTTTCTAGAGTCCTAGTTGTTCCAGTCGTCTTCCATTATGGATAATGGAGGCTACAATTATCCAATTATCGGGGAATATTTATTCTGGAAGTGAACTAATCCTTTAAGTCTAAGAGAATAGTACTTCCTCTGCTGTAGTCTAGTGTTCCCACCAGCATCCTTTTTGGTTCAAGCAGACCTTAGTACTGCCCTAATGTTTTGGCGGTCGGCCTGAGAAGTGCTGCAGGGAATTTAATGTCTTAGAAACCTGTCTTATCACTATCAACAGAATTGACTGGGTATCTGCGGTCACCTCCATTCTCATCTTTCTTTCTGGTGTGCAGCACATCCACTTGTCTGGTTTGTCTCTAATTGGCCTACATAACCAAAATGGCCTATGGTTTTTCACAGCAAACATAAAAGTCACATAAAGGACAATGAAAATTTCCTCTGGATAAACCACGTTGTTTTGCAGTACGTGACTTTCGGTGACGGAAAGGTAATTATAATCTATTCCACCATGAGACACTTTTAGGCCTACCTAATTTGTTTCTTTTTAATTCTCCCTGTTTTGTAATCTCGAGGGACCACGCTCTGTGGAGAATAAACCAAGCGATTTGATGGGAAGACCCTTTAGGTAACTTACAAACATGGTGGGGGATAATGAGCTCACTGGCTTTATACCTTTTGTTTCAAATGGCTTTTTTTTAAAGCACTCAGACTAAGGAAATAATTGGCTAGTTCTTGTTTCTGTTCATCAATAAAGGAATATAGGTTGCCTTGCAAGTGAGATTCACATTCAATTTATTTCTTCAAAGGTGTGACTCACAGATCTCATTGGTGTTTTTATTTTTTTTTAACCAAACAACTGTGGTTGTTCATGTTTTGGTTTGCAATGGAATTATTTTTGATGTATAGGGCCATGCAAAACTAAACATTAAAAAGATGACCGAACACCTGAGAAGAGATGATACCAACTCTTCAGAGGACCTCAGAAGAAGCCAACCCCGAAACAACATAAGGAACTACCAAATTTTGGTATCCCTGCTGAAAAAAACAGCTAAAACCAGCCTAGGCTGGTTGGCTGGTATTAGCTGGTTTTAGCTGTTTTCCCAGCCTGGCCAGCTAAGACCAGCCTGACCAGCCTGGCGAGGCTGGAAAGATGGCCAAAAACCCTCTAAAACCAGCCTGCCGACCAGCTATGACCAGCTAAAACCAGGCTGGTTGACCAGCTACAACCAGCCACCCAGCCTAGGCTGGTTTTAGCTGTTTTTTTCACCAGGGATAAGTTTGACATATAATCATTGTTGTAATATTGTTTGCTGTCTGTTCGTATTTTTACTTTACATGTACATCAGCTTGACATCAAAATCATAGTTGACATAAGCTACTACATATAATGTAGAAACTTACATTTTCTGTAAACAGCTTTGCAACAATGTATCATGAAAAGCGCTATACAAATAAACTGGAATAGGCTTCATGCCCAACAGGCTTCCGTTTTCTGCTAAACAGGTCTCGTTGCTTCCGGTTCACGCGTTTTGCATATCCCTCTTTAAATATGAACATGATTTACTCAAGATTCATTCAAAGTAGACACTAAAAATGATCATAACCAATGTCCATCACATATGTGGATTGATATATAAAAGTTTTAAATTTTTATTCTTTTCACTAACATTTATATATAAATATCGAATGAAACGTCCACAATAAACAGCTGGCTTGTTTAACTGATTACCTTAAAAGTCCGTCGATATCGCCATTATTTATTACGGCTATTAACAAGTTCTCCGACAAGCGGAAGCAATGAGACCTGTTTTCCGGGGTTGGTCATGTGACGTTCGGCATAAAGCCTATTGAATCAAAAAGACGTCGTTCCAGGTAGCTCCGCCCACAGCGGAATCTGATTGGTCCAAAATATGCTTCCTTATATATATTAATAATTAAAACATGGAAGACTGGAGATTATTTGTGAAACTTTAAAACACTATATTACATTTTCCTCACGTTTCAAAAGCAGACCTATAAAAATGAATGCCATCTGGAGACCCATCACCAAAGACATTAATATGCAAGGTATGTGGTTTTTGTTCTTCTGTGTTGCGAGTAAAGGAACTGCTCTGATTAGATGAGTTTGTAATTAATTGTGTCTGGTCGATTAAGGAAAACGTCTTTTTCCTCCAAGTAGGGATAACTGCAGCCTGGAGCAATGGGCGTGCCGAAAGGTAGGGGCGTGCCAAAAGATAGGGGGCGTGCCAAAAGGTTTCTCATTGGTCTCGCCGAAAAGTAGGGGCGTGTCTAAAGGTTTTGCGAAAACTGCCTGCATGGCGTGGGTTACTGACGTCATCACCACGGCAAGTTTAGGTTATAGACACTGATCTATATAATGTTCTCTATTATAGATCAGTGGTTATAGACCTTTTTCCAGCGCGATGAGCGCCGCCATTACGAATTCTAACGTCAGATTGAATGCTTTTCTTTTCCGGTTTCCATAGGAACCCATTCAAATAGCGTCCATCGTTTTTAACGAGCTAACGTCCGCTGCTTCGTGTCATCTACACACTCATTAAAGTGAGGCACTGACAAATGACGGTCATTGCGACATTGCCAAGTGATGGCGCTATGGAGCCATGTGCTTTTTAAAAACATTTTAATAGGTTTAACATTAGTTTATTAGCTCAGAATATACCCAAATTTGACTAGAAACAATGCAGACCGGAAATGCAAAGCATTCTTTCAGTCAAGAGTCGGACTTACTTCCGTCTTCAGGAAAAACGTCTATAGTTTCGCTATTTCATTACTATTGTTTTGTTTTAACATTTTATTGTATATTCTTATTTTTACATATGGTAGTCTTTTACTAGGCCTATAAAAAAGGTTTACAAAACTTATATATTAGATATAGTAATCAAAAACAAACTAATTTTAGGATACAAAAGCCTTTTAACACACTAGCTGTTCTTAGCTTAAAGTAAATTAAAAGTTGTATTTATTAACATTAATGCACTGTGAAGTGAACAAACAATGAACAGCTGTATTTTTATTAACTAATACTAACAAATACTGTAACAAATATATTGCCCATAGTTAAGGTTAGTTCATTCATTAATTTTAACAAACATAACCTAATGTAATATTTTACCCTGAAAACAATGTTTTGCTTGATAGAGAAAAGTAGTTAATAAAACACCACAGAATTGAAAAATTAGTCAAATGTTTAGTAACTTTCTGCTAAATGACAACCATTTTAGCAAACAGACACAGCTTTATTCACAAAAAAAATTTCAAATTTTATTTGTCACATACACAGTATGTTATGAAGTGAAAAGCTTATATGACTGCCTATATGATAACCTATAAAATGTAGAATTATAGAAACAGAATAAGAGAATTTTACAAATTAGAAATATAGAGAAATATGGATTAATTTACATTATGTACAATATAGAATGAAATAACAATGACAACAATAAAATAGCAGAAAAAAGTAGCAATGGATATAATAAATATACAGAAAATGGAATGTGCAGTTATGGGCAAGACAATGTGCAAATGTATAGATATGTGCAATATCATGTTTAGGTTTAGGCTAGGAGTTATTTCCTGATGATCTGTGTCTGGGCCTCATCTAGTTGACTGCTGTAATTCGGCTGTAGGTGTTGATTCACCATCTGCTCTTGGTACGGACTGGATCCAGGGGACTGCAGTGACCATCTGATCTGGATACAGACTGGATCTGGTGGCTATGGTGACCTGGGAATAAGAAACAAACAGACTAATATTAATGTAGATGCAAAAGTTGCAAGATGCAAAAATTTTACCAAAAGAAAGTTGGCGAAATTTTACCAAAAGAAAGTAAAATTTATACATATTGGCTATATATATATTTGATTGCTTGATTTCATTTCAATTACTTTAGTTGCAATTATGAAATGAATTGTTTCTCATTTTTCCAGACCTTGCTTTTATTCATATATATATATATATATATATATATATATATATATATATATATATATATGCACACATTTACATGTTTTTATATTTAACATTGTGTTAACCTACTGTACTTGCCATTAAACGAGTATTTAACCTTATATTGATCAACAACAGTAACGTTAAACTGATTCCTAAAAGCGGCAAGATTTAACGCAAAGTAATTTGCATTAGAACAAGTTATCGTAATATAGATAATTACGTTTTATAAAGCATAGATAAACTTGATGAATTACACCATATCTTACCACCGCCATCTTCTCTTGTCTAAATGAAATTACTTACTAGGGATGAGCATATTGATCCTAAAGTATCGATATATCGATACTGATGCAAGTATCGAAAGTATCGACACTCAAATTAAAGGGATAGTTCACCCAAAAATGAAAATTTAATGTTTATCTGCTTACCCCCAGGGCATCCAAGATGTAGGTGACTTTGTTTCCTCAGAAAAACACAAACAAAGATTTTTAACGAAAACCGGTGCAGTTTACCAGCCTTATCATGGACGTGGATGGGCACCAAACCTTTAAGAATAAACAAAAACATGCACAGACAAATCCAAATTACACCCTGCGACTCGTGACGACACATTGATGTCCTAAGACACGAAACGATCATTTTTTGCGAGAAACTGAACAGTATTTATATAATTTTTTACCTTTGATACACAGCCACGTCCCCAAAAAGAGCGGTGGGTTAACACCCATCCTGGACCTCAGAGCTCTGAATCGGTCCCTTCTCAGGCTGCCGTTCAAGATGCTCACGACGAAGCGCATGCTAACTTGCATTCGTCCCCAGTTTGCAGTTTGCAGCCATCGACCTGAAGGACACGTACTTTCACGTCTCTATCCTTCCTCGTCGCAGACCCTTTCTTCGGTTTGCCTTCGAAGGTCGAGCGTATCAGTACAAGGTTCTCCCATTTGGCCTGTCCCTCTCTCCCCGCGTCTTCACCAAAGTCGCGGAGGCAGCCCTGACCCCTCTTTGGCAGTCGGGCTTTCGCATCCTCAACTATCTCGACGACTGGCTTCTTGTAGCTCATTAGCGAGACCTGTTGTGCGAACAGAGGGACCTGGTACTTCGGCACCTCAGGCAATCTGGGCCTTCAGGTCAACCGAGAGAAGAGCAAACTCTCCCCAGTGCAGAGGATCTCTTTTCTCGGTGTGGAGCTGGACTCGATCAATATGACAGCCCGCCTCACAAACGAGCGCGCACAGTCAGTGCTGAGATGTCTGGCTCGATTCAGACACAAGACAATGGTCCCTCTCAAAACTTTCCAGAGGCTCCTGGGGCATATGGCAGCTGCGGTCCACCCACCCTGGAGAATGGCGACTCCACCCCGAGACAGTCCAGCTGATTTGGAGCCATTTCGGTCAGGTTCAGAAAGATCTGTTCGCCTCCCCCGAAACCTCCCACTGCCAGCTCTTTTACTCTCTGACCCAGGCTTCCCTCGGCAGAGACGCACTGGCACACAGCTGGCCTCCGGGGCTCAAGTACGCCTTTCCCCCAGTCTTGCCTTGAGTTCGGGCCCGGAGATTCACACGTCATCCTGAGACCCCGGCCCGGTTATGTGCCCAAGGTTCCCACTACGCCCTTCCGCGATCAGGTGGTGAACCTGCAAGCTCTGCCCCAGGAGGAGGCAGACCAAGCTTCTGCGCTGCTGTGCCCTGTTCGTGCTCTGCGCTTATACGTAGACCGTACTCGGCACTTCAGACGAACCGCGCAGCTCTTTGTCTGCTTCGGAGGTCAGCAGAAAGGGAATGCTGTCTCCAAACAGAGGTTGGCTCATTGGGTGGTAGATGCCATCTCCCTGTCTTATCTATATCAGGGAGAGCCATGCCCCTTAGGTGTTCATGCCCACTCCACTAGGAGTGTTGCTTCATCCTATGCGTTGGCTCATGGCGCCTCACTAGCAGATATCTGTAGAGCTGTGGGCTGGGCGACACCTAATACCTTCGCTAGGTTCTACAACCTCCGTGTAGAGGCCGTATCCTCCCGTGTAGGCATACATAAGACTTCAGGCGAGCGGGAGGACGGCTGGTGTCGGCTTGCTGCACCATTCCCACGTGGATCCGTGTGCTATCTCACAGAATGTTCCCTCCGGTGAACCCTGGGTCCTCCATGCCCCGCAGTCAGGGCTAGATGCGGAGTAATCCTTGACTGTGATCCTGCCTGGGTCTCCTTTGCCCTGCAGGTTGTGGCTATACTTTTCAATTTTCCAGCGGAGGAGACCGCTGTTTTCCTCGTGTATCCCTAAGAAGCTTTATGGACATATTGAATTATTCTCATTTCCACATGTAAAAATTCCATGTGCTCCGCCCCCCCAACCCATGCTTCAGTACAACTGGCATCCCTGTAAGGCCCCCCTTAATGGGCCTCAGGGCGTTGGGAAGGTTACGTTACAATTTCCATCTGCTGACACGTCCGCCTGCCAGCACGTGGGGTTGTGCGTAACGCGGCGTCAGGTTCGTGGCCTGTTCCATAGAATGTTCCCATGTAACGTCGTAGTGGAACGACTGAAGGGGAACGTCTAGGTTACGAAGGTAACCCTCGTTCCCTGAAGGAGGGAACGGAGACGTTACATCCCCTGCCACGACCTGACGTCGAGCTGACACCGGGCTCTCCTGGCTCTTCAGCAAAAGCCTGACTGAGTGGTGCGTGCCGCCATCTTATATACCCGTATGCACTGGGGCGTGGCCGGCACGCACGTCCACTCGCCAATTTTCATTGGCCTTTTGAATAAGGCTCAGAGATGATTGGTCTCTCAAGCATGATCCCATGTAACGTCTCCGTTCCCTCCTTCAGGGAACGAGGGTTACCTTCGTAACCTAGACGGTATACTTACATATTTTACTCTTATTAATTCAATAAATGTGATAATTTAAAAGTTATGTTTAGAAATATCGTATCCATATCGATGTCGATGATACTGGCCTTAAAAGTATCGGTATCGTATCAAAAACAAAATAAGTGGCCCATCCCTATTACTTACGCTGATTGGCCTTCTTCTTCTTAAAGTTTGTTTGGCGGTTTGCAAACAACTGATAAGTGCTTTACCGCCACCTGCTGGACTGGAATGTGAAACAAAAGTTTAACGCTGATTGGCCAATACAGTAAACTCCTTGCACCAATCAGAAACCTTTTGGCACGCCCCCTACCTTTTGGCACGCCCCCACCTTTCGGCACGCCCATTGCTCTAGGCTGCAGCTACCCCTGTCTCTTTTCATTGGCTACTGGCATTGGCGCGTTTTAGACAGTGAACTAGAAAAAAGGCCATTTGAAGGTCGTGTTTACATTCTAGTGCACGTTGACGCCCTGTGTATTTCCACAACTCACCTGAAACGTCAATGAATTGTCTGAACGTCTGAAATCTATGCAAGCTTTTCGCCACAGTTGAGTAAAACGTTCATTCTGTAACATTAATACTTCATAACAATGAGCAACTTTAACGTAATATTTACTAAGTTTCTCCTTATAATAAGAGCTTTCTTGTAATAATGAGAAACATTATCATAAATAGTTCATCAGAATAATTGTTTCAGACTAGTGTTTGTTATAATATTTTAATGTATTATCATAATCAAATTAATTTATCAATAAGTTTATATAATAACAGCTTACTGCATTTTGTTATTCTTCTAGTAATTTACCTATAGTGGCTAATAATATTTTATTAAAGTTTTCCACATTCCAAGAAAATGACTTACTTCCACATTAAAAAAATAAGCTGGATACTAAAAAGGATAGGCCTATAAGTTAACTCTTAATAGAGGGTTAGCACTTATATCACAGTTTGGTCAGTTACCTGGATGCGTGGCCCAGATATTCTGATGTATACAACAGCAATTGCATGATTAATGTACTACTGAATATGTTGTTTTGCTAATTTATGCTGTATAAACCACTGAAAAAATGCGTGGAAGCTGCTAAATCATATAGAGAAAGACTTAGTAAGCAGGACAGGGTGCAATATTTTGACAAACTAAAGTTAATAGGTGGTAAAGATATATACAAGCAGTATTGTTAAAGATATTAGGCTACTATTTTACCTTCCTGACTGGAAATGATAAGAACAAACAATGTTGTCAAGATTTTTGCCCTGGAAATCCTGGTTATAAACTTTTGGCAGTCTATTACTTCAAATGTTTTTCCTGGTCCGACTGATAAGTACAGCCCAAAACTTGACAATAATGAACCATTTTGTAGCAGCAATAATCAGCAAAATATGCAAGTTTCGTTCGGTTCAGTGGCATTGTTTACGCTCAGTGCCGCCAACATGGAACAAATCTATAGCGGCTTATAAAACAAAATCTTTCACATTTCCAGATAATAGCTTACTTCCACCTTGAAAAATAAGGTGAATACCAGAAGGCTATCAGTTAGCCTACATTGATGTCTCTGATGCTTCTGTGATATTATAATTTGCGTAATGTAAATATGTCACAGGAAATTCAGTCCTCAATATCCCAAACTCGCTACTGATATACTGATTTACGTCATTGTCAACTAAGGAGTGAAATGAAATGTCAGATTTTTTTAAGTAGACCATTGTGACTCCTCCCTATGGATTTTTATACATTAAGAGCTGAGGAGATACGATAAATGTATATTTCTCAGAAGCTCTGAAGACTGATTCAGGAGTTTTATGGTACATAGTGACTTGTAGCCGAAATCATTTTAGTGCTCAGAGCGGGAGAAGTGTCCTACTGTTATATCAGGCTGCAATCAAGTGCCTGACAATCACAGAAAATAACAGGATTTAATCTCCAAAAGCATAAAAAGCTTTCTAGTGGTAAGTTCGGTATAAGGTTTAGTGATGAATGGTATGCGTCATGATGCTATGGTGTTATAGAAAAACTCGTTCATACCCTTTGGGAGAGAAACAGAATCAGGAGGGTTCAAAAAGGCAATAGGAGAGAATTATTTAAAGGTACGTCGCAGTGTCAAGCCATCCAGTATTTATTAAAACTCATTAAGAAAGGCTTGCTGGTAAATTCTCTAAGGTTTGAGGAAGATTGCTTTAATGATGTCTCAGGAAGCAAACTGTGGTCTGTACAGTTTATGCAAAACCAAATCTACCTCTATTTTGAGGTAGTTCTCAGAAGGTGAACTATACAATTGGTTGATTAAGATGCAAATATTGAAATATAGCCCTAGGAATACAGACATGAATGTCTGGAGTTATAATTGTGTTTCCCAAGCGATACTTGACACTGTAACAAGTCTAGCCGCCCTGCCACTGACATGGAGTCAGGGATGTCAGCTGTGTTTCTTTCTGGCAAAAGAGATTGAGTATTTGTCCTCTGTCCTTAAATCCATCAAATTGCATTGTGACTTGAATAATAGATTGTCTGTCAAGCCTCCTGATGTCATTTTTTTTGGTCAATATTGAAGTATCCTGTGTGTCGTGGAACGCTATGGGAGTTGCTGCTCAGTGCATGCCTGCTGAATTATTCTGAGCACAAAGATAAACTCATCCAAAATGTCTTATTTGAAGGCACGCTGACTGGTTTGGTAAGGAAGCATGAATGTTGATCAATGGGAGCTGTGTTACAAAAATAGAAAAAGGATCAATAAAACAAGCAAGCGCAGTTTTCCAGTACAGTTCGAATAAGTCAGAAAGAGACAAATGGACGTTTTTCTTCCATTTCTTGATGATTTTTATTTGATTGATGTGCATTGTGAAGGTCACAAGCCCTTGGATGCTTGTAAACAAGTACTCTAGCTTGAAAGTGCTTGTTTTCTCCCTGGACCAGACTATCCCGAAACCAGCCATTTTCTATTTGTACAAAATGTAAGGAAAAAAAAAAAAAAGGCAAGAGAGACTAAAAACCTAACCTCATGGGCAACGTCCATTTCAAGTGCATGCTAAGTTTATTCCCTCCTGCTATATGTGAAATTTTGCTTGTAAATTTAAACTGATAACACCTACAGCTGTTTTGTTGTTTTTCTCAGTCTCCTAAAAGTCTAGTGCTCCGAGACTAGCAAGGAGGAACATTTTTAGAGCTATGTCATGTACAGTTCTGCTCTTAAGCTTGCATACCCTTTGCAGCATCTTCAAGATATTTGTTACTGTCACATATGGATAAAATAGTATTTATAAAAAAAATAAAATGCAAGATTTTTTATTTTAAGCCTTTATTTTAACTAGGGCTGTCATGATTCCTTTAAGTCAATTTGAGTACTCGATTTGAAAAAAATTGCATTTTGCCAGTGTCGAGTAATGAGCAAGTAGCGAATTCTACGTACAAGAATCCAGGAAACGCGTTATTAGATTGTTTTCCAAGGCTGCATGATCTAAGGCTGCATTTTAAAATCGCATAATGCTTTTTGCTATGCTAAATTCACAAATGATAAGGTTTAATTAAATAAATATATGTGGTGCGGGTTTAATTTGCACTTTAATTATTTACATGCGTGTAGGTTAAGTGTGGCTCTGTTCACAGTAAATGCTGCTCCACACAAACTGTTATCATTTAATATTACATCTCTGCATATTGCTGTGAGTTTGGGTTTATTATAACATTCACCTGGGAATGCAACGTGTGCCATTTAATCTAATTTGTAAGGGTAAATTAATTATAAATCTATGCGTCGTCTCGTCGTTAACAGAGGAGAATACATAATTTTTCTCTGTTCATCGCGATTTCAAAATAAAAGTTTAAACCCTCGCTCTGAGTTTTAATGTCAATGTATTAAAAAAAAATACAGTTGCTGTAGCATTTCTATTGTGAAGAATGGCCAAATATTAAAGATTAAGTGGACATTTAAATTAAATGTTGTATAATCACTAATTAAAGAGGAGTAGATTGCCAGCAAAGTGTAAAAAAGCTTTGGCGGCATCTGAAGTCATTTGTTACAATGCGTAATATACATTAGGTCTATTGTTTATAATACATGATGTATTTTAACAGCTTTGTCCAATAAAACCATATGATTGCTTGCATTTGATACTCTATTTGAATTAATTATTGTCTTATTGCTATTATACAGTACAGACCAAAAGTTTGGACACACCTTCTCATTCAGGTGTGTCCAAACTTTTGGTCTGTACTGTAGATATGAATTCAACTGAAAAAACTTGTGGAAAAATATCTTCAGGTGGTCAAATAGCAAATAGGAAATAGCAAATAGTGGAGCTCTGCAGCCACCTACTGGTAAAAGTTATTTGTAGTTGTTTTTTTTTACTTTTAAAACTGGATTTTCCAAAAGACGGGCTAAAATCTTACACTAAACCATGTGAAATTATCCATGTTATCCCCATGAATTAAAGTTAGAAATGTGGGTCTTTTATAAAGTGAATTTTACATAAAAAGCATTTTTTTTAATAAAAACCCATTTAAAAAAATACTTATTTATTTATTCATTTATATATATATTTAAAAACTATCACTAACCCACTGAAAACTGCACAAATGTAGAGTAAAAACTTTAATAAACAGAAACATATACAGTGCAGACCAAAAGTTTCGACACACCTTCTCATTCATTTGAATGAGAAGGTGTGTCCAAACTTTTGGTCTGTACTGTGTATGTTTCTGTTTATTAAAGTCCTTACAGCCCGAAACAGCAAAATAACCAAAACCCACAATGACACTGGCCAAACTAATACATACAGTAAGCAACAGGATAAAAAGAACAGATTATTTCCATGTTTTTGTGACAATATTCCGTTTCACACGTTAGCATACGGGCTAATGTTGTTAGCACTGCTCTGATGATTAGCAACTTAAAAACTACATGACCATTCTTACATGTGAGGTAACAATGGTGTGGTCTTGAAGAAAATGAAATTAAAGGAACACTCCACTTTTTTTGGAAATAGGCTCATTCTCCAACTCCGCCTGAGTGAATAAGTTGAGTTTTACCGTTTTGAAATCCATTCAGCCATTCTCCTGTTCTGGCGATATCACTTTTAGCATAGCTTAGCATAGATCATTGAATCCTATTAGACCAATAACATCGCGTTCAAAAAGGACCAACGAGTTTCGATATTTGTCCTATTTAAAGCTTGACTCTTCTGTAGTTATATTGTGTACTAATACCTGCGGAAAATGTAACGCTGCGATTTTCTAGGCCGATAAGATTAGGAACTACACTCCCATTCCGCTGTAATAGTCAAAGAAGTTTGCTGCCGTAACATGGTTGAAGCAGGCGCAGTAATATCACGCAGCACATGTGCAAATGCTAACCGAGCCGGGAACTATAATTTCAGGCGCTGCGAGATATTACTCCGCCTGCTAATAGTTTAACTATTAGTAGAGACGATGCTGCCAGTCACCTTTAAGAGAGGCACAGAGATGAAAGAGGTAATTCACCACCTAATCTCTCTCACTTTCTCTTTCTCTCTGTCTGCCTGTCTGTCAGTCTGTCTAAACTTCATTATTAACTGCATTAGTTTGCTATCAATGGCTCAAATGTCGATACTAGGTCTAAAATGACGTTTTGGAACTAGTAATGAAGCTGTTGGAGGAGCTGTCTTTAAACCACTGGACCACGTCTTTAAAATTCGAACACATCGTTTTCTATCAGCATACGCACACCGGTGGCGCCATTCGGCGTCTGTCTGCGGCGCCCAGCTATGACTCAGGAAGCTGTTCAAATTGGCCACAGAGCGCCATCTGCATAGTTTTATATTAAATAACATCATATATGTCTCAATTAGATTAAAAAAACAAGATACCACTGCTGCAAAATACTACTTACATTAGGTTTACAGCTTGAAAAAAATGTAAAACTATATAATTCATTCATATTTTATTTTCTCAATACATTTTTTCATACGCAAAATCTAAAGTCTTATGTAACGTTTGCCTTTCGTAATTACATTCACTGTCTTTGACTGCCACCTACTGGATTTACAAGGTCAAAACCGTCACTTGCAGTTCAGAACTTCATTGAAAAATGAGCTGAGGCGTATAGAATGTGCGCTTCCGGTGTGCGATACCTCCAGCTGTCCTCGGCGCGACACGACGTTGCGCTGCGTTTCTCGTCCGGTGTGCGACCCCCTTAAGAATTCAAAGGTCACAGAGCATTAGAGTTATAGCGCCACTCAGTGGACATTTTTGTTGGAAACTGCAGTTATATGTACTCATTGGTACGTACTGTATTTTGCATCGCGATCCCACAGGTAGGCCTATGTTTTCGTCTTGAGATCAGGTTGCTGCTATTATATGGGACAAATTTAACTCGGATAGAAAGAAGCTATGAAAGTTCTCAGAAAGCAAGTGAAATATGAAACTGAGTAAAGGCCATACCAAACTGTGAAAAATGAGAGTGCAGAACATTTAATAGTCCTCCGGTGTGTCATTCATTTCAGTGCAAGACCTGGTGACAAAAGACATTTGAGTTATTTGTTAAAAGCTTTAGGGACTCTAGTGTCCCAACTCACCCACCCACAATTGTTCCCAAGCATCAGAGAAAAAGCTTGCTGGTATCAGTTACTCCACTCACAGCTGGTGGTCTAGTCATGCTCGTTTAATTTTAGAAAGAGCTTTTTTGGGGGGATTGAGTCAGCATCCAAAGGCATTCATCTTAAAGCAAAGTCAAACTTTGTGATGAGATGGAGCTGTAACTAAATGTTTTCTCTTAGGTGAGAAACTGCTGCTGTTGTTATTTTCAAGCCATTTACAAGCTCAAATTTTGATGGTGTCATTAAAGCTGAAGTGTGTGATTTTTGTGGTGTTACAAAATGTTAGCATTTCTTGTCCTAGCTTGATTTCTCCTAAACTGTGTGAATTGCTACCTAATCTCATGACGAAAATGTACCTGTTGGAACTTTTTCGCAAGACATGAAATGCGTACCAATAAGTAAATATCACTGCAGTATGATCACTAAAGGTGATAAAACAGTGCTTGTAATTGTTTTTGTACACAGTTATGATTACAGCTCCATATATTTCGCTTTACAGACATAACAAGCTTGCTTGATAGCTCAGTCGGTAAAACATAATTGGACTTAGGATGCAGAATCCTTGGACATGAATCCCGTGAAAAACATGACTCCTGATGAAAGAGCTGAAAGATGAGAGAGAGAAAAAAGCTAAAACTGCATGAGTGTCAAATGAGTGTGACATGTAAAAAAAACAACATCACATAAAACGAACCATATGTATGTAAAAAAAAACAAAAAAAACGACAACACTCTTTTAGCGCGCCCAGTGGACATTTCACATCAAATGTGTCATGAAACATACATGGCGGTACGTATTTTGCATCTTGTGAAAAAGTTCCCACAGGTAAGTTTTCATCATGAGATCAGATGTTGTTTTGTTTTGTTTTTTACGTAAAGTTGTTTATAGACATCACTAATGATGGTTAAATGATAACAGTATGATTTGGTCAAGCTCAGTAAGATCAGAAAGATATATTTCATCATGATGAACTGTGGTATATGCACTTTATGTTGTAATTACGTATTTTTAAATATAAGTATCTCTACATGTAAGTGTATAGAAGTGTAATTATTCATTTTGAAAGGCACTTAAGTATAGTAGTAGCATAAGAAAGGAAAGGATGTGACGTGAGGCCAAGTATGGTGACCCATACTCGGAATTTGTGCTCTGCATTTAACCCATCCAAGTGCACACACACACCGTAAACACACACTTGGAGCAGTGGGCAGCCATATTGCTATCGCTGCGGCGCCCGGGGAGCAGTTGGGGGTTCGGTGCCTTGCTCAAGGGCCTCACCTCAGTCGTGGTATTGAGGGTGGAGAGAGTGCTGGTAATTCACTAACCCCACCTACAATCCCTGCCGGACCTTTGGGTTGCAAGTTCGACTCTCTAACCATTAGACCACGGCTGCCCCCAGTAGTGAAGTACAGTTGGAGTTACATATTATATATTGACATTCTCTACATATGACCTTCTCGAAATGTGTGGCTAACCCTTTTACAGTGATGAAATGAATCCATGATCCACTCTGCTTTTATGTCACCATAACTGACATATCAAATGCATTTTCAGTCACTTTAGACATCTACCTGCTCTTCTTTGGAGAATCAGGCACTGTCAGTCACACTCTTTACCACATCAGCATGCATGTCTTATAATGCAGCACATGACTAAATGATCAAACGCTATTTGCAGTAAATTCAGGTCAGTTGGGTTATCCAGCATTAAATATGTGAAAGTGTTTCCAGACTAAGGTAAAACAAGCTTATCATGGACATCTACTGGATATTTGATTAGGGCCGGTATGGCTTCGCATGCACAATTATGCCTAGAGCAAAACCACTTTAATTTGTTGCCAAGAGTCTGACCCCAGGTGACTTAATCACCAAGGGTGACTTTGTTTTGAAAGTCGTGTAGCATCAGATAAATAATTATTTGTTGAAGGTGAACGTTTGTTTGAAACATTGAAAGGGCTAATTCACCAAAAAATTAGAATTCTGTCATTAGTTACGTACCCTCATGTTGTTCCAAACCTGTAAGACCTTAGTTCATCTTCGGTAAACAAATTAAGCTTTCTGACCCTGCACAGACAGCAATAGAACTACCATGTTCAAGATAGTTTGAGCTAGTAAGAACATCTATAAAATAGTCCATGTGGCAGTGGTTCAACTGTAATTTTGAAGCTACCAGATTGCTTTTGTGCTTAAAGAAAACAAAAATAATGACTTTATTCTACAATTTCTTCTCTGGATCCTGCGTCACCAGCACCACACACAGTACTCTCCTGAATGCATGTCGAAGACTGACACTGAAGAGAAGAAATTGAACCGCAATTCTGACTTTTTTCCTCAGAATTGTGATATAAACTCACACTTGCAAGTCATCTAGTCAGAATAGCGGGATATAAATGTGTAATTGCACGAAATAAAACAGAATTTTAGTTTATATCTTGCAATTCAGATTTTTTTTTCTCGCAATTACGAATTTATAGCTTGCATTTCTGACTTTTCTCGCAATTCTGAGTTTATAGCTTACAATTTAGACTTTTTTCTTGTAATTTCAAGTTTATATCTTGCAATTCTGACTTTTTTCTCAATTCTGAGTTTATAGCTTGCAATTTAGACTTTTTTCTTGCAATTTCAATTAAGTTTATATCTTGCAATTCTGACTTTTCTCGCAATTCTGAGTTTATAGCTCGCAATTCTGACTTTTTTTCTCGCAATTCCGAGTTTATAGCTTGCAATTTAGACTTTTTTTCTCGCAATTCCGAATCAGTATTGTGATATAAACTCACAATTGCGAGTTATAAAGTCAGAATTGTGAGAGAAAAAAATCTTAATTCTGATTTTTTAATCTCACAAATGTGAGTTTGTGTTGCAATTCTGACTTTTCTCGCAATCCCTAGTTTATATCTTGCAATTCTGACTTTTCTCACAATTCCGATTTTATAGCTTGCAATTTAGACCTTTTTTCTTGCAATTTCGAGTTTATATCTTGCAATTCTGACTTTTCTCGCAATTCTGAGTTTATAGCTTACAATTTAGACTTTTTTTTCCTCTCAATTCCGAATCAGAATTGTGATATAAACTCACAATTGCGAGTTATAAAGTCAGAATTGTGAGAGAAAAAAACTTAATTCTGACTTTTTAATCTCACAAATGTGAGTTTGTGTTGCAATTCTGACTTTTCTCGCAATCCCAAGTTTATATCTTGCAATTCTGACTTTTCTCGCAATTCCGATTTTATAGCTTGCAAATTAGACTTTTTTCTTGCAATTTCAAGTTTATATCTTGCAATTCTGACTTTTCTTGCAATTCTGAGTTTATAGCTTGCAATTTAGACTTTTTTTTACTCGCAATTCCGACTCAGAATTGTGATATAAACTCACAATTGCAAGTTATAAAGTCAGAATTGTGAGAGAAAAAAATCTTAATTCTGATTTTTTAAGCTCACAAATGTGAGTTTGTGTGTTGCAATTCTGACATTTCTCGCAATCCCAAGTTTATATCTTGCAATTCTGACTTTTCTCGCAATTCCGAGTTTATAGCTTGCAATTCGGACTTTTCTCGCATTTCCCAGTTTACATCTTGTAATTCTGACTTTTTTTCTTGCAATTCTGAGTCAGAATTGTGATATAAGATAAACTTACAATTGCGAGTTATAAAGTCAGAATAGCGGGATATAAACCTGCTATTGTGAGAAATAAGACAGAATTGTGAGATAAAAAAATCTTAATTCTTTTATCTCGCAAATGTGATTTTTTAGCTTGCAAATTTAAAATTAAATGGTTCCTTAATATTTTAATTACATGTAAATGCTTTGATGTAGAGGATCGTTTCCATGTACAGTGGTGGCAAAAATTATTAGAACACTAGTATTTTCACCAGCTAAAACTGGTTTCAAGTCGGTTATTTCTATCTTTTGCTGTAGTGTGTCAGTTGGAAATATCAGTTTACATTTCCAAACATTCATTTTGCCATTAACTGTAATAATCCAGTGAGATTTTTGTTTGCACAAGGAGTCTGACAACAGTGCTCCACACAGAGATCTGATTCCATCATCATCATCATCCAGTCTGTCTGGAATGACATGAAGAAACACAACAAACTGAGACAGACTAAGTCCAGAAGAACTGTGTCAACATCTCCATGCTTCAAGAGACCTTTTAAGTACTGTTAAGTACCTAGTACTGTAGCTTTGCAGGTAGATCTCTTAAAGCATCTTGGAGATGTTGCCACAGTTCTTCTGAATTTAGTCTCAGTTTGTTCTGTTTCTTCGTGTCATTCCAGACAGTAACTGACTTAAAACCATTTTTAGCTGGTAAAAATACTAGTGTTCTAAACCAGTGTTTCTCAACTCCAGTCCTCGGGACCCACTGCTCTGCACATTTTGTATGTCTTCCTCATTTAAGGCACCTGATTTTGATCATCAGCTCATTAGTAGAAAGATTCATGAACTGAACTGAGTGTGTCAGACTCAGAAACATACAAAATGTGCAGAGCAGTGGGTCCCGAGGACTGGAGTTGAGAAACACTGTTCTAAACAATTTGGCCACAACTGCATAGTACATTAAAGATTAATCTGCGAAGAGTATGTGTTTATTTTTTTCATTCTTATTAACATTTAATTTACAGCAAGTAACCATGTGTTCTATTCTATGCAACTCCATTGTTGCCATTGCTGTTATAATTTCTTGTCTATATGTTATTAATTGATCATTTCATTTGCAAATGATTAAGGGAAAATAAAGATCCCTCTCTCTATTTCTCTCTCTCTCATCCTATCATTCACCCCCCCTCCCTGAAATGGGAAAGACTTGTTTAAGAGAAAGAAAGGAGGAGGGGAGAGAGGGGAGAAGGAAGGAAGGAGGGAAGGGAGAAAAAAAAAAAAAAAAAAGGGGAAGGGAGAAGAAAAAAGGAGGGGAAAGAGAGAGGGAAAGAAAAGGAGAAGAGGGAAGGAGAGAAAGAGGGAAAAGGGAAGAGGAAAAAAAAAAAAAACTGCCACTGGGTCTGGCAAACAAGGCTCTGGGAAGACATCCGGCTGAGGCACAGACTTCAGGATCATGGTGAACATCCTGTATTCAGGTCTATTACGGAGAGGCCGTGAATAGGTCACATGCCAATGCCCTAGAAGGGGCCTCCCTAAGACCTATGATATAAAGGAAATGGGTTCACATTTTATCTTGTGGTATTTTCCCATCATGAGCTTGTAATAATACAGTCTCCCTCATCTATCTCTCTCCCTGGCCTCCTATTATTCTCTCTTCTCCTATTATTCCCTCTCCTGTTATTCTCTCTTCTCATCTCCCTGTCTGTCTTCCATTTTCCATTCTCTCTCCCTCCTCACTCTTTCTTTCCCTGTTTAAAGATTATTATTATTTTTTTTTTTTTCTAGCTTTTTTTTTAAATGTACTTACTATATAAGCTATATTTTCAAGACAACGGTGGTGACAGCAATGGTAACAAAAGAAAGAGGAAGGGGAAGGAAGAAAGGAAGGGAGGGGAGGGAGGAGAAAAGAAGAAAAGAAAAAAAAAAGGAGGGGAGAGGGAAAGAGAAAGAAAGAGGAGAGGAGGGAGGGGAGGGAAAGGGAAGGAAAAAAAAGAAAAAAAAAATATATATATACTTTGAACTTTACATATATTCAAATGGAAAAAAAAATAGCAATGGATACATGCTGGATTTATATAATATATTATTGCCATTACTACTACTGTTATTATTATTACTTATTTCTTACATGTATTGGAGGATGGGGGAGTATTGTTATTCAACACATTGCATGTATGTCCATTTGTCTGTCATTTGATTTGTTTGTTGTTTATAAATTATATTGTCTTTTGTTATGTTTATTGTCAATAAAAAAAGGAAAAAAAAAAAAAAAAAGATTAATCTGCGAAGAGTAGTCCAAATCAGAAGCAATGTTTTTCAAAAATGTCACATGTGTATTCACAAAGTCTCAAATGTAATTTCATGAATACATGATAAATATGATGGACTTCATAGAGGTAACTGTAAAGCAGTTTGAGGTAATTTAATTAGTCTTTTGCATGATTGCATGCTCACGGGCAGAATGAGCGAGTAAAGGGCTCTAGGGATGAGCCGGAAATTGCGAAGGGTGCCTGCCCTGAAGTGGGCCCCGCTTCAGAATGCCGATGACTATTCATCGATAGCTGTCCCTGAGCAGTGAAGGGTAAGAGCAGTGCACTCTGGGAAGGAAAACCATCCACACCAGAATTGGAATATTATTCCGCTGCATGCCTCCAATAGACTGCAGTTTCCTTTCTGAAGTGCGTTAAGCCTCACAGCCTCTCTGAATTCAATCAGTCATCAGGGCTGGTGGCAGGTTAGTGCTTCTCTCTATTGATTTCAACCTAGGGAAGCCAGCAGCTGACAACATGCATTTTCAATCTCGACGGCTCTTGTGCTACTGTGAGAAGTTGCATAAATAATACATCCAATGCATTTTCATCAGCCGCTGTATTTCTGTGCGCGCATCACATAGCGTGACGAGGCCGAAAGATGTGCATCTAGAAGCGTTGAATAGAGTGCCTCTGCTCTGCCACCATCAAGATCATGTCCTGCAGCAATGTTTTTGTTTTAAGATACATCGATACTTCATTTCTTAGGTGTGAAGAGAGGTAATGAATAGTTAATATTTCTGCCATTCACTGACAGTGATTAACTAGAATTATTACTAGAGTCCTTTACCACCACACGCAACACTCTCCGACTCTGGATGATGGATGACGGATTCTTCCCGAGACTTGAAAACACCCCAGACATCCGTTATACAGAGTTCAATGAGATTCCGATCTGCCAAAGGCATCCTCTTCTATTTCTCTGTAATAAGTGGACATTTTTCATATTGGTCTGATTTGACTGTGGAAGACGCATTAATTCATTGAGATTTACAATGGAATGACAATCTATATAAAAAAAATAAAAACAGTTTGAGAGATGGCCCCGGGGACATGCTGGATTTCTATTCGCACTATAAATCTGGTGGTGAGAACGGCATGGCAGACAATATTAAAACACTGCTGAAGCCGTCACACCTTATCAGGGTTAACCTTGAGCTTGTGTCATCTTCTTTGCCGTTCTGGTTGGCGTTAATGAAAACTGTTCAGCAGCGAGCTAAATTGTGAACGTACGTTTGTCACATTCTTTCTATTTCTAATTTACATGTGCTTCTTTATCACTCCTTTTAACAGTTTGTGTAAGAAATGATGACGTTCTTACTAAGGCTGTATTTATTTAATAAAAAATGCAGTAAAAATAGTAATATTGTTTTCAGAGCTGCAAATTACTGATTCCAAATAACATGACAAAAATTGTAGTTAGTAGTGTAATCCATTACATTACACGATACATTTTAGGTAATATAATCGGACTACTTTTAGATTACTTTTTCGTTATCACATTGATTTCAATTGGATAATCTCATACCATATTGACATAAAAATACGAAGCTTAAGAAAATATATTACATTCATTGTTATTAAAAACATGAAGTGCATTAAACATATTTTGTCAAGGTTTCCCAACGGGTTTGTGAGGGAACTGCAGGGAGTTTGAGTTTTATAAAATCTAAGAATTAATTAAATTATAAAAATGTTATATTACAATAAATAATTATAAAATCAATCAAAATAAAACACTTACTAAAAATTTATATTGTATGTGTTTATCGCCATGTCATGTGACTATAACCAAAGTCAGAGAACTTTGAAGATGCAAATGTGATAATAATTAAAATATTTACATATTTGTATAAATCTCAGTGGTGCTTCAAGTAAATATATTAGATGAAAGAGGATCAGATGAGAAAAAAAGTTTGTGAATTCATTCATTTGTGCAGTTGAAAGACAAACGCCTTCTAAAGCCATGAAATAGAATAGAAATTGTTAACTTAGAGAGTGATAATTCAAATAAATATTAATGTGTTTATCTGTAGATGATGCAATATTCAAAAACTTGAAATGATTTTTAGTCAAATCCAATGGTCAAATGCACAAAACTGGAAGACTTTCTGAATTTACAGTATATAGTCATAGGCTATTTTAGAAAGGAACATTTAAAAGTTAAAAAAGACAAATTGGGGAGAATCAATAAATTATAAACAATTTAATGCTATTGTGTAAACAATATGTAATCATGTAATCCATAAAAAAGTAACTGTCTGATTACGAGTATTTTAAAATTTAAAATAAAAAACTTAATTTTTGGAATCTGATTACGTAATCCAGATGGCATATAATCAGTTTCTACCCAGTTCTGATTGCTTTAATGTATTTTTGCCATTACTCCAGTCAGAAATCATTTTTATATCCCTATTTGGTGCTCAAGAAACATTTTTTTTATTACTATCATCAATGTTTAAATTGGTTGTGCTGCATAGTATTTTTTACTGCTATACATTTTCAGAATTCTTTGATGAATATGAAGTTTAAAAAACAGCTTTTACATTTACTTAAAGGGATAGTTCCCCCAAAAAATAAAATTCTGTTATTAATTACTCACCCTCATGTCGTTCCAAACCCGTAAGACTTTTGTTCTTCTTCGGAACACAAATTAAGATATTTTTGATGAAATTCAAGAGCTTTCTGACCCTGCATAGACAGCAATGCAACTGACACGTTCAAGGCCCAGAAAGGTAGCATTAGTAAAATAGTCCATGTGACATCAGTGGTTCAACCATAATTTTATGGTTCTCTTGTGAACATGCGGTGAAGACTAACACGAAAGAGAAGAAAATGATAGAAAATGCCACATTTGCAAATTGCCTTTATTCTTTATATAGCATAATAACTTATTGTTTTCTTTATAGAGCTCTAAATTGTGCTCTTCTTTTCTAGAATGAACAATTTTTGTGATATCATTTGCTGCCCACAGTCGATGATTTGCACCTTGTATATTAATAGGGATTTTGCATATGTATTTTTTTCCCCTTCCAATGAGCTGCAATTACTAGACAGCCTAATCCCCATATCTAATCCTCCTGCCATTTTCTCTGCTAGGGTTGACCTCTATCACAGATAAAGGGACCACCTGCTTTTCTATTCCTCATTAATAGTCCTGAGCCCAGCCTGATAAACTCTCTCTTTTAACTGCATTTTGTCAGACAGTGAACCTTGACCTGTGGAACACAGTATTCAAGTGTTCACATTAAGCAGATGAGCCAGAGATGGAGGTCTCAGGGGAGCGATGCGTTATCTATAGAGGGCAGTATTGACCTGGTGACAACTATTGAAAGAGGAAATGTAAGTGGCGCAATGAGCAATGATTTTTACTCTGCATTGTCAGCAGTGAAAGGATTAAAATTACTGTGACGGTGGCATGGTAAAATAATAGGTAGTAATGGAAACAGGATTGGTGCTATCTACTGTTTAATGACGTTCAATTGGTCGTACGATTTTAGGCTAACCAGGTACAGCACAATAGGTTCCCTTTTTACCTTAAGCTTTAAGATCTTAAGGGGGAGTCTGCTACTTAATGCGCTTTCAATAATGTATAGGCTTGCATCATAAAGCAGAACCACCACAACTCCTAGTGACAATGTCCGAAGTACTAATTGAGCTAATCAATCACTGACACATTGCGCAGTAGTTGAGACCGTGAGACAGCTTTTGTCATTAAGCATGCAGTCTGTTGGTGTTATTCGGTAAGGTCACGTGTAATGAATTGTCACAAGCTGTTGTATATCTTACTATATGGTTGGATGTTGGCATGGAAACTTGAAGTGCAAGAAGTTCTAATAATAAAATATATAGTTAATAGTTAAATTGCTTTTGTAATTGTACATAAAATGTTTGTGTTGTAATGTGGTTTGGTTAATGGTACTGAAATAAAGTAGCATTTGTTTTAGTAATGAAACAAACAAAATAGCATTTTTTTAAGTACAAGAACAAAAAAATAAGTAAATAAATTTTCAATAAACAATAACTCTGGTTTGCAGACAGTAAGATTTTTAAAGCAAATAATACTTTTATTCAGAAGGGACACATTAAACTGATAAAAAATTACTAAATGTGTTTATAATAGGGCTGCAAATGATTAGATATGATTTATTGATTCAAAATAAAAAGTTTGATTACATACTATTTGTGTGTACTGTGTATATTTATGTATATACAAATGCACATATGTATATATTTTAATTAATATTTGTATGTAAACACTTGCATATAATTTATATTTTATATAAATATAAATATTGTACATAGAAATCTAACATATTTTCCTTAATATATGTGTGTGTGTGTGTGTGTGTGTGTGTGTGTGTATATATATATATATATATATATATATTATATACACACACACAGTGGGTACGGAAAGTATTCAGACCCCCTTAAATGTTTCACTCTTTGTTATATTGCAGCCGATTTGCTGAAATCATTTAAGTTCATTTTTTTCCTCATTAATGTACACACAGCACCCCATATTGACAGAAAAACACAGAATTGTTGACATTTTTGCAGATTTATTAAAAAAAGAAAAACTGAAATATCACATGGTCCTAAGTATTCAGACCCTTTGCTCAGTATTTAGTAGAAGCACCCTTTTGATCTAATAAAGCCATGAGTCGTTTTGGGAAAGATGCAACAAGTTTTTCACACCTGGATTTGGGGATCCTCTGCCATTCCTCCTTGCAGATCCTCTCCAGTTCTGTCAGGTTGGATGGTAAACATTGGTGGACAGCCATTTTTAGGTCTCTCCAGAGATGCTCAATTGGGTTTAAGTCAGGGCTCTGGCTGGGCCATTCAAGAACAGTCACAGAGTTGTTGTGAAGCCACTCCTTCGTTCTTTTAGCTGTGTGCTTAGGGTCATTGTCTTGTTGGAAGGTAAACCTTCGGCCCAGTCTGAGGTCCTGAGCACTCTGGAGAAGGTTTTCGTCCAGGATATCCCTGTACTTGGCATTCATCTTTCCCTCGATTGCAACCAGTCGTCCTGTCCCTGCAGCTGAAAAACACCCCCACAGCATGATGCTGCCACCACCATGCTTCACTGTTGGGACTGTATTGGACAGGTGATGAGCAGTGCCTGGTTGTCTCCACACATACCGTTTAGAATTAAGGCCAAAAAGTTCTATCTTGGTCTCATCAGACCAGAGAATCTTATTTCTCACCATCTTGGAGTCCTTCAGGTGTTTTTTAGCAAACTCCATGCGGGCTTTCATGTGTCTTGCACTGATGAGAGGCTTCCGTCGGGCCACTCTGCCATAAAGCCCCGACTGGTAGAAGGCTGCAGTGATGGTTGACTAGGGATAGGAATTGATAAGATTTTTACGATTCCAATTCCATTTTTGATTCTGCTTAACGATTCGATTCTTTATCGATTCCCTTATCGATTCTCATTTGGAAGAAAAGGGACAACAAATTGTTGATTAGCATCACCATCACCAATGAAAAAAATTATTAAATAATAAAATAAATATTCTTCTGTAAAATTAGCAAAATACAACAAATTATTTTGTGGCAATTCTACAAGAATGTCCAACATTTTCTAATAGAAATTAAAATTCTCCTTTTTAAAAGGATCTATATGAACTCAAAAATAGAACAGTCAGCCAATGACAAATACAATACAGTGTAAAATGCAACTGAACTGTGCATTTTGCAAATCTGCAACCATCAGCTTGCTATGAAGATTTAACAATTCTTTTGCAAAAAAATAAGCATATCTGCTTTTTCAGGAAGGATACGCGATCTTTCTGGATTTTCAGGTCATCTTAATGTAATGCATGAGAAGGCATTCATTTAATGTTAACCGTTACTAACAGCAAGTTTTACACAGCTAATATGATGGCAGTGTTTGTTAGTTAATTAGTTATTTAAATATCAGTTTTATTAGCCGAGGACATGCTAACATTGCTGCTGCTGCCGCTGCTGGGTTGAGAACTGTTAAAGTCCGGAGCGGATCGAAAACGCAACATTCTTTTATTGTTATTGCATGCTATGTGCGCAAATGTTTTAGCATGTTAGTGGTATTTCCTCCCTTTGAGGAAATATCTACGCTTGCAAGTATTGCAAGTTGCCCTATTTTCGTCTTTTTTGGTGAAATACAACTAGACTTTTGAGCGTTTGTTCCGCTTAGGCGCCATGCTTAATATTGACTGAGCGTAGGCCACACAACGTGCGTAAGTTACGCAATGCGCGTGATGACGTCATTCGTGCCCACTGGAATCGTTTGCAAATTTTGCAAACGATTCAAAGGAATTGAAACACTGGGAACCGGTTCTCAACAAGAACCGGTTTTCGATTCCCATCCCTATGGTTGACTTTCTACAACTTTCTCCCATCTCCCGACTGCATCTCCGGAGCTCAGCCACAGTGATCTTTGGGTTCTTCTTTACCTCTCTCACCAAGGCTCTTCTCCCCCGATAGCTCAGTTTGGCCGGACGGCCAGCTCTAGGAAGGGTTCTGGTCGTCTCAAACGTCTTCCATTTAAGGATTATAGAGGCCACTGTGCTCTTAGGAACCTTAAGTGCAGTAGATTTTTTTTGTAACCTTGGCCAGATCTGTGCCTTGCCACAATTCTGTCTCTGAGCTCTTCAGGCAGTTCCTTTGACCTCATGATTCTCATTTGCTCTGACATGCACTGTGAGCTGTAAGGTCTTATATAGACAGGTGTGTGGCTTTCCTATTCAAGTCCAATCAGTATAATCGAACACAACTGGACTCAAATGAAGGTGTAGAACCATCTCAAAAATGATCAGAAGAAAAGGACAGCACCTGAGTTAAATATATGAGTGTCACAGCAAAGGGTCCAAATACTTAGGACCATGTGATATTTCAGTTTTTCTTTTTTAATAAATCTGCAAAAATTCTTTCAACAATTGTGTGTTTTTCTGTCAATATGGGGTGCTGTGTGTACATTAATGAGGGAAAAAAATGAACTTAAATGATTTCAGCAAATGGCTGCAATATAACAAACAGTGAAACATTTAAGGGGGTCTGAATACTTTCCGTACCCACTGTGTGTGTATATATATATATATATATATATATATATATATATATATATATACATACATACATACTAAATCTATATCGTACACACGCATACAGTAAGTAAACATAGTTTTATTTTGAATTGATTAATCACAAATAATCATTTTGCAGCCGTAGTTTATAACCTTACAAAATGTTACTGTTTCAAATGAATGTTATTTCTATTCATTAAAGAATCCTGTAAAGAATCATTCCACAAAAATATTAAGCAGCACAACTGTTTTCCACAAAGATCATAAAAAGATGTTTGTTTTTTTGCACCAAATCAGAATATTAGAACAATTTCTGAAGGAAATTAATAAATTACATTTTAAAATATATTAAAATACAAAACCGTTATATATATTTTTAATATTTGGCAATACAACTGTTTTTGCTTTTTCAGGGCTGGGTTTTGACACAAATTTCAGAATTCGATTTGATTCTGGTTCATTAGCTTGTAATTCGATTAAATTTCAGATTCAATCAAATATTGATTATTTTGGATAGATTTTAGGTACAATACATGCCAAATTTTCTCAAGAAAAAAAAAGTAAAATATATGAGTCAGTTGGGTATAATTACTATAATATTGAAAGTAAAAATTAACAAATTTTTATACAATATAAATTTTATAATAATACAGTTACAATTACATAGCTGTCAAAAACATAAATACTGCAGAACAGAACATATTCACAAAAATACAATAAATATGTTATATGGTGCATGTATTTAACAAAATGCTCCTCTCTAGAGTTTTAGGTACGGATTTAGGTAAATTCTATTCTTTCTTTTAACATACCTTTGGATGTTTATTAATGTTCAAGCTGTAACAGGGAAAAAGTGGAGATGTTTATTTCACATACGGTTCACTTCAATTAAGGCACAACAGCAATCTGTCACTCCAGATTAAACAGCGCCAAAATGCTATTTATTGTTTGACGCTACAATGTTCCATTCAGTAACTGAAAACAGACTAGACTAATCGATTCTTAGGCTTTAAGAATCAATATCGTTTTGTAAAAATAAACTATATATTTTTACTCAGCCTTACTGTTACTGTATTTTTGATCAAATAAATACAGCCTTGATTAGAGGATCCAAAACTTTTGACCACTCAAAACAAGTCTATTCTTTTACACAATTTTGCTTCTCAAAAATGTCTCCTTATTAAAGAATATTTCTATACTTTAACTGGAAAACAACAAAAGTATTGATAAAAAAAAGCTTTTTTGCAGTGTGCACAGACAATGCAGAGGAGTGCTTTTCTTGTTTGTGATGACAGGTGCTTGGACTGCTAATAGAGAGCTTGTGTGCTGTCAGACGCATTTCAAGGCCACGTGGTCCGTTGATGGGTATCTTGGGAGCTTTCAATGACTTCCAACAAAGCCTTCCCTACATCATCTAAAGCGCCACACATCCACAACCTGTTAGTGGTCATTGACAGCTAAAAGTCACTGGGTTCCTATTGTAAACAACACAATGGTTATAATGTAGTGAGAAGTGTAGTTTTTGTTTATTATTATTCCACTCATTTTCCTGTTAATATTTATGTTGTTAGCAAAGGCTTTCTCACCAAAACAACCTGCGTATGTGACAAATCCAGGACAGGTAGATAAGAAAACTAGTCATATACTAAGCTTAAGGCTAAAAAGGGGAAAAAACGGAGAGCACAAATGAAATGATACAAGCATTTGCATATACATTGAAATACTGTTTACACAAACAAGTCTGAGACAAGGAGCTCAATAATTTAGATTTTTAAATTAGCATGATTTCTTGCATTTCTGAACTTTTGTTATTATTTTCTTTGTGGAAAGTTCGTTCCATAATTAAAAAAGAAACGTACCTGACAATAATATGTATTTTCAGCATGGCTCCGAATGTAATGCCAAGTTTTTAGATAAAACACAAACATTTTGTTTTCATATATTCTGTCATTCCAAGCTGAATTTATTGTTCCATATACAAGGAAGACCGATATGGGAATAAAGTCCAGAGAGTAAAAGGGCAAACTGTAAGAGCAGAGAGAGTAATGAGGTCCAAAGGCCTTATATATTCTCACAACTGAGATAATTATCTGGCTGCATAGACAAATCTCTCATTTAGGGATTTCTAATAGGTTAATTCTGCTTACATTAAAACTATATCAACGCTGTAAATAATTCCCTGACATCACTACATTAATTGGAAGCTGTAAAGGTGAGGTTACTCATTTTAAATTAGCTGCGGCTAAAAGTAAGCATTCATTAGAGCTTTCTATATAATATAATGGACTTTGCAACCATTCTCCAAGCACATTAAGAACACATCAAAATTACAAAAGCAGAGTCATTTTGCTATCTGTCCAATTGCAATAGCCGTAATTGTGCAATAGTTTTGTAGCCAATTAAATCTCCTTGTTTTTTTTTTTTCACTCAGAGTCCTTTTCTTTAATCGCCCAAGCATCGCTAAGCTGTTCAAACACAATTCATGAGAACTGTTTCAATATTTAGATGTGTACCGATAAGCTTAATCAACCTTTCCCATTGCAGTGCTTTCAATGACATCTAACAAATCTTACAAACAATGTCCCTCTCTTTTCTTGACGCTTTTTCAGCAACGGTTTATTGGAAAGCTTATAACGAACTCATTATCATTATCTTTTATAATCGCAAATGTTTATTCTCCTCGGTTGAGTCACATTCCTCTATTTAAGCTGTTATTTACGCAGGAGTCTGTTGCAGAGCGACTGCGGTTCCCGCTGGCATCTGTTAGTGAGGCTTTTAAAGCAGAAAAAAAAGCACTACAAAGTGAGCTTTAAACTCATTAGGCATTTATTTCAGAGCTCGCTTCCCCTCCCATCAACTTCACATCCACTCAGTCCAACCCAAGACAGACAGGTATGAGCGAGGGGGAGTAGAAGCCTTCCAAGACTGAATATCAAAGACGACGTCTGCTTTTTCATCGACAGCTTAGGGATCAGATTGGAGAGAGTTTAGAGATCTCAATGGGCCTTGAATCCTTGGAGGGTGTGGGGATTGGTTAGGTGTGAAGGCTTGAGCTATTGTTGACAAACTTGTTTTTAGAAGGATTTCTTTTCTTTTTTTTTTCTTTTTTTTTTTTTGCCCTACGTCTGAACATGAGATGCAGCCATCCATCATGGCTGTTCTCTTGTATTGAGGTCCGGCTAGTGTTTGATGGAGCAAAAAGATGCGGTTTGTTTCTGAAAATTAGTCACGTAGTATTTTCGTCGACGATGGAAACCTGAGGTGTGCTAACTCTCTCTTTATTTTCTCGTCATTTCTCTTTCCATCAGGGTTCTAGCATTTTAATTGGCTCTGTAGGGTATATAATGGAGAGTCGGAGTGCAGCTCATTTTAAGCAGATTGCATTTTATAGGTTTAGTAAAGTGTAAAACGGCCGTGTCAGATCTTAGAAGAATGAACACACACTGTGTTGCTTTCAATGTTGGTGGAAGTGCAGCTGGCCTTTTATGCCATGTCCTAACCACATGCGACAAGGACATTTCGTCAGTCGCTAGTTTCTTGGTAACCCTGCCTATATGGCTGAGTATTAAATGATAGATATTTATCTAACAAAAATGAATTTATGATATTTAACTAAAAAAAGGGATTATACCAATTTTTACATTACATTACATCTTGACAATCAGGTTAGTGATACAAAAAGTTTCTTCTTCTTCTTCTTATTTTTTATACAACATTTCTTTCTGATCCTCAAATCTGATTGACTGAGAGCGATATTCTATCGATAACAGAGCTCCAACCATTTTACCGTATGTATCACTCTGCTTGTGGTATTTCTCACAGTGAGTGTCGTGGCAGAATCCAAAATCCACTATAATTGAATAAATAATACTGTTTTTGTGTCACAAAATCTTTTATTTTTATTTTTTTAAATAATAAATATAACATCGGTTTAAAAATTTGCTTTGACGTTTTCGGAGATGTGAACTTCAGGGCACCATAGGCCATTCAGTGCTCATGAACCCTCAAAGAGCAGCCTTACCTCCACAAGTTTTACTGAAATTTGCCACTGGCTCTGATGTCCCTATAGTGGTTAAACGTGAGACATTATTAGCTTTGAGTAAATCTAATGGGCAGTCTTTGGTCTCTTTAATCTATTATTTGTTTCAGGGCAAATAGTTTTGGCTGAGGGCAGAATTTCATCACGTTATATTTTATGTTAATTTAATGCTGTATATCAGAGCGCTGAGAGACTTTTATATCAAAATTTATAGACTGAAACGCTGTTGTAAACAAGGAAGTTATTAGAAGTGATTATTTGCAAAAACAGATAACTCAGATAACAGATGACTACAAAATAAACTTCAAATTTCAAATCATGTTTTTTATGTTATGTTTTTTGTGTTAGTTAGCTGTATTTTTTTAGGTTATTTTTACTTTATATCAAAAAACAACACCATGTAAGACAAATGCACAGAGTAGCGCTGTCATCGGAAATCACCCTTAACAGAAAGGACAGTACGACAAAGATATCGTTTTCCTTAGCGGACATTCAAACTAATGTTTTATTGTGAACATGAGATTAAAATGAAGAATAAATGCTGTTTCAGATGCAAGTAATCACACTTGCTCAGTCCCTCTCTCTTTCGTAACACTCTACATAACACAGTGAACTTTTACTGGTTCTAAAGTGACGTTTTCGAATTAGTAATTGTTCACCCGTGCCGTCAGACTGTTGTATAAAAAAACTCCTAGCAGTGTGATATGGCTGTATATCGGCACGCTGTCATTACCTACGGCAATCGGCCTGTGGGAATAATTATTATATATATTATAAGTTCTGTTTGCATTTCATTCTTGAGGTGTAAACATGGAGGATGCATTTCTGCCCCATTAATAGTATGAATATTGTGAAGAAAAGTACAATTTTTGGCCATATCATCCAGCCCTACCCTTGACCACTGTGAAATTAAACTTCAAAAATCTTCTGATTGTTTCTAATTCATGTCACATTGCACTTGAAATATGAATTCACCCATGACCTGTTCTTGTTACACTGAATTTAGAGTTCATAAAATACTTTTGAAGATTTAGACAGATAACTGAAAGTGTGAGACTTTCGAATATAAAACATCATCCAGCCATTATTTCTTTGGAGACATTTCTATTCCACCTCTATCAAATGTTGCATAATTCACTTTCTCAGTAATTCTGGGTGCCAGGATTCTGAATTTTTCTATACCGTAAAGCGGATGGGATGCAATTCCGAGATAAAGAGCTTTGAAGCAAACTCTCCCTTGACTTTGAGGCTGCATTCATTCAGAGGACTCTGCTCTCATCTCACATAGTGTTTGAACAGTACGAACATCTTCCCATGCCATTTTATTCCAATCACTTGCTGACTGGGAGACCATTTCAAACCGACTCTCAGCATATTTCAGCCTTTTACAATCTCTGCTGGATAATTTGGACTGGTGTGGTGAATTATTATAGATATTACGGCTTGATTTAAACCTTATTTAGCCTGCGCTATCGATTTTCACTTAGTGCCCCCAGTAGCGTGCTGCCACAGAGAGTTGCGAGCGGAAAATGGCAAGTCAAATTCAATCCGCATACAGCAGGTAAAAATGACCTTTATTAGAGGGCTGTAAGTAAGCCAGGGGAGATCCATCCATGTTGTGTTAAACAGCGGGCCACTGTGGAGCCCAGCCTGAATAAATTAGAAAGGAGGGATATCATTTATTGTGCACCGCTGCACTAGGGGTAAACTGACATCATTAATAATCCTGCTGGTTGCTTTTGGTTCCATTCCTCTGAATTTAAATAGAGGTCCTGCTATTGAAATGTTGGACATTAGACTCTGGGTTCTTAGCTAGACCCTAGCAAATATGCCACGGCACTTGCTTTATTATCTGCCTAATGGATTACATACGCATCCATCGGATTGACTAGTATTGAGGTTTCACTAATAGACTGACTGGGCTTATCTGTGCTCAGTTTCAGAATTTCAATGTGTAAGGAATGTGCAAATGATGCTGACAAGCAAACATCTACAGTAATCCTTCCTTGAAAATAAATCTTGTATAAACAGCATGCTTATTGGATGGAGGACAACTGAAAGCTTGTGATGACTAGATATAATTTTGTGGACATTTCATGAATGTTGACAGTTTTCCATGTACTAGTATTGTTGGGAAGGATAATATGTGTTTATTTATTTAGTAAACAAGCAATGTAATGAACTGGTTAATAAGCTACAGTTTATTTTAAGTCTTATTTTGACATAAAGTGGTTATATCTAAATGTGTGAGTTAATAAACTGATTCGCGAATGCAGAACATGATTTATCGCATGAACCAATCACAGCCGCACATAACCAGTCATATCCAATCATATCCCGATGGAGGCACTGCCTCCTCTCACATGACTTTTTTCCCATTTATTCTCAATTACCCCCCCCCTCCCCCCACCAAACTCGCTTTAGGGGGTCTATTAAAAGTCAGTGGGCTCAGGGGAGGCACGTCATTTATTCATCAATTGGTCTACGCTCTGTTTTTGCCAGCAGATTTTGTGCTACATTCCTAGCTGATGTAAAATAAGATTTCTTCTGGTGCTAAAGATTCTGCAGTGAAAATCCGTGTATGAATTACTGATGTGAAAACTGAAACAACAGTAGATATGAAACTAGAGTTTAGCATCGTTATTCAGTATTGAGAGAGACTGACAAATCAGAATCAATTATTCTCGAATACTGTGTAATACGTTTGATTTTTAGAGCTTGTGTTTAAATAATAAGGAGTAAATAATACTTTTTGCAATAACAAAATATCTTTCAAAACACTTTTGGTAAAGAGAAGATCTGTTTTTCATGCTTATCCACACATCGACAGCTATAGTAAAGTGTGGCATCAACAGATATCTTTAAATTCAATATCTACAATAAATTTCTGACTTATGTTGGTACATTTCTAAGATTGCCTGCAAATGGCTGTAAAAAGTAATAATAATAAAAAGAAACCGATAAAAGTTGGGAAAACTTTGGTTGATAGGAAAGAGTTACATCACTTAGACAAGAACTACAGTCAAGAAATGCTGAAATGTTTTCTTCACCATGACTGTGCTTCATGAGAACAGCCTCCAGCAATGCTGATTTTCGTGCTGAGCTAAATAATGAGGGCAGAGAAAGTTCTAGATTCATTTGTTGTGTCATTTCAGAGTATAAAGAAATGCAGACTAACTATAGGCCTTGTTGATATTCTTTAATGCTCATAAACACCTCAGATTGTGTTTTTTTCCTTTTCTTAACTCATAATACAAATATTACATTTATTTCTGCACACAGAAGAGGAAATCATTATGATAATAAAATAAAACCCTGCTCATTAAACATCAGATATCTATTTCATCAGATAGATATTTAAATATACCTTGTAGAATCTGCAAAATGTTCATTATTTTACCAAAATAATAGGGATCATACAAAATGCATGTTGTTTTTTTAATTAGTACTGACCTGAATGTGTAAACTTTTGTGTGTAAACCTGGGTGTAAACTCTTAAACAGAATGAAGATTTGTACATTTTTCTTATTTTGCCATTTAGTACTGCCCTTCAGAAGCTACAAAAGATGCTTACATGTTTCTCAGAAGACAAAATAAGTAAAAATTTACCCTATTAAAAAAATAAATAATAATAAAAATAAATAAATCACCCCCTGGCTCTTAGTGCATTGTGTTTCCTTCTGGATCATCAGTGAGCATTTGAACCTTCTGTAATAGTTGCAAGTCCCACAGTTGTCCTCAGTGTGAAATATGAATCTCAAAATCATAGTCATTCATTATTGGAAAAAGTTTAAATACACAAAAATGCTGAAAAACAAAGAATTTTTGGGACCTGAAGTATTTTTCTGAAGAACAGAAGTTCAGGACATACAAAGGGACTCATGAACAACTATCACTAAGCACACACAAAACAGCTGTGGATTATGCAGGTAACAACACAGTATTAAGAATCAAGTGTATGCAAACTTTGAACCGGGGTCATTTTTATAGATTCTATTATATATAGAATATAGATATAGAACTATTTTCTCTTGTGGACTATATGTATATGTCTTTTATGTGAAATATCTTAGTCAGGTGAGAGATAAAAAAATACCATGCATTTTGTATGATCCCTCTTATTTTGGTAAAATAATTAACATTTGGCAGATTCTGCAAGGTGTATGTTAACTTTTGACCTCAACTGCAAATTATGTCACATTGTAAATGAATACAGTACAAAGAAATACAGACTGACTACAGGCCTTGTGATATAATTTAATGCTTAAAAACCTCAGATTATTTATATTTCTTTTTCCTGTAATACACAAAAAAATTAAGAACACTGCAGTGGCGAATCAGTCCAATAAGTCTAGAAAACCTGGGGAAATTGATATTCATCATATTCATTTGACATGCTGCTTTTTTCAAGGGAATATTGTGCAGGGAAGAACGCATTTGTGATAAGCTATGTATGATGACTCTTTTAGTTTAAAATGACATCCAAATATATTTGTCTCAGGCGGTGCAGAATATCATCAGGATCACTAAGGGTGTAATTGTTTTTTAACCTCATAAAACCCTTGAGTGTTCGCATAAACTTACGCACTCTGTGTGATGCTCTTTTTCATTCTACCTGAGATAATGTGCATCAGGTCGCTTTTATTTGCTCAATTCAACCGCATTCCAATCGGGCAAGCGTGGTAGTTGTTGTATGATTTAAGTGCTCAATTTCTGTTTTATGTACTGATTTGAAGAAAACCATAACAGCAGTCTTCAAAACTTCAGGGTGGCTTTATCCTGGTGTAATCCGTCTTTACTATGCTTTGTGGATGCAGTATTATTGCAGTGAGGAAGTTTACTGCTGTGTTTGCGAATAGTGTTAACACATTCCTCTGGAAGGATGAAACCGTTTTAGAGACATGTAATTCCTCTGAGCCCACACAATTAATTTTGAATTGAAAAGCCGAGGAGCGTTGGGACCAGCAACAAAGGCGGAAGATAAATTTCATAATATTAACTGTACATTTGGATAGAGTTCACGCAGATTAAGTTTTAGAATGAAAGCCACTGAGTAAACACAAATGACACAGTCTGTGTCAGCGAAAGGATGACAAAGCTAAATTGTATTGCGGGGAAAGAAGCTGATTGCACTCTGCTTTTGTTGTATTGTACAGTTATTATTAGGGGTATCCATGATGATAAAGAAGAGGCATTAAAATTCAGGAGCATTCACTCAGTCGAAACGACCCAGGTACTTTTAATTGCTTTTTATATCTGATGAGATTCCCTCCATTGATTGACTGCTCCTTCTCATTTATTGCAGCTGATACAATTTATTTGAAGCTGATAGAAATAGTTCCCGTGACACTAGTACAGTTACTCACATTCTCATGCTTGGAACTAAGGATACCTGCAGTCTTTGTGGTTTACTGGCAAATTAAGAAATAAAAATTTTAATTTCATTAAATTTAATTAAGTTATATATTTATCAGCGGGATCATTAGAAAAGCGTTACTTGAGTAAATGAGTTTACATCCAGAATAAAAATCTGATAATTTACTCAACACCATGTCATCCAAGATGTTCATGTCTTTTTTTTCCTTTTGTCGAAAAGAAATTAAGGTTTAGAAGGAAAACATTCCAGTATTTTTCTCCATGGTCGACTTTAATGGGGATCAATGGGTTGAAGGTCCAAATTGCTGTTTCAAGGCAGCTTCAAAGGGCTCATGATCCCAGCCAAGGAATAACGGTCTTATAAAGCAAAACGAAAAGAATGCCTATATATTGCATACATTTTTAACCACAAATGCTCATCTTTAACCCACTGGGTCCCAATGAAGTTCACTACATGGAGAAAAATCCTGGAATGTTTTCCTCAAAAACCTTAATTTCTTTTTGAATAAAGAAAGAAAGACATTAACATCTTGGATGGCATAGGGGTGAGCAAATTATAAGGATTTTTTTTATTATTCTGGAAGTGAACTAGTCCTTTAAGAAGAAGAGTTATGATGTAAAATTAAGAAAATAATTAGGATTCTATAGTATTTTTTTAAAGTTACTGTGTCCAGTATAAGCAATTATATGGTATTGAGAAATTCTGAAATTTGTGGTTTTTTATATTATTATCTGTATATTTTTATATCATGCAGATAATATAATTTGTGATTAATTGTGACCCAATCTGGCGAAATGAGACAGAAGTCGCAACATTCTATTTTATACTACAGGGCCATTGAATGCTTGAATCTGATTGGCTGACGAACGTTCTAGAGGCGTTCATTATTTTCAGGGAACAGTGTTGCCAGACGTACGATAATTATCGTATTTGTACCATAATTTTGACCTCTGTACGATCAATAATACCACAATGTACGATAATTTCAGAATTTTGTGACACCATGGTCGTTGTAATTATAGAGCTTCTATTCTCAAAGATCTAGCTGTGTGGATACTACGTCTACCTTCATGATTGTGAGGAGACGTGAACGTGCGTTATGCATGCCTTTCATCCAATCTTACGTCTTCTCAACCAATCATCGTGGAGAATGGCTCTCTCTCACGAGCACAAGTTAACGTTCCTGTCGTACTTAGGTCAGTTGTTTCAAAACTGAGGTTGTTAGTTTAACAATAAAGTATAGAAAATAAGTGCTGAAAAGGATAAATAGCTGTAACATCTAGATTAATAGCTGTATTTTGAACGTTTGACTCGGGTAAGATAATTAGTTTAGCATTGCAATAAGGTATAGAAAATGAGTGCTAAAAAGGAGAAATAGCTGTAACATCTAGATAAATATCTTTATTTTGAACGTTTGACTAAAATACGATAATTTTCTCCCAAATACGATAATTTTGAGCTTCTGGTACGATACTTGGACATTTCCAATCTGGCAACACTGTCAGGGAAACGCAAGGCGAACATAGTTCCAGGCAGCTTTAGACCGCAGTGCATGTCTATATCACTTCGCCACACGATTTCAGTTATTTCAAAGGTCCTTACAGCCCAAAACAACAAAATAACCAAAAGCTACAGTGACACTGGCAAAACTAATACATACGGTACACAACAGGATAAAAACGACAGATTATGTCCATGTTTTTTCCACAATATTACGTTTTATTATGTACGGAAAGCACATACTCTATTTCTCTCGCTCTCTCTGACTCACAAACACACACACATACAGTTAGCACTCACGTTAGCATTCGCGCTAATGTTGTTAGCGCATCTCTGACGCGAGGTAACAACGGCGTGGTCTTGAAGAAAATTAACTTAAAGTTTAACTGTCAGTAGAGACGATGCTGCCAGTCACCTTTGAGAGACACACAGTCTTGAGAGAGGTCATTTGCGATCTTAAACTCTTTCCCCTTTCTCTTGCCGTCTGTCTGCTTGTCTGTCGGTCTGTCTAAACTTCATTATTAACTGCATTAGTTTGCTATCAACGGCTCAAGCGTCGTTACTAGTTCTAAAATGACGTTTTGGAACTAGCAACGAAGCTGTTGGATGAGCTGCGTAAGAAATTAATCCTACTCACAATAGCGTTTTAAGGATAAAAACCAGACGGATGTCTTGAAATATATCATCTGATCGATGTCTTGAGGTGTGGTAACTGTAGTATAAGCAGAATAATTGACTTCGGGCCGTAGAATTCTGCGAAAATAATGCACACCCGATACATTATTTTCTAAGAATTCTACGGCCCGTCGTCAATTATTCCTTACTTAAGATACAGGTGGATAATATGGAAAAACAATGAAAAAATCGATTTTTTTAGCTTATTTTAAAGAACAGACATTCAAAAATAATCTCCCAAAGTTTCGTAGTCCAGATAATTGAGTAAAAGTATTTAAATGACTATTAATGTTAAAAATTGTTGAAAAAACCAGCATATGCTGGTTAGGTAGTTCCCTTCCGGGAACTCGAGCCGCGTCAGGAACGCTATGGGGAACGCCATTGGCGGGCCGCACTCTGAACTATGTCTAACAACCAATGAAATGACGGGAGTGACGTCACAGGCGCGGTGACGTCATCGACCGGGAAGTATAAAACGCGTGCGTTTGAAGCCGGCGGCAGCTTTTGTCATTCAGCGAGAGCGCTCTGTGTCTGTGTCTGTCTCGGTCATACTGCTGTTTTTTCGTGCCAGTTTGCACGGCTTTTATTTGAGTAGTATGACCTTTAAAATGCAACCATGGGGGAAAGAAGTGTTACGAAACTAGGCGGTACAAGCAGCCACATAGATAGTGTGTTCCTTCCTGCCAATGCTTCATTGTTGGTGGGGATACACACAGTCTATGTGTGGTCTGCTTGAGTGTAGAGCACGCACAGTCAGCCCTCGAAAAGGCTGACTGTCCACAGTGTGAGTGTAAAAATCTCCACTGTGGGTGCTCCACAGAAGGCTCTCTTCGAGGAGGGAGCCTTCGCCAGCGTTTCTCGCGGGTCTGGCCCCGCTTCCGCCGAGGCGGAGCAGTTGCTTCACTCGCTGGGATCGCGGCTCGATCTATTAGAGGGACTGGAGACGGGTGTTTTAATAATACCCTATCTCCTCTCCTATCTGGTGGATCGGTAAACCTTTTTTCTGGATGAGGAAGCCCGCAATGCGGTTACTTCCCTCCAGGAAAGGTTTCCAACGCTTTCCATATCTTCCTCCGAGGAGGTTGATGTGAAGTGCGTTGTCAAAAGTATTCAACCGCCCCCCCCCCTGATCGCCTCAGTATATGAGCTGGTGGTTGTGCTGACTGTGCATTAGCTAAATAAGCAAACATGAGCCGCAGAAAAGCAAACGTTTTGCTTCCTGCGGACTAAGTCAGCACTTCCAAACGGAGCTTTCTGTCCTTCCCGATCTACATTGAGTTTTAGATCTAGGAAAAACTAGAAAGTAAAGATGACGCCGCGGGTTGAACAGACGCTATCAGCCTCTGTTCCCCGGTCTAGGCATCATTTTTGAAGGCTCCATCTTTGCTCTTCAGGCCGCTTAATAAAATTAAAAATCAGGTTTGATGAGCAAATGAACACGTGTTGGGGTTCCTGACGGGAAAGATTTAAACCCCAGCCGTGTACCAGCTCTCCACATCAGAGGCGCAGAAACAGAGCGTTGCCGCCCGCGTTCCTCCGGCTGTGCCTAGAGGACCCGGAAAGCAACGCTCTAAGTCGGGGGCTTCCAAGAAAAAGAAGAGGTTCAACCTGAGGGTCGTCCTCCAATCTAGGAAGTCCTCGGCTAAACGGCTCAGGGCCGTTGAGGGCAGCCCCTCGCGAGGGGGTTTGCACCGTACCTCCGGGTGCGGGTTTCAGACCCCTTCGTGGCCCTCAGGAGATGAGTCAGCTAACCCTGCCAGTGTTACAGGGCGTGGCGATCTCCCGCGAACATCCTCTAGCTGTCCCGCCCGGAAACGTAGCGGCCCTGGAGAGTTCGCAGCCCCCGCGGGGGACTTCCGAGGAGCTAGTTCAGGAGCTTCCTGCCAGCTTGCTGTTACAGGTCTCCGAGTTAGTTCCTCGAGTAAATCCAGACACCAGTCTCGAGAGGCTGGTACCCTAAGTAAACTCTCTGGCAGCGTGGAAACTACTGCCAAATGTTTCAAGTGGGTCCTGCGTACTGTAGAGAAAGGTTACACTATTCAGTTCGGCGCTAAGCCGACACCTTTCAGCGGGGTAAACCCCGAGCAGGGTCTGGAACAGGAAGTCAGTACAGGAAGTTTCTCAGGCTCGCTTTCGGGGGCAAAGCTCACCAATACAGAGTACTTCCTTTCGGCCTAGCTCTCTCAACATCGAGGTGTTGTTCTCGCTCTCATGAAAGAATTGGGGTTGAGACTCAACACCAAGAAGGGTGTGATTTCTAAAAACCACTTATCTAGGTGTAGTCTAGGATTCGACCACGATGCAGGCACGAATGTCACCCGCTCGGTTCGAGTCGATCCTTACTGCAGTAAATGCGGTCAAGCTAGGCCCGTCACCCACTGTCTACAGTCCCAAGTACTGTTAGGTCTTATGGCAGCCGCTTCCAACATGATTCCTTTTGGACTGCTGCTTATGAGACCACTTCAGTGGTGGCTCAAACCAGGCGGTTCTCCCCGAGGGGAAACCTGTTTCGCAAGATCAAGGTCACGCGGCCCTGCCTACGTGCCTTGGCCATGTGGAAGAAACCCTGGTTTCTCTCTCAGGGTCCGGGTCTGGGAGCTCCTCGTCGCCGCGTCATGCTAGCGACGGACGCATCCCTCACCGGATGGGGAGGTGGTCATGAGTGGCCGCTCAACCCAAGGCCTGTGGAGCAATCCCATCTCTGCTGGCACACAAATCGCCTAGAGATGCTAGCCGTGTTCCACGCCCTGAAGTGTTTCCTTCCAGAAGGTATCCGCTCACGCCCCTTATCTAAGCTGGCGTACCGGATTCTCCTTTGGTCTTAAGGAAAGACTTCTCTCCCTGAGAGAGCAGTCCAGTATCTCTGGACGTGGGAGCAGACGTCCTGCCAGGCAGGGGCTGAGGCCCGGGGAATGGATGCTTCACCCAGAGGTGGTGAAGCAGATCTGGAGAACATTTGGCCAGGCACAGGTGGACCTGTTTGCGACTCAAGAGACATCGCACTGTCCCCTCTGGTACTCTCTAGTTCCTCCAGCTCCACTGGGGCTGGATGCCATGGCACAGACGTGGCCGAGGCTGCGTCTGTACGCCTTTCCCCTGATCGCTCTGCTCCCGGGAGTTCTGGAACGGGTCCGTCGGTTTCAAGTGCGGCTGCTACTAGTAGCCCCGTACTGGCCGGCACGAGTATGGTTCTCGGACCTGGTATCTCTCCTAGACGGCTCTCCGTGGGAGATTCCCGTCAGGAGGGACCTCCTGTCTCAGGCTGGGGGCGCAATATGCCACCCCCACCCAGAGAAGTGGAGGTTATGGGTGTGGCCCCTGAGGGGGCACAACTCATAGGAGCGGGTCTCTCAACCGAGGTTGCTGAGACCCTTCTCCAATCCAGAGCTCCCTCTACGAGGAAACTGTATGGCCTTAAGTGGAACTTATTAGCGAGATGGTGCCGCGAGCACCACCTGGACCCAGTCAACTGCCCGGTCGGTACAGTTCTGGAGTTCCTACAGTCTCGCCTTTCCGCAGGGCTAGCTCACTCCACCCTGAGGGTTACGTGGCGGCTATAAGCGCCTACCACGCCCCTCTAGGTGGCCTCTCAGTGGGCAAGTGCCCCCTGGTCACACGTTTCCTCCACGGTCGGGAGATCGAGGCTTCATCAGGAAGTAATGAAGCATGGAGACTCAGAAGTTGGGACCTCTGGCGACTCGATAGATATCGCAAGGTTCTCTCTGGTTCTCCTTAGTGCCTCCAGGTCCGCCCGGACTGGACGCCATAGTACAGACGTGGCTGAGGCTGCGTCTGTACACATTCTCCCGATCACTGTGCACCCTGGAGTTCTGGAAAGAGCATGCCGGCATCGTCACGGCTAGTCCAACCATGCCTTGGACCTTCCCTCTCAAGCTGGGGGCGCGGCCTGCTACCCCCACATGGAGAGGTGAAAAGTTATGAGTATGGCCCCTGGGGGGGCGCAACTCATAGACTCGGGTCTCTCAACTGAGGTTGTTGAGACCCTGCTCCTATCCAGAGCTCCCTTCACGAGGAAACCTTAAGTGGAACCTGTTTGCTTCATGGTGTCACGAACACCATCTAGACCAAGTTACTGCCCGTTGGTACAGTACTGAGTCCTCGCAAACCCACAAAACCAGCTCACTCCATCCTGAGGGTGTTCGTGGCGGCTTATTGGCCTACCACGCCCCTCGTGGTGGCTCGTCGGTATGGTTTCCTCGGTGGTGCACTCAGGTTGAGACCCTGAGGGGTCTCAAGCCTCTATTACCTCCATTCTTGGAGTGCGACCAATGGGAAGTATATTTGTCCAGTATGCGCACTGGGCACATACGGCCACAAAGAAAGCATGTGGCACGTTCAGAGCTATCAGTAGATGGATCACAGATGCCATTCCTACTACTTCCAAGTCCTCTGGTCTCCCAGCTCCATGGGGAGCCAAGACTTACTCCTTCTGAGGCTGCCGGCCTCCAAAAGCTCTGACAGCAGGTGTCCCCCTCCAGGACATCTGCAATGCTGCGGGTTGGTCCTCGCCCCTGACAATTGGTCCTCGCCCCTGACATTCGTCAGGTACTATGAGCTTGACCTCAGAGCCGCTCCAGGCTCGGCTGTACTCTCGGCCTAGTGCGCTAGGCCTAGAGGGTTAGCCACCTCCCTAGCCCTGCATCCTCGCGAGCCTGAGGGCCGAGGAGCAGACCTAAAAGCCTCTTGTCCGTGTAATGCTAGACAAAGGCTCATACTCTCGCGTCCCGGTATGCTTACCAGGCCGAGCTTCCGGTCCCTCTTGTTCTGGTTACCCCCAGACAAAGGACTAAGACTCCTCGTGAGCCCGAGGGCCGAGGAGTACCTCTCGCACTGGCTGGCGAACCAGGCAGAGGTCACGGTTCTCGTGTGCCTGAGGGCCGAGAACTGCACAGCCCTCTTGTCCGCGGAATGCTAGACAATGGCTTAATTCTCCTCGTGTTCTGACGCAGGATGCTATCAGACCGAGTGTACTCCGGTCCCTCTGGTTTCTGGCTTTCCCCAGACCAAGGACTAAGACTCCTCGTCTGCCTTCACAGAAGGCCGAGGAGTGCCTCATGCACTGGCTGGCTACCAGGCGGAGGCACCTACTGTCTTCCCCGTGAGCCCGAGGGCCGGGGATTGCAGTGCCCTCTTGTCCGCGTAATGCTAGACAATGGCTTATTCCCTCGCGTCCTGGCGGAGCTCCAGGCCGAGCCTTGGATCCCTCTTGTTCTGGCTGAACCCCCAGACAAAGGATCACCCTCTCCTCGTGTGCCCGAGGGCCGAGGAGCCTTGAGGTCAAGCTCACCGTCCTCGTGGGTCTGCGGACCGAGGACTTCCCACACCATCTGTCCGCCGAGTGCTAGACAGTGGTCATTCGGTCCCTCTTGTTCTGGCTAACTCCCAGACAAAGGACTAAGACTCTGCGTGTGCCTGAGGGCCGTGGAGTACCTCTCGTTCTGGCTGGCGACCAGACAGAGGAAGACCTCCATTCCTCGTGTGCCTGCGGGCCGAGGAGCACTCTTGGGGTCGAGTGCACTGTCCTCGTGGGTCTGCGGACCGAGGACTACCTAACACCATCTGTCCGCCGAGTGCTAGACAGTGGTCGTTGCAGTCCCTCTTGTTCTGGCCACTCCCAGACAAAGGACTAAGACTCCTCGTGTGCCCGAGGGCCGAGGAGCACCTCTCACTCTGGTTGGAGACCAGACAGAGGTAGAACCCCATTCCCCGTGTGCCTGCGGGCCGGGGAGCACTCTTGAGGTCGAGTGCATTGTCCTCCTGGACCAAGGACTACCTACACCATCTGTCCGCCGAGTGCTAGACAGTGGTCATTCGGTCCCTCTTGTTCTGGCTAACCCCCAGACAAAGGACTAAGACTCTGCGTGTGCCTGAGGGCCGCGGAGTACCTCTCGTTCTGGCTGGCGACCAGACAGAGGAAGACTACCATTCCTCGTGTGCCCGAGGGCCGAGGACTACAGGGCCTTCTTGTCCGCGGAATGCTAGACAAGGGCTCTCTCTTTTTCCACCCTGGTTGAGCAGACACTCGCAGGGCTCGGAAATTATGGGGGCGTTGGTAGTCTCGTTCCCCATAGCGTTCCTGACGCGGCTCGAGTTCCCGGAAGGGAACGTCTCGGGTTACGTATGTAACCTTAGTTCCCTGAGGGAACGAGACGCCGCGTCTCGGACCATAATTCCCGCACCCTGCGGCGCTCGCTTCATTCCTAAAAGAGCTGCCGCCGGCTTCAAACGCACGCGTTTTATACTTCCCGGTCGATGACGTCACCGCGCCTGTGACGTCACTCCCGTCATTTCATTGGTTGTTAGACATAATTCAGAGTGCGGCCCGCCAATGGCGTTCCCCATAGTGTTCCTGACGCGGCGTCTCGTTCCCTCAGGGAACTAAGGTTACATACGTAACCCGAGACGGTTTTGATGCTGGGATGCTGGTTTTAGCTGGTTTATGCTGGTCCTTTGCTGGTTTATGCTGGTCCTTAGCTGGTTTATGCTGATCCTTGACCAGCAACATGACCAGCTAAAGACCAGCATAAACCAGCTAAGAACCAGCATTAACCAGCAAAGGACCAGCATAAACCAGCATCAAAACCTACCTAACCAGCATATGCTGTTTTTTTTCAACAGGGGTGTCATTCTCCGATGAAAGTGAAAGCGATGTCAAAGTTCCTTTGGAAGCAGTAACAGAGCATGAATTTGTCACCCCTGTGGAAGAGGATCACGACGATGATGAAAACATTGAACAGCCTGTGACTTACGTTGGGGAAGTTAATAGGGTCATGTCTAGTTGTGAAGCAGTGTCTGTGGAAACAGTTAGCAGTGATCGAGATGACGAGTTAGCCAAAATACCATATCGTATGTACATTCATCTGTTCCAGGAAAAAAACAAAACAAAACACTATTTAAGCGCCACTCGGTAGACATTTCTATTAGAAACTGCAGTGATATCTACTTTTTGGTACGTATTTCACATCTCAGGTACGGTATCGCCATGAGACAATGCTGTAAATGTAGTTTTTCTGCAACATTGCTTACATGAGGTTAACAAGCTGAACAAGAGTACATAACATATGTAAATATCATATAATGAAAAACATAAAAGCAAATGTTAGCCAGATGGTTGACGTGACATTACCATCTGCCTTTGCTTGCATTTAGTGTCTTACTTCTTGTCAGCTTTCTAAGTCTCCAAACCCGGTTATATTTGCTACTCTGTGTCAAAATGGAGATATCTGAGATGGAATGTGGCCCAGACAGAGGTAATGAAGCAAGGACAGATGAAGCAATGGCTGGAAGATATGTGCTTTAACCATTAAGACACAGAGCTGAGTCATAGACGGGTACTGCTTTAAACTTCTGCAAAGGGTGAAGAGATACTTCTTACCAAGACAAGAAAGAACCGTGAGCTGCTTGCTCTGACTTTCTATGCTTTTAAGTGCTTTTTCAAATTCAGGTCTAGTTGCATTAAATGGTTTTAACAAAATGCAAATACTTGATTCGGTTGACCTCGTGTAAGTGTTTAAAATTTTAGAAACAGAATAGCACTCAATATCAGCTTATCCTTTCAAAACTCATTCTTTATGCATTTCATGTATTACATCATGGATTAAATCAATATGGTACTTCAGCTTTGCCATTACCTTTTAAAAATACAGTGCCGTTTGGGATCAGTAAAATAGTTTGTTTTTTAATAATTGCTTATGCTCATCAAAGCTGCTTTTATTAGATCAATAATATAGAAAAAAACATAAATCTGTGAAATATTATTGCAATTTAAAATAACAAATTTCTACATTATTATACTTTTAAATATAATTCATTCCTGCAAAGAAAGGCTGAATTTTCAGCATCATTACTTCAGTCTTTAGTGTCACATGATCCTTCAGAAATCATTCTAATATGCTAATTTAATATTAATGTTAGAAACAGTTGTGCAGCTCAATATTTTTGTAGGACCTGTAATACTTTTTTCAGGATTCTTTGATAAATAAAAAGTTAAAAAGAACAGCATTTTTCAAAACAGATACTTTCTTATTTTCTTTTAATATACACTACTGTTTTTTTTGTTTTGTTTTTTAAGAAATTAATACTTTTATTCAGCAAAGATGTGTTGAATGAATAAAAAGCAATAGACTTCTATTGTTAGAAAATATTTCTATTTGGAATGAATGCTGTTCTTTTTAACTTTTTATTCATCAAAGAATCAGAGAAAAAAGGTTCCAGTTTCCAAAAAAAAAAAAGCAGCACAAGAGTTTCAACACTGATAATAAATCAGCATATTAGAATTATTTCTGAAGGATCATGTGACACTGAAGACTGGAGTAATGGCTATTGAGAATTCAGCTTTGCATCACCAAAATGAATTATATTTTAAAGAATGTTAAAATAGAAAATCAACATGAGAAATGTCAATATTATTTCACAATATTACTGTTTTTTTTTCTGTATTTTTGATCAAATAAATACAGCCTTGATGAGGATAAGAGACATAAAAAATCTCACCAATCCCAAACTTTTGAATGGCAGTGTATATTAAAATTTAAAATAATATTTCACAATTTTTACTATTTGTATCATATTGTTCAAAGAGCCTTGGAGGATAAAAGACCTCTTTCAAAAACATTTCTCTTTCAAAAAAAAAAAAAAAAAAAAAAAAAAAAATATTATTATTGTTAAATATATAAAATCATTTAAAAAAATTTGTCATATGTAAACAATTTTTTTTCAGTGTCACATGATCCTTCAGAAATCATTCTAATATGGTAATTTGTTATCAATGTTAGAAACAGATTTGCTGCTTAATATTTTTTGGGACCTTATTTTTTGATAAATAAAAAGTTAAAAGGAACGGTTTATTCAAAACAGAAATTTTGTTACAATATACACTACTACGAAATGAATACTTTCATTCAGCAACGATGTGTTGAATTTATAAAAAGTAATAGTGAAGATTTCTATTTTGAATAAATGCTGTTCTTTTCGACTTTTTATTCATTAAAGAATAAAAAAAGAGTATCACAGGTTCCAAAAAATAACAGTTTCAACACTGATAATAAATCAGCATATTAGAATGATTTCTGAAGGATTATGTGACACTGAAAAAATATTATTATTGTTAAATATATAAAATCTTAAAAAAATCAATTAATTTGACCTACTTGTCATATGTAAAGTGTAAAAAAAAAATCACAGTATTAGAAGCACCCATTGTTGGGAAAACAATCTTTCCTAAAATGAACCTCTTTGTTTCATAGTACCTTATTCATGAAAAGTGGCACACAAAGCTATTCTCATGGTGCAGACAGTTTGGTGTGACCTTTAGGAGTGCTGCAGTAGCGCAGAAATCATCAATCTTCTTTGAACTGTGTGGAGACTCTGCTTGCCATCACTTCCAAATGACAAGTGATACTTCAGTGACATCATTACAGCTTGTGAAGCTGCCATTTTACTAAGGCCGTTGAGGATGAGGAAGGAGCCAAGGAGAAGGTTAACGCTTTGCATGCACACAGGGAGAACATTTGTAACCCGTTTGGTCAGTGCAAGATCAGGATGATGAATGGCCGTATAATGGTTAATGACTGCCTCTGGGTTCACCGCTTTTGTATGTCATGAATGTAATATGAGGGAGATAATGTGATTGGTATCGTTTCAACACTTCATGGTAATTCGGCAGATTTATCATCGAATCGCCACTTGATATGACATTGTTGACTGTAACTCTCATTCCTTTACACAGGAAAAAAAGAAAACCATGGTTATCTCGTAATCCTGATTTACATGTCTTTCAAATCTCGTTTTGCCTCAGAGCACTTCACCACAATGCCGTTAGAATATGTCTATTTCAGAGATTTGTGCTTTAGCGTATATAAAGTGACATTTACCAGATTTAATTTAGCGATTTCCTTTTCAAACGGTTCTGTAATGACTGCCTTATTGTGCTGGAGTTTTAATTGGATGCCATTTACTGTATCTTTAAAGTGGTAACTCTGTGGGTCTTGAGGGAAATTTTACTGCACACAGAGTTGCAAAAATTGCAATTAGCACTAGGAAATGAAAACGCCTAAAAATACCGACGACAACGTGTTTCCCTTAGCAGCTTCGCTTACATGTCATGTTATAAAAGTTTGCCGTTAGCACCTTGATTACCACCTCCAACTGGGGAAGTGTATGTTTCTCACACAGAGACTGTTAGCGGGACTAAATCAATTACATATACAGTATCCGTCTTGAACCCAGGTTGCTGTAATACCTCCGAGGAATTAAGAGTTTTGATTGCATATGGTTTAGCGGTGTTTAGTGGTTAGATGGTTTAGTGCATACACTACCAGTCAAAAGTATTTGAACAGTAAGATTTTAGTCTCTTCTGCTCACCAAGCCTGCATTTATTTAAAATACAGCAAAAGTATATTTTGTAAAATATACAGTAAAGGTATATTCAGCAAAAATATTTTGACTATTTTAAATAACTGCTTTGTATTTGACTCTATTTTAAAATGTAATTTATTCCTGTGATCAAAGCTAAAATTTCAGCATAATTACTCCAGTATTCAGAAATGATAGAAATTAATACTTTTATTCAGCAAGGATGCTTTAAATTGGTCAAAAGTGATAATAAAGACATTTATAATGTTACAAAAGATTTTTTTCAGATAAATGCTGTTTTTTAAACTTTCTATTCATCAATGAAACCTGAAAAAATTCTGCTACACTGTTTTAAACATAATAATAATAATAATAATAATAATACGGTTAATAATAATAATAATAATAATAATAAATGTTTTTGAGCAGCAAATCAGAATATTAGAATGATTTTTGAAGCATCGTATGGCTTGTGTAATGATGCTAAAAATTCAGGTTTGAAATCACAAGAATAAATGACATTTTAAAATCTATTAAAATAGAAAACAGTTACTTTAAAGGGTAAAAATATTTCAAAATTGTACTGTTTTTTATGTACTTTAGATTAAATAAATGCAAGCTTGGTGAGTGGAAGTGACTTCTTTAAAAAACATTAAAAATCTTCCTGTTCAAAAACGTTTGACTGGTAATGTAGCTCAGTTTTGAAGTTCAAAAGGTTCAGGTAAAACAACATTGTATTTGTTGGGTACATAAGCTATGATTATCTGTACTTTTACACCCCTAATATGGTTTCATGCAGAGAATCAGTATGATTTCACAGTGGATCACATGACCTAAATAATTAGTACAAGGTCATTCTACAAAAAGTGAGGTTTTAATTAGACGTATTTAATGTATTTCAAAATGCAATTTATTCCTGTGGTGGCAATGCTGATTTTTCTTTTATTGACCTCAAGGGTGAAAAAACTTTAAAATAATCTTATCAAACATGCAGTGGCACCTGTTGCATAGAATAACCTATATCAGTCAGCTGCATAAGAGCATTGATTATTTGCACAAAACAAATCTGAATTGTCTCTCAGTCTAGCACTGCCACTGTTTGCCTGGAGGCATTCACAGCTTACTGCCTTAGTTTATCTGGTAATGGAGAAGATCACGCTACTTGAGACTTTTGCAAACAGCTATGCTGTTTATCATTTGCCAGTATGTCTGTGCACTTTGTCTTCACCAGACGACAGAGGCAGACTGGGATAATCCAGGACAACTTCATCAGCCTCGTCTTCTCCTGCAGTGACGCAGCCTCTCCCCTGTGAGAATCAATATCTGTCTGCATAAAAGAAGTATATATTGCTGCTATCAGCCTCTAGAGCAAAATATATTACCAATTAATGTCATTAAGGATTCTAGTTTATTAGTAGGTCCACTAAGGTGAGCAAACCCACCCCAAAAGCCACTCTCCTGCTTTACTAAACCAGGCACACACTACAACCACTGAAGCTTGCAGGCCTTTTATGTTTTAAAGTGACAGTTAAAGGGATAGTTAACACAAAAATGAAAATTACCCCATGATTTACTCACTCTCAAGCCATCCTAGGTGTTTATGACTTTATGCTTTCAAATGAATACGATCAGAGTTATATTGCAAAATGTCCTGGCTCTTGCAAGAGTTCTAGATTTCGAAGAGTGTCCATCCATCATAAAAGTACTCCACACAGCTTCAGGGGGTTAATAAAGGCCTTCTAAAGTAAATCAATGTGTTTGTGTAACACAAATATCCATATTTAAAACTTTATAATCTGTAATCTCTACTTTTACTAATTGAAGTATGCATGTTCATGAGAGAGTTGGGTTCCAGTGGATGACGTAGGGTCGTCTAATACTAACTTTCAACTTTTTGTGGAAAACAAAAGAAGATATTTAGAAGATTGTTTCTGTCTATTTTTGTCACTACAGTGAAAGTCAGTTCGGTCCAAAACAACACTGACATTCATTGTCAATGGTGTCCATCTATCTATCCTTTCATTATCCTTTCAACGGAGACGTTACATTGGGATCTCGCTTGAGAGACCGATCATCTCTGAGCCTTATTAAAAAGGCCAATTGAAAATTGGCGAGTGGACGTGCACTGACTGAGCACCACTCAGTCAGGCTTTTGCTGAAGAGCCGGGAGAGCCCAGCGTCAGCGCGACGCCAGGGGCGTGGCAGGGGAATGTAACGTCTCCGTTCCCTCCTTCAGGGAACGAGGGTTACCTTCGTAACCTAGACGTTCCCCCTCAGTCGAATCACTTCGACGTTACATTGGGAACTTAGACCCATGGAAAAGGCCACGACCATGACGCCGCGTTACGCACAACGCCATGTGCTGGCAGGTCTTCCCAGACGTGTCCGCAGGCGGTCATTGTAACGTAACCTTCCCAACGCCCTGAGGCCCAATAAGGGGGGCCTACAGGGATGCCAGTTGTACTGAAGCATGGGTTGGGGGGTGGGGGGTGGGGGCACATGGAATTCGTACATGTGGAAATGAGAATAATTCAATATATCCATAAGGCTTCTTAGGGATACACGAGAGAAACAGCGGTCTCCTCCACTGGAAAATATTGAAAAGTATAGCCACAACCTGCGGGGCGAAGGAGACCCAGGCAGGATCACAGCCAAGGATTTCTCCGCATCTAGCCCTGACTGCGGGGCATGGAGGACCCAGGGTTCACCGGAGGGAACATTCTGGGAGATAGCGCACGGATCCACGTGGGAATAGCGCAGCAAGCCGACACCAGCCGTCCTCCCAACAGGCTTAATAGTTTGCATGTCCTATATGTATGTGTATGAGTATGAATATATACATGAATGAGAATTGCGAAATGATGACAGCGAGCCGATTCCCTCTTGAATCCTTCCTTTGCATGTTCACTTCACGTTCAAGTCCTCCACGCGCTCTGATTTGATGTCTGAACAGTCAATCAGAGCGCTCTCTTTCCCAGACGGCCCCGACTAGCCCGACGCCGATTCAACATGTTGAATCGGGCAAACTTTGGCCCACGTGAGCCCGACGAGAGCCGACGTGCGGAACGCACCGAACCGACTGCCCGACGAGGCCAGACGTCCGATTGCCGGCTTGGTGTGTCCCGGCCTTTACACCTAGGATGCCTGAAGGGCAGTGATGGGGATAACGGCGCTATAAATAAACGGCGTTACTAACGGCGATACTTTTTTCAGTAACGAGTAATCAAACGAATTACTGTTTCCCCCGTTACAACGCCGTTTCCGTTACTGACAATAAAATGCGCGTTACTATAACTGAGAACACTGAAGCGGTTTTCATGCGAGGAGCGTCTCTCTCAGCCATAGGAGCTCTTTCTTTGGGTTGTGTGTTTGTGTGTGCTCGGGGTTTGGGGCAGGACAGATAACCAGTGATGATGATTGGTGTGTCTGTAAACGTGGTGTAACTGAGAACACGATGATTGGCTTAGATTGAGTAAATTTCCATTGTTTGCCAATCAGAGGCATAGTAGTGCGGGTGTTCACACACAAGCATGTGCACGGTCAGTCGCACACACCAACATCCACGGCAACATCACAACGATGGCAAGTCCAAAAAGTTCAAAGGTAGCTTTTGCAAACTGGAAGTATAAGCAATACTTTTCCCTCGCTGAGGTGAAAGGCAAAAATGTTTATGTAACGTGCAACTTATGCCGAGGAAAAAGTCTTTCTGCGTCGGTGACAAGTAATTCTAATCTACTGAAGGTGCTCACATCGTCACATGCCGCCACATAAATAATTAAATAATAATTTTTTTTTTTTGTTTATTTTTGGTACATTTCTTCAGAAGCATAATTTATATTTAGACTTATTTGTTGACGAGTTGTGGTCTGTGCAATAAATATTTGAAGGTCTAAACCATCTATGCTTTATTTGTGCTTTATTGTTCCACTATAGTAATGATAATATTTATAATAATATGTTGAATTTGATAGTTGTCTCTCACGTTGTCCCACAACAACATTAAAGTGTAGATTTGTGTACAATGTTTTATATTTATTTTATAGTTATATTAAATTAGATTTTTTTTAAGTAACACAATAGTTACTTTGCCTGGTAATTAGTTACTTTTATAATGATGTAACTCAGTTACTAACTCAGTTACTATTTGTGAGAAGTAACTAGTAACTATAACTAATTACTTTTTTAAAGGTACGTGCCCAACACTGCTGAAGGGTGAGTGAATCATGGGCTAATTTTCATTTTTGAGTGAACTAACTCTTTAAAGAGCCACAAAACGGTGTTTATTGTTTGAATTTCTTAAAAAAAATGTCAAAAGATGAGAGCTTGCTTTTATACCAGAAATTACCTGCTCTGTCTTGTCTGTTGGTGTGTTGTCATTTTACTCTTTGCTCTGCAGTGTATTTTTCACTGCGTGAGAATGTAATGTGTAGTGGGAGAGCAACAGTAACTAAAGAGGCTGGGTTTTTTGCGAAAGTGTCAGTTATCTGCAACAAAAACCCCGGATCACAGTGAGCTTACAGTGTGTGCATATCACAGGTACACTTGTGAGACACACTATGACTAGTTGCATAAATTTCAACAATGCTTTGTCCTGTAGTGTGCACTTTGTCTGATTTTTCCGCTTCCCTTGCAGCACGTCTTACATTAAACTCCTAATCTCAGCAGTAAGAACAGAACAATGTTAAATTAAGCTTCAGCAACGATTAGGTTGACAGACAATGATTATGACTTCACTGAGGGGCCCAGGGCCAAAACCGGAGCAGCAGTGCTGTTAGGGCCAAAATCTTGAGGAGAAAAAAAGAGAAAACATAGCATTTGCAAGCACGCCCTATCTTCGTCCCCAGTTTGTTCATTGCAAAGGCAATCCATTTGGTCAGGCATAATATTGGACCTCTTTGATTCAGTCTCCCTTCATTACACTTTCTAAAGAGATGGGGAATAGCTTCCGTCTGGGAGTCTTTCCATGAAAGGTTCTCTGTTGCCCATGTCGCTCATTCTGTTTTTTTTTTCCTCCCCTCCTACTGTTTATACTCTTTTTGGCATTTGATAGATATCACCTTGGCTCAAAGAAGCCCATCTCAAGCAACCAATGCCGTATTAAATGAATATCGACTCTCAAGCCAGACAAGAATTTTATTGTCAATATCCTGGCAAAAGCTCCCTTTTTCGCAAAAATGCTGGATGTACCTTTTTGTGAGGAAACAGATAAACAAACATTTAGAGCAAATGTATACTGTTGCAGTGGTTTTCTCTTTAAAAGGAACTCCGGCAGAATGTCAACCCCTCCCTCTCATGCACCGGGCTGTTATCAGAGTGCGCTAATAGGACTTCTTGATCTCCTAACGTTCGTCAGGAATACCAAGTCACCCATCTGGCCAAAAGGAAATTGCCTTTGCATTTCATATTCATTTTCCGCAGCCCGCCACCTCTTGATGGGGTCTGTGCACTCCACTCTGGCTTACTCTCTTATACAGTGTGAAATAATCTCAGAGCATGGGCCCTGACGCTGCCAGTAATGAACACAGAGGTGAAAGTGAAGGTCATGCTTCCATGATAATTCCAATGAATTCATTGTTGTGCATGTAATGAATGACAGAAGGGCCCTTCATTGCCTCCCTGCCATGAATATTCCTGTGCTCATCGCTTAAGATGAGCATGATTGCGAGGACAAATCATTTAACAAAACAGATGCCACCCATGTCCCTTCTTTCAACCTTTCTAACCTCACAAAATAAGCTGTTATTTAGTGCTATTATAAATCTATCCATTCACATTTTCTATATGTGTATTTCATATACAGTTAAGCCTACAAGTATTTGAACACTTAAGCCATGCACACTTAAAAATGTATGAATATATTATTGTAGAAATGCCAGAATTAATGTCATTTGTATTTGAAAGAAAAAGCTGAATTTTCAAGTAAGAATTATGAATCCTGTTCATAATAAAGCATTATAAAGTGTTTGCACACTTAAAAACATATGAATATAATATTGTATAATAGAATGTCAAATTAAGTGCCATTTATTATAAAGAAACACAGCACAGGTACCCTTGTGAGGAAAAACATTTCTCAGAAAGACTTTTTTGTGGATTGCAAATTTAATTTAATTTATATTCAAAATGAAGACTGTATTTGGACAGTTTATAGCTTAATATTATATACTTATATTAATTTTATAGTCAAAAAATTACTTGAATTAAAATAAAAGTTAAAGACACTATATATATACGATTTTTGGATTAAAATATCCAAAACACACTACAAAAGTGTCAATTATTTGGTTGACTTGTGTACTTACATTTTCCCAAATGTTTCAATAATTTTTAAAGGGTTCGTTCACCCAAAAATGAAAATTTTGCCATTAATTACTCACCTTCATGTGGTCTTCAGAACACAAATAAGGTTTTATAGACAGCCCTGTTAAAAAACAGCATATGCTGGTTAGGTAGGTTTTGAAGCATGGATGCTGGTTTAAACTGGTCATATACTTGTCATATTTCAACAGGGAGCAAGGGTCCTTCCATGTTCAAGGCCCAAAAAGGTAGTAAGGACATTAATAAAGTAGTCCATGTGAAATCAGTGGTTTAATCATAATTTTATGAAGCTACGAGAATACTTTTTGAGCGCCAAAAAAAAAAAAAACTTTAAACGACAATCACCCTAGCCCCAATTTGGAGAATATTACGATAAATGCGCACACTTTCCTTGAATGTGCCCAACACATGCTGCTGATGTAGAGCACACGTGCCCTGCGCTTTGTTTACATTTTGAGGAAAGCGAGCATGTGTCATGGTAATCTCCAAAATGGCACTAGGCTGACGCAGAGTGTCATAATATTACGATTGAACCTCTAATGTCACATGGACTATTTTGTCAATGTTTTTGGTACCTTTCTGGGCCTTGAACATGGAAGGAGCCTTGCTGTCTATGGAGGGTCAGAGAGCTATTGGATTTCATCAAAAATATCTTTTACGGGTTTGGAACAACATGAGGGTAAGTAATTAATGACACAATTTTCATTTGAATGTGAATAATTCTTTCAAATCCAGAGAAATAAGCACAAAAGATGCTTTAATATTTTTATTTACAAGCAACAGACAGACAGAGTAGCATTATAGCATTATAACAGAATCTTTAACAAAGTCAGAAGCATCTAGTATGATAAAGCGGTGCTGCTTTACCTCGCATACGCATGACCGGAAGGAGCGGAAACAGCCAGCTGTGGCATAATAAAGACTTCGTAGTTTTCAAGCCATATGTCGTGCTCGTCTCTCATTAGCTTTCACTTCAGCTGCCTCGTTTAACTTCCACGGCTTTCAGCCCCACACTGCTTTATACTTATTTTATACGTTAATAAATCTTAGCTCATCCATGAACATGATTTCTGCCCGAGTCCCATTGGATTGCATCGGCTGTGGGGATGAAGACAACAACTCCCATAATTCCACACTTGATGACGTCATCAAACTAGGCCTTTTTTTTTTATATGCACCCTCTAGGGGTGAAAATTAAATACTGTGCCTTTTAATGGACTATAATAAATAATGCTGTCATAAAAATATATAAATAATGCTGTCATTTAAAAAATTAACTATTGTATTGCACAGTTTTCTGAAATTAATTGGGACATTAAAGTTTTTAAATATACTTTTATATTGCAATAATTCCACATTCAATCCTCAAATTAATGTAGAAACAAAAAGACATAAAGAATATTTGTTAAATATTTTTTTATGACTAAAGACAAGTATCACTGATACCAATATTACAGATGTCTCTTGGAAATAATATTTTTCCTAATATTTAACCATTGACTATAGCCGTTCAACATTACAGTATGATTGAGAACTATTAATTTTAACATTTATCAGACTTCAACAATCTTCACATAAACCCATTGTTTATCTGTGCCCTTCAGCAAGTAGAAAATAAACAGAAATTAAATAAAGTTATCAAACACTAAATGAAACATAGATGAATCCTTAAAGCTACAACACTGTAAAATCTAATTAGTTGGGCTTACTTAAAAAAAGCATGGAAACCGATTGCCTTAAAACTAAGTAAAGTGAAATAGAAATAATATGTTGTACTGACAAATGCTTAGTTAGTATAGTTTACTTACATGAGAGTTCTAGCAACTAAAAAAGAACTGTAGGGGCTACTTGATCCTTTACTTAAGGTTTACTCTTGACTTAGTATAGCTACTCACTGACTCCCAGAGTGCATTGCAGCATGCATAAATTATGCAATTGGTTTGTTTTACTGTTGTTATTTTTATTTGCTAAATTTATTTACTGTCTTGTGTCAATAGTAGCACAACAAAAAGAGCAAATAAAATAATAAAATGGTTTTTGTCACAATTAATAAAAATAAATAAAACTGAATTGTTACCATTGTTGTGATTAGCGTGCTGAATGTTGAAGTCTGTCTGTGACTTGAGCACATAACCACATATAGTTAATGATAATCTCAATCCAATTAGGTGTATTAAGGTGTTTATGAAGAACAATGAAGTTTTAAAAGATCATCAGTAAATATTAAAAATATATAAGCTAATGATTTATTTAAATAGGTTGCCTTCTAAAAGTAACCTGCATATTACTTTTTGTCCCTTGAAATCAATAATTATGATTCCATGTTGCAGTGCTGCATCAATAGGAACAAAATTACAATAAAATAAAGTTCCAACTGCCCAACCAAAGGGACCATTAATCACTATGATGGTAGGTACAAAAAACATTTTATGAAAATTAACATCTATTTATGAAGTCAGGTTAATGTGATGTTCTTTCAAATATTTCAGTTGTATTGAAACAACATTCAAGATGACTTTGGGAAATAAGTGAATGTAAGTTGTGAAAAATAACTGCAGATTAACTATTGACCCACCTCAAAAACTTTTATTTTCTTCTTCTTTTTTAATTTAGGAAATTAGCAACATATTAGTGCACTGCTGCCTCTCACTACTTTCTTAATGTCATTGGTTCCTTTGTGGCTACTTGAATATTTTAAGTAAGCGTCACTCAAAGCAGTAAGTAAATTGTTTTACTTGCGTTGAAAGTAGCTGTAACTTAATACAACCTAGTAAGTATAGCAACTAAGTAAAGATAACTAAGTAAATCTAAGTAAGGTAAACTATTGGATTTTACAGTGAAAGGTTATTTATTTCCTCTTTTTTTATTCTGCTCTTTGATTAATAGCAATCACAGCAGCTAGATTATTAGGTTATTTGGCTGCTATTACTTTAAAGGTATCGGATGCCCATTTTCCACAAGTTCTTTATTGTCTTAATGAAAAGTTTAGGGTCTAGTACATACTTTGGTTAAAATTTCTTAATGGTAGTGTAAAACAACACCCTTTTTACCTTGTCAAAAACAGCTCTATTAACAGCGACTCGTTACGGTGCATGCCTCTTTAAATGCTAATGAGCTGTGCTCACCCCGCCCCTCTCTTCCGTAGGGTGATGAGTGATTCTGAGTCTGTAAACTTTAGCGGCATTTAACAATTTTGCAAAGATTCATAAAAAACCCTTGTACTCACTTCTTCTGTAGGTGAAGCTGGATCACGAATGATTCATGTGAACATGGACGCATTTAGGCAGATCGGGGGTGCATTCCCTTAAAACAAAAGTAATCCTTTGTGTCTCCAGCGGCTTAGATGTCGGAAGTAAATGACGACTGCTATATTCATTATTACATCCAACAACAAAACACCTCAATCGCTCAGGAGACATTATTATCTACTCCTGCTCCTGCTCTGGTGTTGAAACCGTGGTGGACAGTTTACAGCTCACTTAGGGCAGGTAAAAGGTAAGACAGCCGTGTCAGTCAACAATTGTGGAATCAGCCTTGGCCTGTGTGACGTCACATAGCCAAGAATCTGATAATGGCTTGTTTTAAGAAAGGGGTTATTTATAGGGATTAAAAAACAAACAAACAATGTTTTAGATGACGCATTTAACTGAATAATTTAATGATGCTTTCGTTTCAGAATGAAACTGTTTTTAAATAAGTCGACTGATTTAATGATTCATTCACTCAACCGTAAAAGTCGCTTGTTTCGTTCCTAAATGAATCAGTGTTTTGACATAATAGTTCCTAAGTATGTAAGTATGTAACCTGCAGAAAAAGCCAGTGAAAAATCCCCACCACTAATGCAGCGAACAGTGAAAAGTCCCAGAGCTTCCTCATCTTTTTTTCATGCTATCTTCACAATCACAGAGTTCTAGGATTTATCCTTAGTTCCGAACCCCTGCTTTTTTATATCCAGATACTCAACTGCTTCCCAGCTGTCTAGGAAAGCCCTAACATGTACTCTCTGCATACATTTGCAAAGACTTTATAATACTTTGGGAGTTAGGACCGAAGTTGGGAAACTTGCCTGGTGTTGTCAGCCCCTAGAGATGTCGAAAGATTTGCAGCTCTGTATTGTTTTGCATAATAGCCTCATGTAAAATGAGTTAAAAACAAAGCTCTTTGATATGTTGCACATAATCTTTAATCGCTTCCACTGATGTACATTTCTTTTGTTATTAAATATATAAATATTTTATTGGGAGAAGATTTACTTTGCACACAAAGCCATTGTTTGGAACATCGTGCCTTGTATAGCTTTATTTTCTTATTTTGTTTTGAAGCCAGGAGTCACAGCTCTTATACAAACACTGCGTTTAATGAGTTATTAAAATTCGCTCTTTTGGGACTCAAGTACCTGCTGTTTGTCTCCACGCAAATTTGATTTAGATTTTATTATAAAGGCATTTATGTGTTCAGGAACAATGATTAAAGACATGATTTAGACATAAAGTACCTACATCTGAATTAATGACTGGCCGAATTGTACTTCTATGAGCAGACTCCAGAGTTGCCTAGTTCATTTAATGAATGCACCTAATTAATGTACTCTTAATTTCGTTTGCCATCAGGGCAGAAGCCATTAGCAGTGATGTAACATACCGGGATGTAACCCCCTAAAGGATCTTTTTGTCCAGCTGCACTTCATCTATTACCGAACTGATTCCGTCCCCAGTCACAGGCCTGTCGCACATACAAAACGGGGGCTCTGCCGTAGAGAAATATGAGAAATATGAGAGCAAATATTCGTATTCTCCACATCCGACCTTATTAGAGGATATCTAAGTGTAAACCCTTTCTAAGCGGGGGAGTGTTTGAGCTGTAATTGGGGTAGATTTTGTTACTATGGCAATGGGTGCAGAAGGGATCTCTTTTAAATCTCCGGTCTGTGGAGACCAGGGACGAGAAGTTCAGTGCTAAGTTGCATGTTCCGAGCAAATATCAAATCGTGCCATGAGCAAACCTATATTCCTTTTTTAACTTAAAATGGGAATATTAGATGCTGTGGCATGAAATATCATCTGCCAAGGTCTCAGGTGTGCTTGTACACACATCTATCATGGTAAAACACAAGGAAAATAGCTTGTGGGCATCTGAGAAATTGATCCGAATATTCTTTCATCCCGCCGTTATATTTATACGGACTCGCCACATCTGTATAGAATCCATGTTGGAAGCGAATTGCGAGGTAAATAGATTGAGATATGAAATCACAATGTGCATATCTTTTTTTTTTTCATACAGTGGGGTAAGTTTCTGCTAAAGGTTGTAGTCAGTTGCTTGACCTCTAGAGGCCGCTAGACTCCTCCGGTGTATTGTTCTCCACTAGACGAAAACTTTTCAAGGAAACTTTCAGCCGCTTTCATACCAGGAACACGTAGATCAATGGCCGTTGATCACAAGACATGCAGACACGCTCGTTCATGTTTATTCTCAGAGCCTTTGTCGCAGACCGTCTTCAGATGCCAAGCTTCACAGCGGCTTGTTCACGCTCTACAAGTCTGAGGGAAATTAGATTAGACTCTTGAATTGGTGAAGAGGCCTCATAATGCGGGGAGCGCGGAAGAAAAATAATTCCACCCCACCGCTGTTTGTGTCTGTGGTATTAGTCATAGACACACACACAGCTGCTCTGAACTGCCTGCCAGCTCTGGTAATTTGAAACAGCAAACAGTCAAGAGAGCAGTTGATGGTGATGTTAAACTCTGAAACATAAATCATGCTGCATGTAAACTTTCGCTAATTAAAATGAATGATCCGTTCGCACTTTTACTGTTTATTATGGGAGTGAAGGCAAAAACAGTCATAAATTCACAGCGATATCAGCAGATGTTTGTAATTTGGAAAAAGTGTAAGCATATACAGAAAGAGTTTTCCTGGTGATTTAAACTAACTTGAAACATAAAGAGTATATGAAATACTTTTTTTGTGTATCCCAGCTAACAATTTTTAGTTCCTGGAACGTTCCCAAGAACTTTCCCTATTGGTTAGCCAGGAAAATTTTCTTAAAGTAAATTGATCGTTCCCTTTAGGTTAGGGAAACGTTCTGGGAACCTACAGGGAACGTTCTCAGAACATTGCTCTTTAGGTTTGGGGAACCTTCCGGGAATGTTCCCGAAACGCTCTGAGAACGTTCCCAGAACGTTCCCCTAACCTAAATTGAACGTTCTATTTACGTTAAGAAAACTTTTCAGGCTAACCAATAGGGAACGTTCTATTTATGTTCCTAGAAGGTTCCCTTAAAGTTCTCTGAAGGTTGCCAGAACGTCGTCCTAACCTCTTCACTCCGATACCGCTTCTTGTACATCAGCACTCCGTTTCCTGGAGTAAGCGGCATGGAAGGCGGACGGATGTGGACCTCAATAATCACTACTACACACCATGTCTTGTTTTAAACTATTGTTTAATCATTACAGAAAAACAGAGCACATTTAACCATCATAAGGAGCATTAAATGAGACTGAATTATCCTATACTATGTTAGATTTCTTATTCTTTAATATGTAAGATGTAGAAGTACCATACACCATATAATAACCTAAATTTTATGTTTATTAAAGCACCAAATAACATGACTTCAACAAAATATTGGATTTTAAAAAATGTGTATTTTATTTTTACAGACATTAAAAACGAATAACGTTTAATTGACTTTGAACTATAGGATAACATTGCATAATACCACTAAATAAACGATGATGTGCTTCCCTCTTTTGGTCAGTAAACGAAAACGTCTCGGTTAACATCATGTTCTCTTCAATTGGACGTGTAAAATCTCCCTAAAATAACAATATTTACTCTCGTATATATATTAATGATAAGTAATTATCCATTAAAGAGATCAATCAACGAATGTTAGTCAGTCAGTCAGTAAAACGAAATGACCGTTATTTTTTAAATTACGCAAGCGCGCCGCTTTATGTTGAAGACAGGAGAAAGCGCGTGCTGGGGAAGCTCGTGCAGATCAGAGGCGCGTGGTAAAGAAATAAACCTGTTTATAATTTAATTTTTTAGACTCTTAACCTTGGCTTATTTTTAGCTATAAAATTAAAATTATATTATCATTATAATGCGATTTGACCACTTTGATGTCTACCAAAAGCTTATTTCAGACATAAAATTCTGCAAAATAGTTTGTTTATGATAAAAAAAATACATTTCAGCATCAGAATAATCCGAATCATCTGCAAAGTTTTAGTTAGTTTACATGATTATGACTACTAAAAATAACTTGCAGGGAACTGTAGGTTATAAAAATGAAACCTAAAAATAACCTGCAGGGAACCTTCTCTGTAGGTTAAAAAAATCTAAAAATAACCCACAGGGAACGTTCTCTGTAGGTTATAAAAAATAAAACCTAAAAATAACCTGCAGGGAACATTCTGGGAAGGTTCTTTTTACAAAATGAAAGCAAAAAATAACCTGGCTGCAGGGAATGTTCTGGGAACGTTCTTTATAGGTTATTAAAAAGAGAACCTATAGGGAACGTTTTTAAAACGTTCTCATTTGGTTCCCTGGGTACACAGACTCACACATAGGCTATGCCGCGCAAACCAGTTAGCGAAGAGTTTTTTTGACACGTCCGGTTGTATCAGAAAATGGAGGAAAAAAATATGCGATGATTTTATTTACGCAAGTGACACTGAAAACATCTCATGAGTAATCTATAGAGTGAGCATATAGTTTAGCGTTAGGTGAGCACACAGCATAATGCAAATTGGGTGATGCGTTTGCCGTGAACGCGCAATATTGCGTCTTCCGCGCAAGTTGAATTGCAGCTCGTGAAAATTTTTATTTTTTAAGTCTTTAATTCTGGACACTGTAATACAACTTTTAATTTAAAGTATTTTCACATCAGTTGTTCACAGAGAACAACAATGACAGTACAAAGATGCTGTAGATGTAAACAACAGCTTGATTCATATAATCATTACTTGTGCACACAGCAGGTCTGTTTACGACAGAGCAGGTGGGAGATCTTTAGCAAGGGGTCGCTGACCCGCAGGGTTGTTTGTCATGTGATGGAAGCCAGGTCATGTTTGCTAATGAAAGAGTTGGCAGGCTATGTGTACGAGTGACATTTGTGAGCAGCGCACCGCTCAGCCAGGACAGAGGGCTGGTCATCCGGAGGAGCAGAGGGTTCTGGTATACCATCAGCCGGCCGTTCAAGTCAAACGCTATCATGCCTCGGGCCAGCACGAGTGTGGAGACACTGATAAAAAAACATATAAACAGGGAGCAGAAATACTGAAACAAAGGGAAAGAGGCCATTTTATAGCATTTAATTGTGAGGGATTTAAGTAAAAGACTAGTAACGGTATTGAGAAAAAAAATTAAATGGAAAATGTAAAAATTGTTTAAAATTAATCAATTGTAATAATAAATGTATAATAATAAAGCTATTTTAAATCTGTAAATACCTCATCTTTCTTTTCAAATATGTATTTGTAACCATTTAATATTAATGTTGTAAATAATTTATTAATTTTACAATATTCTTTTTCATTCTTTTAAAAATATTTAAAAATATTTTGTATTTGATCTTTCTATGAAATATGAGTGTTAAATTGTTTATCATTGTGTGAAATTTAATATTCAATAATATTCTATTCTTAAAAATAAAATATTTATTTTTCCCTTTACAAATATATTTCAAATGGTTTAAATGTATTAATAATATTATTATAATTATTATTAATTTATCTCTCTCTCTCTCTCTCTCTCTCTCTCTCTCTCTCTCTCTCTCTCTCTCTCTCTCTCTCCCTCTCTCCCCCCCCTCTCTCTCTCTATATATATATAAACTGATGATTGTTAAAAATTGTTTATCATTATATATGAAATTTAATATTCCATAAAAAATTTATTTTATCTTTGTATGATATATATATATATATATATTTAAAAAGGTTTAAACATTTATTATTATTATTTATTCTTCAATAAAGTGTTATAATCTCTATATTTGTAAAAATATTTAAATATTTAAACATTTAAATTTTTTCTTTCTATTAAAACACATTTAAAAATGTAAATTATTATTATTATTAATTCAATATATATCAATCTGATAAATGTTAAATTGTTTATCATTTAATATTCTATTGTATTCTTAAAAATATTTAAATATTTCTATAAAAATATAGATTTAAAAAGGTTTAATTATTAATATTATTATTATTCATTTATTTTTCAGTATACATCAGAAACTGATGAGTGTTAAATTGTTTAGCATTATGTGTGAAATTTAATATTCTATAATTTATTTCATTCTTTTAATAATATTTTTTATTTTATATTTCTATGAAAAATATATATTTAAAAAGGTTTAAATATATGGGTGTTACATTGTTTATCGTGTGAAATGTAATATTCTATTATATTCTTAAAATATTTAGAAATTTATTTCTTCTTTCTATTAAAATATATATTTGAAAAGGTTTAAATATTATTTTTCAATATAGTTTAGCATTTAAAATTTACAAACATATTTTTATTTTATCTTTATATTAAAATATATATTTAAAAGTCTTACATTTTCAGTATATATCAGAAACTGATGAGTATTATTTTTATCATTTTGTGTGAAATGTAATATTCTATAGTGTTCTATTATATTTAAAAAATATATATTTAAAATATTTTATCTTACTATTAAAGATCTATATTTAAAAAATGTAAATATTTATTATTATTAATATTTTTTGTTTTATGTATAATCAGTGACTGATGAGCATTAGGCATTGTGCATAGTGTAAAGACAATATTTTAATGTGTTAAACATTTAATAATAATACATATTTAAACCATTTAAACTTTATTAATATTTTAAAATATATTAGTTATTATAAATGTTATGTATTCATTTTTAATTGCATATTAGCAACTGATAAATTATAAATTAAGTTTACATGCATTTTGCAGAAGTATAGAATTGCAGAAGCATGCTATGACGCACAAGCCTGCCGATGATAAATACTCTAAACTGTACTGTACCAACAGTCAGCTGTCAGAACAATAGCAAACAAACAAGATATTTGTTTTCTCCCTGATGCAACATAGACCCTCATGGCCATATGGAGAAGTAGATGTATTCAGCACTGCAGTTTCCACTGGGTCGAAGATCAAGCAGCTGGCTCGACGTTACAGCCGCCTGAAGAAACTTTTATTTAAAGCTTTTCTCACATTACTCCATCGATCCTTCCCAGGCCTGTGATGCCTCATGCTGTGCTGTCTCCTCAGCAGGAAAGCCAACCTACAGAGACAGGAGACCACTGATGGACCCTTTCCACACGGCCTCCTTTATGTCTGAGCCAGTCATGCTGGCAAGCCGCGGATGCTCTAACAAGCCACTACAATCCTGACGATCCACTGCATGGATTCTTTAGCTGGACTTCATTGGAAAATTGGTGGCTTAATTAATCCAAGCTGCTAGATGTAATTTAGCAGAAGCCTAATGGGTCATTCCTGCAGTACCTTTTAAATGCTATACCCTTTAAAGAGGAATATTCTTGTGTAATTCAATAAAATATTTCTATAAAAGGATTTACCAGATTTTCAGATGTATGCAACTTTAACTACACTATTTACACAATGGCAGGAAAATTACCAGGGTGGAATGAAGCGTTTAAGTTAAGCCGTTGCTCGGTGAGGGATTTGTAGATCGTTTTTATGAGGGTGTGAAATTGATATAAAAATGTGAATATAGCGATATAAATATATTTATAGATTTTCATGTCAGAAGTTAGTGTAGCACTTAGCCAAGAATTGCCAAGAGTAGCAGTGTCTACTCAAATCAATGTAGTACAATTTGGTGCTCAAGAACCTTTTCCTATTATTATCAATGTTGATAACAGTTAAAGGAGTAGTTCACTTTCAGAACAAAAATTTACAGATAATGTACTCACCCCCTTGTCATCCAAGATGTTCATGTCTTTCTTACTAAAGTTGTAAGGAAATATGTTTTTTGAGGAAAACATTTCAGGATTTTTCTCCATATAATGGACTTCTATGGTGCCCCGGAGTTTGAACTTCCTAAATGCAGCTTCAAAGGGCTCTAAACCATCACAGTCGAGGAAAAACATCTATCTAGCAAAAACGATTGGTTATTTTCTAAAAAACAAACAAACAATTTATATACTTTTTAACCTCAAATGCTCATCTTTTCTAGTGCTGTGTGTACTCTGTGTAGAGATTATAGTAGTAGTATAGTAGATTATAAAGTATATAAATTGTAAATGTTTTTAGAAAATAACCAATCGTTTCGCTAGATAAGATCCTTCTTCCTCGGCTGGGATCATTTAGAGCCCCTTGAAGCGGCATTTAAACTGCATTTTGGAAGTTCAAACTCGGGGCACCATAGAAGAAATTCCATGGAGAGAAATTCTGAAATGTTTTCCTCAAAAAAAAAACATCATTTCTTTACAACTGAAGAAAAAAAGACATGAACATCTTGGATGACAAGGGGGTGAGTACATTATCTGTAAATTTTTGTTCTGAAAGTGAACTATTCCTTTAAGCTGCTTTATTTCTTTTCGAAATCTGTGGCACATTTTTAGAGAGAGAGTAGAGAGAAAAATAGAACAGCATTTCTTTATTTCTTTATTTATTCATTTTTTCAATTTACAATTACTTTTGATCAGTTAAACGCATCCTTGCTGAACATTTTTTTTTTTAAAGTGGATTTTGGAAAAGTATGGAAGCCCATTTCCCCCACTCAATAAAAAAAAAAAACTTTATTGGGATTTTTTTTAATTATGACTTTTTATCTAACAATTGATTTTCTCAGAGTTGCGCGTTTATATCTCACAGTTTTGACTTTATAAAACGCAAATACAAGTTATTAAGTCAAAACTGTGAGATATAATCTCGCAATTGTAGTTCTAAGAGGGAACAAAAAACTGATATGTTCTCAGAATTGCGAGTTTATATCTCATAGTTTTGACTTAATAACTCGTATTTGCGTTTTATAAAGTCAGAATTGGGAGATACAAACTCGCAATTCTGAGAAAAAAAGTCGCCATTGTGACTTCATTTCTCAGAATTGTGACTTTAGTTTTTTTTCTCACATTTGGGAGTTTATTTCACGCAGTACTGGCTTTATAATGCACAACTGTGAGTTTATATCACACAATTATGAGACAAAAAGTCAGAACTGTAAGATGTAAACTTGCAATTGAGAGAATAAAAAGACAATTGTAAGATAAAGAGTCACAATTACCTTTTTATTTTTTATTTAGTGGCAGAAATGGGCTTCCATATGCTATAGATAAGACAGGAGTTTCATTAATCTTGAAACTTTGATTGAGAAAGACTTTTTAAAACTGCAATTATATTTAGATATGACAAATGGAATCCAGATGGTGCTAATAGAAGTATTTTTTACTTTTTGTAAGACTGAATCAAATCATTAAATGCAACAAGGTATGAAATACACGTGAAGCTCTGTTAATGTTGATGTATGATGTGCAAAAAGAAAATGGATGGAATGGAATGAAACTGCTCATGTCAAATCTTGTCCAATTAGATATACACTATAAGGACAAAAAAGTAGGGATGTGCCCGAATAAACACGAAAAAAAAAAAAAAAGAATAACGCATTCTACAATGCCACTAAAGGCCCAGATATACTTCAAACTAAATCAAAAAACAAACTGATATGACATTTTGATCAAAATTAGACTAAAATGAAGTTCGTTTTGAGTTTGTTTCGGCAGTTCAAAACAGCTCACCAAAGCTGTCACCATGAGACTGTGATAGATAGAATGCCACATTGCAATTTCATCCCTGCTAGATATTCCATGGTCAAGTGCAAATGTAATTATTGGACAGTGGAACAGGAGCAGCTCAGCCATTAAGTGGAGGAGCAGGGTCACCAAGTGCTGAGCGCATGGTACGTAAAAGTTGCCAACGCTCTGCTGGATCCATAGCTGAAAAGCTCCAAACGTCCACTGGCAGTAATGTCAGCACGCAAACTGTGCTGTGGAAGCTTTATGGAATTGGTTTCCATGGCCAAGCAGCTAGATGCAAGCCTCAAATCACCAAGTACGATGCCAAGCATCAGATGGAGGGGTATAAAGCACCACTAGACTCTGGAGCAGTGGAAACCTGTTCTGTTGAGTGACAAATCACACTTCCCTGATGGCAGTCTGGGTTTGGCGGAGTCCAGGAGAACGTCAGCTGTCTAACTGCTTTACGTCAAAAGTTGGGTGGAGGAGGGATAATCGTGGGAGTACTTCTGAAGGGTTAGTTCACCCAAAAATGAAAATTTGCCCATGATTTACTCACCCGCAGGACATCCTAGGTGTATGTGACTTTCTACTTTCAGACCAATTCAATCAGAGTTTTGTTAAAAATGATCTTCCAAGCTTTAAAAATGGCGGTGGGTGGGTGTTTCTGTTCAACAGTCCAATAAAGTACACCCATCCATAATAAAAAAGTGGTCCACATGGCTCCGGGGGGGTGGATAAAAGGCCTTCTGTAGAATCAGTTGTGTTTTTGTAAGAAAAATATCCATATTTAAAACGTAATAAGCACCGTTCTCTATCTTGCACTAACTATCATAGGTGTAAGCCTTTCCAGGCAGATGGCGTAAGACATATGCTTAGCAAACCAACGTTTGTTTACAGGAGCAAAGGAAGCAAAGTTTCCTTACTTTAGCAAAGGAAAACCAATCTCCTCTTCAGTGTTAATTTTCACAGGCATTTTTGATTTAGTCTTAGTCTTTACCTTGAGACAAAAATGCTTAAAGGAGTAGTTCACTTTCAGAACAACAATTTACAGATAATTTACTCACCCCCTTGTCATCCAAGATGTTTGTCTTTTTTTCTTCAGTCGTCAAGAAATTATGTTTTTTGAGATAAACATTTCTAGAAATTTCTCCATATAATGGACTGAAATGGTGCCCCGATTTTTGAATCTTCAAAATGCCGTTTCAATGCAGTTTAAATGCAGCTTCAAATGGCTGTAAACGATCCCAGCCGACGAAGAAGGGTCTTGTCTACCGAAACGTTCGTCATTTTCTTAGAAAAATATATTTTTATATACCTTTTAAGCACTGAAACTCGTCTAGCACTAGGGCTTGTAGCGCGCGTTCCCGACTTTACGTACTCACGTCGAAAGGTCACGCGTGACGTATGCGAAACTACAGACCCAGTGTTTACAAAGCGAACTTGAGAAGAGTGCAACGCAATCAAATACTCTTTAGCAACAAGGTACAACATAAAGTACAACGATGTCGGACGACTTTGAAGCTGGAGGAGCACATGAGATGGAGTTTTTCACCGTTTCCTAACTTTTTGAGCCGGAATACGCAGACGATGAACTCTGTCAGAGAGAGAAAACTGCGACACAAGCCTCGGGCAGACCGCGTTCAAACGAGACGAGATGGTGGTGCAAGTGTGGAAAATGCCAGCCATTTCCAGCGGAGCAGGAATCTCAGTGCTGTCACGACTGGACCACATCTGTTCCACTGTTACAAACAATCGGCGAGTAACTGTGCGTTCACACCGCCGGCGGCGAGAGCGTCAAAGTGGCCGGAAGTCATTCATTTTCAATGTGAGCCGGCGGCGAGAAGCGGCGAGAGCGGCGCGGCGCGTTTTGGGCGGTGTGAACGCACAGTAAGGTGATGGGACTGCTTCAAGCATTCGCTGCGTTGCAGAGCACGGTGGACACAGTACGTAGAGTCGGGAATGCGCACTACAAGCCCTAGTGCTGGATGAGTTTCAGTGCTTAAAAGGTATGTAAAAATATATTTTTCTAAGAAAATGACCGAACGTTTCAGTAGACAAGACCCTTCTTCGTCGGCTGGGATCGTTTACAGCCATTTGAAGCTGCATTTAAACTGCATTTAAACGGCATTTTGAAGATTCAAAAATCGGGGCACCATTTAAGTCCATTATATGGAGACATTTCCAGAAATGTTTATCTCATAAACATAATTTCTTGACGACTGAAGGAAAAAAGACATAAATATCTTGGATGACAGGTGGGTGAGTAAATTATCTGTAAATTGTTGTTCTGAAAGTGGACTACTCCTTATTATGCTTTTCCACTTTTTGAATTTTAGTCAGTGTGTGGTGTGTATGTTTGGGCATAAAAAACATCTACAAAGTTACAAATGTCAAAGTCCACTCCAAAGGGAGATATTTAGTTTTTAAAAAACTCCCTTTTCAAGAACTACAACAAACGGCTTCTTTGGACTACAGCGTTTGTTTTCTGGATGCTATAATTGTCACAACGTGAATCCCATCTATGGAAATTTGAATCGTTAGCGGGTGGGGAGGGATGAAAGGGGTGGGTTAGTAAAAGCCTCCTTTAGCGATCTGATGTGTTTTTGTAAGAAAATATCCAAATTTAAAATGTAAGAATCACTTTAATCTAGCTTGCGCATATGTTCAGAACTTGCTGCTTTGGGAAGGGGCGTGGCAGGACTGAAACGCCATCTAAGCTGTTGGCCAATCGCAATGCTGTGGGATTGCTAACCAATCACAACACATTTCGTTTTTCAGAAGGTGGAACTTTATCAAACCCGGAACTAATTGAGCCATTAGTGCCATTTGTTTTTCTGAACCACCAAGCATGAAAGCATGTTCTAGTCAGAGGTTGCGTTAGACTTTAACATGGTACGTAAAAGTTGCCAACGCTCTGCTGGATCCATAGCTGAAAAGCTCCAAACGTCCACTGGCAGTAATGTCAGCACGCAAACTGTGCTGTGGAAGCTTTATGGAATTGGTTTTGCAGCTAGATGCAAGCCTCAAATCACCAAGTACGATGCCAAGCATCAGATGGAGGGGTATAAAGCACCACTAGACTCTGGAGCAGTGGAAACCTGTTCTGTTGAGTGACAAATCACACTTCCCTGATGGCAGTCTGGGTTTGGTGGAGTCCAGGAGAACGTCAGCTGTCTAACTGCTTTACGTCAAAATTTGGGTGGAGGAGGGATAATCGTGGGAGTACTTCTGAAGGGTTAGTTCACCCAAAAATGAAAATTTGCCCATGATTTACTCACCCGCAGGACATCCTAGGTGTATGTGACTTTCTACTTTCAGACCAATTCAATCAGAGTTTTGTTAAAAATGATCTTCCAAGCTTTAAAAATGGCGGTGGGTGGGTGTTTCTGTTCAACAGTCCAATAAAGTACACCCATCCATAATAAAAAGTGGTCCACATGGCTCCGGGGGGTGGATAAAAGGCCTTCTGTAGAATCAGTTGTGTTTTTGTAAGAAAAATATCCATATTTAAAACGTAATAAGCACTGTTCTCTATCTTGCACTAACTATCATTGGTGTAAGCCTTTCCAGGCAGATGGCGTAAGACATATGCTTAGCAAACCAACGTTTGTTTACAGGAGCAAAGGAAGCAAAGTTTCCTTACTTTAGCAAAGGATCTCCTCTTCAATGTTAATTTTCACAGGCATTTTTGATTTAGTCTTAGTCTTTACCTTGAGACAAAAATGCTTAAAGGAGTAGTTCACTTTCAGAACAACAATTTACAGATAATTTACTCACCCCCTTGTCATCCAAGATGTTTATGTCTTTTTTTCTTCAGTCGTCAAGAAATTATGTTTTTTGAGATAAACATTTCTGGAAATTTCTCCATATAATGGACTGAAATGGTGCCCCGATTTTTGAATCTTCAAAATGCCGTTTCAATGCAGTTTAAATGCAGCTTCAAATGGCTGTAAACGATCCCAGCCGACGAAGAAGGGTCTTGTCTACCGAAACGTTCGTCATTTTCTTAGAAAAATATATTTTTATATACCTTTTAAGCACTGAAACTCGTCTAGCACTAGGGCTTGTAGCGCGCGTTCCCGACTTTACGTACTCACGTCGAAAGGTCACGCGTGACGTATGCGAAACTACAGACCCAGTGTTTACAAAGCGAACTTGAGAAGAGAGAATGCAACGCAATCAAATACTCTTTAGGAACAAGGTACAACATAAAGTACAACGATGTCGGACGACTTTGAAGCTGGAGGAGCACATGAGATGGAGTTTTTCACCGTTTCCTAACTTTTTGAGCCGGAATACACAGACGATGAACTCTGTCAGAGAGAGAAAACTGCGACACAAGCCTCGGGCAGACCGCGTTCAAACGAGACAAGATGGTGGTGCAAGTGTGGAAAATGCCAGCCATTTCCAGCGGAGCAGGAATCTCAGTGCTGTCACGACTGGACCACATCTGTTCCACTGTTACAAACAATCGGCGAGTAAGGTGATGGGACTGCTTCAAGCATTCGCTGCGTTGCAGAGCACGGTGGACACAGTACGTAGAGTCGGGAACGCGCACTACAAGCCCTAGTGCTGGATTAATTTCAGTGCTTAAAAGGTATGTAAAAATATATTTTTCTAAGAAAATGACCGAACGTTTCGGTAGACAAGACCCTTCTTCGTCGGCTGGGATCGTTTACAGCCATTTGAAGCTGCATTTAAACTGCATTTAAACGGCATTTTGAAGATTCAAAAATCGGGGCACCATTTAAGTCCATTATATGGAGAAATTTCCAGAAATGTTTATCTCATAAACATAATTTCTTGACGACTGAAGAAAAAAAGACATAAATATCTTGGATGACAGGCGGGTGAGTAAATTATCTGTAAATTGTTGTTCTGAAAGTGGACTACTCCTTATTATGCTTTTCCACTTTTTGAATTTTAGTCAGTGTGTGGTGTGTATGTTTGGGCATAAAAAGCATCTACAAAGTTACAAATGTCAAAGTCCACTCCAAAGGGAGATATTTAGTTTTTAAAAAACTCCCTTTTCAAGAACTACAACAAACGGCTTCTTTGGACTACAGCGTTTGTTTTCTGGATGCTATAATTGTCACAACGTGAATCCCATCTATGGAAATTTGAATCGTTAGCGGGTGGGGAGGGATGAAAGGGGTGGGTTAGTAAAAGCCTCCTTTAGCGATCTGATGTGTTTTTGTAAGAAAAATATCCAAATTTAAAATGTAAGAATCACTTTAATCTAGCTTGCGCATATGTTCAGAACTTGCTGCTTTGGGAAGGGGCGTGGCAGGACTGAAACGCCATCTAAGCTGTTGGCCAATCGCAACGCTGTGGGATTGCTAACCAATCACAACACATTTCGTTTTTCAGAAGGTGGAGCTTTATCAAACCCGGAACTAATTGAGCCATTAGTGCCATTTGTTTTTCCGAACCACCAAGCATGAAAGCATGTTCTAGTCAGAGGTTGCGTTAGACTTTAACATTATCCGTCATTTTGACGGACAGGGTCGGAAAAATTCCGTCATAATCAATTATTACCCGTCATTTTAATTTTCATATTTTAATTATAATAACACATTTAATTGCATTTATTTTTGTTCACATTTTCATTTTTAATTATGAACCAACAGGACGATATAGGCTTATGCATTTATTTTGAAGAGTACAGATGAACAGATGAGACTGTGTAACTTTTCATGTATAACACCACACCCCACAGTGACAGCTATTTTAATATATTAAAATTATGTAATATATATTTATGACCAATAGCGATTTGTAAACCTCAGTCGATCTTTTGGTCTATGCCGTTTTCAGCTGATAACTGAACAATACTGACACAGTACATAGTGCGCCTCCAATCCAATAAATCGCAATGAAAAAAAGTCTCAAATTTCAAATTCTGTCGATTTTCTTAGGAAATTCAAGCAATAAATACCGTTTTGGCACTCTTTAATGTGGCGTGATATATCGTTGTAGCTTCTGTGTAGTCGCCTGTGCATAATCAAACGCTTAACAAAAGACTTGTGACAATTTAGTTTTTGTTCTGATCCAGTGTTCTGCCGCCACACTGGAGCGCACTCGCCACCAACTGCACAGGGGTGGGAATTACAGCTACAATTTACAATAGATCACCCTCAGTGTAATCTGTCAAAGTGACAGACGGCCTTCAGATTTTTCCGTCATTGCTAAAAATATTCCGTCAATGACGGAGAATTTTCGGTTAACGTGACCTCTGGTTCTAGTGCACCTCCAAAACAAAATAAAGACTTTGTAAAAGAGTGTAATAGGACCCATTTAGTAATCACAATTTACTATATACAGTCATATACACCCCTATAGGATGCCTTGAGGGTGAGTAAATTAAGGGCTAATTTTCATTTTTGGGTGAAATAACCCTTTAACAGGTTAGGCTAGACCCCTTGCTTCCAGTGAAGAGAAATCTTAATTCTTTAACACACTGCACCAAGACATTTTGGACAATGCTATGTTTCCAACTTTTGGGGAAAGCCCTTTTCAATTCTAGCATGACCAGTGCACAAAGAAAGTCCCGTACAGACATGGTTGGATGAGAACTTGACTGGCCCTGACCTTAACTCCATCGAACACTCTATTGAGATTGTGAGCCAGGGCTTCTCATCCAACATCAGTGCCTGACCTCACAAATGTTCTTTTGGATGAATGACAAAAATTCCTAAAATGATTCAGACTCTTGAGGAAAGCCTTCCCAGAAGAGTGAAAGCTGTTACAGCTCTAAAAGGAGGACCAACTCTATATTAATCAGTGTTGGAATGGTTACTCTGGAAATGTTATAGGTTACAGATTACAAGTTACCATATTTAAAATGGAAAAAGTCGTGTAACTATATCAATTACTTTATTAATGTAACCGATTACATTTGATCACTTTTTTTATTTCTAACAAATGTTTTGGTAATCTTGAAACATTTAAACCAGAAAGGGTTAACATTACAGTTGGACTGGACACTGATTGCTGTCGCACTTCTGAAAATCCTTCATCGTTGAATAAAGGTTTTATCAAAAATTCATTATAAAACATTTTATTTTAGCACCCTTTTATTAACTTTGAGATAAAGAGAGATTTAAATTCGTAAGATATAGTTTAATAGCTATAATACTTTTTAAAAATCAAATCTTTGCGTAGCCATGACAGGAAACACTGGCATCTAACAACAAATCATTTTTTCATGAAGTCTTGTTTTCTAGTATAAATATCTAAAAATTCTTTAATCAAGATGTGTTTACTTGACAAATAAATTGGCTATAAGATATTATGACTTGTTTTATGAAAAAAAAATGTTAGTTTTTGCTTAAAACAAGCAAAATATCTGTCAATGGGGTAAGAAAAATACTCTTAGTTCAAAGGCTAAACAAGATTTCTTGCCCCATTGGCAGATATGTTTGCTTGTTTTAAGAAAAAACTAACAAAATTTTGATATAGAAAAAATTGATAAAGCAAGACATAATATCTTACACCATTTTACGTGTCAAGTAAATGCATCCTAATTAATTTTTTTTTTAGATATTTATCCTAGAAAACAAGACAAAAATATTGTGAAAAAACAGCTGATCTTAAAAAATAAAGCATAACTGTTTTAGGTATAATATCTATGAATGACATGATCAATATCTGTGCTAATGGGAATGAGGAGAGCTGATTAGCTTATCCTTTTACAAAGCTAACATTCCTGACAAGTCCTTGTTCATAACATTAGAAAGTTTCATTGAGCCTCAGATCATTAAGTGCCATAGAAAGCATTATAACATGACCTGTAATTGTTTTAATGCATGCATTCAGAACTTAATGGACCTGTTAGAATAAGAGAGATGTTACTGTATGCACAGCTTCCCGCTGAGTCATTTGGCTTGACAAAAATAGCTGATATCTTTTGTTCTTGCCACACTATGAATTTTTCTTTCAGTGCTGTTCAGTCATGCATATACATGACTTAAAAAGGAAAGATAAATAGTGTGTTTTTCTAACAGTTTCTTGTACATGGAAAGCTGTGCCTTACAGAATCAAACGGCAGGATCAGAGCTCACTCTGCAACTTCTGTCAGGATCACACATCATTCTCACTATCTAAGTCTGGAAGTATTTCATTCTCCACAGTAGACTGATGTTTTCTTTCCTTAAAAGAAGGAGTCAGCCATGCATGCATTGATAGTGACTTATCTTTTCCTGCAGTCTGAGCTCATGATTTCACAAGCTAAGCAGATGCATCAGTGGTGATCTGTGGTATATCTCGTGTTGAGTACAAACATCCCCATGTCTCATTTATGAGTTATAATTACAGGAGCTGAGATATGAAGAAGGAATGAAGGGGCTGGAAAGACGATATATAATAAATAATTTAAAACAGCCTAATCTTTCATCTTGGCGTAATTACCAGCTTGTATTTTGTTTATCTTCCTTAAATAACATCTGTTCTCTGTGACGTACTTTAATGAAACTTGATTTGTTTCCACGTGAGTTGAGTTAGGAACATTTGTGCATTTTTTCTTATTTAGCCTAAATATATCTTTTATCTTTTAGTACTGCCCTTCAAAGGCTACAGAGGATAGTTACATGTTTCCCAGAAGACAAAATAAGTTACATTTCCCCCGATCTTCAAATGTAAAAAGATTTCACCCCCTGGATCTTAATGCATTGGGGGTTGTTTTCCAGATTTCTTCTGGAGCATCAGTGAGTGTTTGAACCTTCTGTAATAGTTGTCCTCAGTAGCTGCGTTTCCATTACTCTTTAAATTGCACAAATTGAAACTGCGTATTGAAAATACGCCTAATGGAAATGCGTCAATTGCGCAAAAACTTCCATATATCGGAAAAAAGTTTTATGCTTGCATGAGGTGGTTTTTCAGGCAATTAAAAAAAGGAATATTTTGTAAAACAGCAATGGAAACTTTTTTATTCCCACACTCTTAAAAAGGATGTGTTAAAAACAACACAGCCTGTTTTGTTTCTTAACACACCTTTGTGTCTAGTTAAGGACAACAGATTTTGTGTTAATTTCAACTCAACCAGTGTGTTATTCCAGCTAACACAGAAAATGTGTTGATTTTTTTTCTACACACTATTGTGTTATAAATACACAGTTTGTGTCAAGTATGTGTTATTTTTGAACAAATCTTGCATGCAATAAAGACACAGCAAACTAACGTGTAGTTTATACACTATTTATTAAACCTGCTACTAACAATTACATAAAAAGTAACTGCCACAAGCGCTTCAGGAGTGTCTTCCATTCAAAGCTGCAAGAGTAAAATAAAGACACTTTTTTATTTATAGGCTACACTACGTAAAATAGCGATAGCTAAAAAGGCAATAAAATCTTAAGCATCATAGATTAGCGTCTTAGGGCAATTTGCACAATACGTGGCACCACAAAGTTGTTCATTTTCAAAGAGAAAGACGTGATGAACAACATGGATTACCTCATGTGAAGCTCTACAACATGTCAATGATTAATTAAAAGCGATTCTGTTCACAATAAATCTAACAAAATAAACTATAAAGCTTGTTAAAATAAGCTCCCACAACCGAGATCTGCAGCAGCATCGCATCGCCATTCGTGAGGCAGTTTTCCGGCTACCGCGTATATGCGCCAAATGCCCCTCGACCATCTACAAACGATCACAAAAGACATTTTAAAAACGTGGCAAATACAAACATTTCTTACCTTCACACATCAAAATCCTGCCGATGAAAGCTTGAAGCACGAGGAAATTTGCTTGTCTCAGTAGAATAACGGCTCATGAAGTGAGGCAAGCAGCAATGTGATTGGCCGATATTTAACTCATATTGTGTTGGACACACTGTGTTGGATATTTGCTTTTTTCTTTTTCGTTTTTAACACACATTTAACACAAAATAACACAAAATGTGCTAAAATAGACATAACACAAACAATGTGTTAAAAGTTAACATATCCTTTTTGAGAGTGCATTTACAGGTCACATTCGATTAAATATAGCCAAAATCCCCCCAAAAATATCTGTTGCTATGATTTATTGCAAGAGGAAAAAAATAAGTTTTAGTCGCATAACATCGGTTAATAGAAACTAGGGGTGGGCATAGATTAATTTTTTTAATCTAGATTAATCTAGATTAAATTTTGGAATTAATCTAGATTAATCTAGATTAAAATGGCTAATTTGAATTCCGCTGAAGGCATTCAGAATATGTGTGCTACCCAAATAATGACAATAAGTAAGTCTTTGAGAACAGGCCAGGTGGCGCATTAGACCAGGGGCTCATCTCCTGTTTCCAAACTGCATCACAAACTGCTCATAAAGCTGTTCTATGATAATTTGTTGATGAAAATAAATTATGTTCAATAAGATGTACTTGTGTTTACTAACTAACTAACAATGAAATGAGTGAACATGTTACACCGTACTTTTATTTTGACAGGTTGCCGTGAAGTTTCTGTGTATACAGTATGATATGATGCGAGTTTTCTCAAATGAAACGGTAAAAGTGACACAGAAGTTTTGGAGATTGAGTTTATCTGTTCATGTGAGATGTAAGTGCCAAAAATTAGCGGGAGCGTCACGTTTCAGTATGCAAGTAGTAAAAGCGCGTCTCCACCAATTCATAAATACAGCTAGGCAAACGGAACATACCGGATTTATATTAAAACAGTCTTTTTGCATTTCAGTTTTCACATACACTAGTCCATATCGCGATTTGAATTAAGTGACAGACCAACATTTGATTTATGAATCCAAAAAACGACGAATTTACGTGGCATTTCGCGCTATAGTAGATTCTGTTTTTATGAATGGAGGACGACGCGATCCCGTCTGTGTAAACGCGCGAACATATTCTATAGTCTTTGGTATACATCCACGTTAAACTATCAAGGTGAAAGTCATAATAGCTTGCGTAGTTTAGACCCAGCTCCAAACCCAAATTTGAGAATAGATTAACGGCAATATTTTTTTTATCGCCCGATAAGAGTCTCACGTTAACGCAGCACGTTAACGCCGATAACGGCCCACCACTAATAGAAACGCTGTCATTTTGCAATACTTTTTAATCGACATGTATAAAATATCACCAAAGTTTCACATTCGATTAAATATAGCCAAAATCAAACAAAAATCCGTTACCATGACTCGCGAGAGGGAAAAAATACATTTTAGTCGCATAAAATCGGTTAATGGAAACGCAATACTTTTTCACAATACGTTTTAAATCAACGTATAAACTATCGCCAAAGTTTTGTGCAAATCTGTAATGGAATGTGCCTAGTATGAAAAGATGGATCTCAAAATCAAACAGTCATTGTTGCAGTGTTCAAATACACAAAATTCTGGAACACCAAAGAATTTGTGGGACCTGAAGGATTTTTCTGAAGAACAGCAGGCAGTTAAACTGTTCAGGACAAACAAGCGACTCATGAACAACTATCACTAAACAAAAAACACAGCTGTGGATCATTCAGGTAACAAAACAGTATTGAGAAGGGGGTGTAAACTTTTGAACGGGGTTATTTTTTTGAAATTCAACTATTATTTTCTCTTGTGGACTATATGTAAACATCTTTTATGTGAAAAATCTTATTCAGGTCAGTACTAAATTAACATGCATTTTGTATGATCCCTCTTATTTTGGTAAAGTAATTAAAATTTTGCAGATTCTCATTATAACTGTAAAGCTCATTGCACACTGAGTCCGAAATTCGGTTTTCTCATATTCGTCATCCTTTCTTATTAAAATGCTTGTTACGGATGCGAAAACACAGAAAATCGAACCTGATCCGAATTTTTACGACAAACGAAAGTTTTGGAGGCAGTGTGTAAACTGAATTAACATAATATGAGGTTATTTATTTTTTAACGTGAGAAAACTTTGTACTCGTTGTGCAAAGGCCTTAAATGTTTGGTCTTTGGTAAAGTTACAGAATCCTCTGAAACTACACATTACAGCATCAGAGTGACTTTTTGGTGGTGGAGTTACTGCAGTATACTGTCAAAGTAGCTCAAGTGACATTTTCTTATGAAAGTGTGTTGTTTTTACATGCAGTATGACAGACGATGCAGTCCACAAGTGGTCTAATGTGATTACGACACTTAAAAGAGAAACCATCTGCCCTAGAAAGAGGGACCAAGCTGTTTTCGAATCTATTTTCCGGCTATGGTTTTCTTGAATCCGTGTGCCTGTGCTGTGTGAGCATCCATGCTGTGCACTAGCGTTTGGCCTCAGCTTTGGCTTGCTGTCGATCTAGTGCTGCAGTGTGAGTGTATGTGTGTACATAATGTGTCTGTCAGAAACAGTTTGCATTCTGTGAAGGACTGACAAGACGGCAACTCTTGCAACCTCGACACCTGGAATGTCAATGAAAACCTTTCAATAATAATGATACAGGAGCACAAGAAGCTCTTCACTTGATATGCATGCTGGAGCACCTTTGTAGTAATGATTGCTTTTTCTGAAATCACCACCAGTATTACACGAACAACAAGATCACAGGTCTCAGGGTGCCCTGTACTAAATTTGCATGCAGGAATGAGGCTGTCAAACCTGTGCGTTAGCTCGACATCTCAATAGAACCTGATGTTCCCGAGGGATACTGTACAAACAGCTTGAGCTTGTAACCTGACGTGTCTCGTTAATCGGGAATAAATAAATACAGCCTGCAAAAAGCCAAGAAAGTTGCTTAAAAAGCCTAAAAGTTAAGGACCCTCTGGTATTATTGGACCCTTTTTATAGACTGATGATTTTTTTTTTTAATACAGTTGAGGTCAAAAGTTTACATCCCCCTTATAGAATTTGCAAAATGTTATTTTTTTAACAAAATAATTCATGTGATTTTTTTTTATTTAGTACTAACCTGAATAAGATATTTCACATAAAAGACGATTACATATAGTCCACAAGAGAAAATAATAGCTGAATTTTTAAAAATGACCCTGTTCAAAAGTTTACATCCCCTTGATTTTAAATACTGTGTTCTTACCTAAAGTTTTTTAAAGAGTTTTTTTTTTTTTTTTTCATTTGTGAGTCCGTTGTTTGTCCTGAACAGTTAAACTGCACGCTGTTCTTCAGAAAAATCCTTTAGGTCCCACAAATTCTTTGGTTTTCCCGCATTTTAGTGTATTTGAAACCTTTCCAACTGTTACTGTATGCTTTTGAGATCCATCTTTTAACATATAAGAAAAATGTACACATCTCCATTCTGTTCAAAAGTTTTCACCCCTGGCTCTTAATGCATTATTTTTTCTTTTGGAGCATCATTGAGCATTTAAACCTTCAGAAATAGTTGCATAGTCCCTCAGTTGTCCTCAGTGTAAAAAGGTGGATCTCAAAGTCATACAGTCATTGTTGGAAAGGGTTCAAATATACAAAAATGTTGTAAAACCAAAGAATTTGTGGGACCTAAAGGATTTTGATGAAGAACAGCGTGCAGTTCAACTGTTCAGGACAAACAAGGGAATCATGAACAACTATCACTAAACAAACAAACAAAAAAACTAAAGCAAAACACAGCTGCGGATCATTAAGGTAACAACATAGTATTAAGAATCAAAGGGATTTAAACTTTTGCACGGGGTCATACATTCAGCTATTATTTTCTCTTGTGGTCTCTATGTAAAGATATTTTATGTGAAATATCAGGTCAGTATTAAATAAACAATAAGATGCATCTTGTATGATCCCTCTTATTTTTGGTAAAATAATTAACATTTTGCAGATTCTGAAAGGGGAATGTAAACTTTTGACCTCAACTGTAATTTGTGTGTTGTATCTTGGCATAAATTATATATACAAACAAACAAACCAACAGACAAAATAAAATAGAAACTAAACTGTTAAAACTAAAACTATAACACTGCTTCATGGGTGTTTTTTCTAATACAATGGCTGATGGAGTGATTTGACATCTTTCTCTCTTGTGACCGCTGTAATCAATCTCCTGATATTTCCCCCCACTTTTTTTTTATTGGAAAGTTTTGGGAAGGCTATATTGTTTTTATTAAGCTGTTGGAGTAAATGTTAAATTAGAACTTTAACAGTAGTTTTAGCTGTAATCTCCAGTTCACTTCTATAGGCGTTTATCCAGCTATGATAACCTTTGCTTCTTAGATCCTTGGAAATGTAAAAAGGTTGAATTCCATTAATTTGCACTTTTAGGAGATTTTTTTTCTCAGTACAGTTCAGAGCCAACCATTAAAAATGTAATTTATGCAATTTTACAACTTATGATAGTCCTTTTTAATTGTTGCTTGTCAGACTGTACATGATTCCAGCTATAAGCCATGTCACATTGTGGGATTTCTGCTGCCATTAATGTCAGACTGCACAGCAGCAAAGACTCATTAAAAACAGACATGTGCAAGAAGACTAGCTTTATGTTGAAATTTGTGCCATGTTTGGTGACAGTGAGTTGCATTTACATTCTGAATAGTGGATAACAAACAAAAGTTTGTTAAGTTCTTCTTGAGTTAATTTCGATCATGGCGTATTTTTACACTCCACCTGGCTTTCCTGGTGGTGATTAGTTGTTGTAGCACTAAGGAACAATTTCTGAGAAAAACTTTGATTGCTTATTAATCTGAATAGATAGTTCGCCCAAAAATGAAAATTCTATAATGAATTACTCACCCTCACGTTGTTCTAAACATGTAAGACCTTTGTTCATCTATAGAACACAAATTAAGATATTTTTGGTGAATTCCGAGAGCTTTCTGACCCTCCATAGATGGCAACAAAACTGACACGTTCAAGACCAAGAAAGGTAGTAAGGACAGCGTCAAAATAGTTCATTTTGACATCAATGGTTTAACTATAATTTTAACAAAATAAAAATAACAACTTTTATTAACAACAAAAATTCACTCTTTTAATTGCGCACAAAAAGTATGCTGGTAGCTTCATTACGGTTGAACCACTGATGTCACATGGACTATTTTAACAATGTCTTTACTGGGCCTTGAACATGTCAGCTGCATTCCTCTCTATGAAGGGTCAGTAAGCTTTCTTATTCAAAAATGTCTTAATATGTGTTTTCCGAGGATGAACGAAGGTCTTATGGGTTTGGAACAAGATGAGGGTGAGTAATTAATGACAGAATTTTCATTTTTGGTTGGTCTATCCCTTTAATCGGCTGTTGACAAACATGTCAAACTAGAGATCAAAAGATTTTGGCCTAAGATCAAATATTCTAAGATCAAATATTTTAGGATTCTTACAATTTGTCCCATGAATTAACAGAGTGAAACAGACAATGTGAGCAGTGTAGACTAAATTATTTTTATGAGTCAGTTGTTTTTAGTGAATTAAATTCATAGGGCAAGAGTTTGCTCCCAAACAGTTGAGTCATTCTAATGGTTCTTTTTAGCAAAAGAACATCTGTGAGACTGAAATCAGTGTAATTAATGACTGACTGTTCAAATGACAATGTGTAGGCACATTTGATCAGTACCTAATAAAAAAAATATCATGTTTTAACATGCTTTTTTGTTCCATACTGTTGTTTAAATTCGTTAAGGCTAATTATTGGACAGCATGTTGCTAAAATTGTTAATTACCATTTGAAAGGATCCCATTATTTGGCAATAGAGTTGCGAATTCCCCAAATATAGTATTTATTCTTTAAAAATACTGAAAGAATTGTTCATGAAGCTGTTAAGGAAACAAAATCTTTTGAGCGAAAGCTACTTCTTACAAGTTACCCAATGATTTACTCACCCTCAAGCCATCCTGGGTGTATATTACTTACTTCTTTCAGACATATACAATTGGAGTTGTATTAAAAATATCCTAGCTCTTCCGAGCTTTATGAATAATGGTCAAGATAAAAAAAAAAGGTAAAAAAAAGTCATAAAAATGTACTCCGAGTTCCATGTGGTGAATAAAGGCCTTCTAAAGTGAATTGAAGAAAAACATCTGTATTTAAATTTTTATAAACCATAATCTCCCCAGCTTTTTCTAACTATCGTACGGGCATTTACAAGAGAGTGGCGTTTCAGTGGAGGTTTAGCGTAAGCGTAAGTGATAAATGTGGAAGTGCAGACCCCTCCCAGGTCTGTGTCGAGTACTTTGTATGATGGATTAACGCACTTTATTTTGCTTCAAAATCTTGACCACCATTTATTGCCATTATTTGGCTTGGAACAACCAGGACATTTTTTTTAAATAGAACTCCTATAGTACTCACCTGAAAGAAGAAAGTTATACACCTTGGATGGCTTGAGGGTGAGTAAATCATGGGATAATTTTCATTTTTGGGTGAACTACCCTTTTAAGATAGATTGAGAGAGTCACAAATAGATAATATGTGGTTACATGTTGGTTAACAGTTATATAAGCATTATAGCATTCTATCTAATCCACACTCAAGGCTATGTTTGTATTTACTGTTTGATAGTCGTTTTTAATGAGATTAGCCTTGCCTGCTTCTGTTGTTATATGGAGTGTTTCTGACAGCAAAAAAAGATGTCAAGTGGGAGAATAGAGTTCAACTCCTCTATAGTTACCACTTCTTTAATGTAGTATATTTTGGTGGTAAATAGACCTTATACAGTGATGTTTGGGCTCTTCAAACCATGCTAGCATCATTCAGATTTGATGAGTGTAGCGCTTTCATGAAAAGCAAGATAGAGCAGATGATGAAATCTATGTCTGCAGTGAAAGCACACTTATGATGTGGAGAAAGACTCTGAGAACTTGCAGCATATCAAGACAGTGTGAGAGGCACTTCAGGATGTTGCAGGAAATATTCTGAAGTCATAACTTCAGTTCATTACCGCTTCACTCTCGAGCAATCTCCAAACACAAAGAGTGCCATCAGTACATTCAGAAGCAATTCATTCTGACAGGATTTAGCGCTTAGATTCAGCACAAAGTTTAGTGAAAGTCCTGAGCTCACTTATGTTGGATTTGACTGCAGGGGTGTTTCCTGTATTCATGAAATTTTCATACGATCCTCCTACGGATCTGCACTGCAATGTATATGAATAACTTCAGCTGTCTGGTGTTAAGCCCCATGTTTTGTTTGGAGACTCCAAGATGTGCTTTAATACTTTAGAAACACACTACAGACTTAAATCTTTAATTATATTTGCCTTATCATTTTACACATACACTACCGTTCAAAAGTTTGGGGTCAGTACATTTTTATTGTTTCCTTTTTTTCTTAAGAAATGAATACTTTTATTCACCAAGGATGTATTAAGTTAATAATTAAAAGTTTATTAAAAGTTAAAAATAAATAATTTACATTGTTATAAAATATTTATATTTTGAATAAACACTGTACTTTTTAAACTTGCTATTCATGAAAGAATCCTAAAAAAAAATCACAGGTTCCAAAAAATATTTGGCAGCACAACTGTTGATATTATCCAACATTGATCATTCTAATAATAAATCAGCATATTAGAATGATTTCTGAAGGATCATGTGACACTTAAGACTGGAGTAACAGCTGATAAAAATTCAGCTTTTCATCACAGGAATAAATTCTATTTTAATGTAAAAATAAGAAACATTATTTTATATTGTAAAAACATTTTGCAATATTACTATTTTTTTCTGTATTTTTAATCAAATAAATGCAGCCTTGATGAACATAAGATACTTCTTTAAAGACTATTACAAGTCTTACTGACCCCAAACTTTTGAACGGTAGTGTACATTATTGAGGTCTCTGGAACCCCAAACATACATGCAGTAAACGTTACCATAAATTATAATTGAGTTTATTTTGTTACAAGAAATGTGCTGGGGATACAGATCAGCAAAACACTTTATAATTAATTACTTCCTACGCCTTCCGTTTAGATCCTAAGAAAAGAACTGACATCATTACAAGTCATTCAAGGACAACCCAACACAGACAAGCACTTGAGAAGCTTTAATGGCAAGAAGCAGAATTTAAATGAGATGCAAATTAATCAAACAGTCCCATTAGTAGACAGCCTGCAAATCTGAGGGCTTTTCTCTGCAGGTGCTGATGTAGTGTGATGTAAAACATTCCTGTAAAAATAAATAAATACCCATATTGTACTGCAATATGAGATCCTATACTAATGGAATACCCATAAATGAATACTTTTAATAACTGAATTGGTCAGGACCTAATGTACACAAAATGTAAGTCTCACACATATTCACTTTTGTCCATGCTATCAAGTAGATTTAGGTGTAGTGCAGATGGTATGTTATTTTAAAACATCATGGAGCATGGAGCGCCACTCAATAGACATCTCAAGTCAGAATTGCGGTGACCTACAAAAACCAGCGTCACATAAAACATACCATATGTACATTCATCTGGTCTGTGGAAAAAAATCTGAACGCTCTTTTAGCGCCACTAAGTGGACATTTCACATTGAATATGTCACAAAATGTATTTGGTGGTACATATTTCACCTTTTAGCGAAAAAATTCCCACAGACATGTTTTTGTCATGAGATCAGGTTGCAAATTTGCCTTTCTTTGGGTGTGTGTACCTTTAAATGCAAATGAGCTGCTGCTTCTGCCACCTTTCCAGAAGATAGTCTGTCAACAACAAAACTGGAGAATCTCACGCAGCCAAAATGTCAGAAATTAATCGTGAAATATGCAGACAGTTCAGGATAAAACTACCCATATAGCTCTGCTCTCTGTGAAATTGTGAAGTCAGAGACAGTGGTAATTTTAGCCACATTAGCTTTCCAGCATGCTAACAAGCATGTCTGGAAACGCAATTTGGAAACATTCAGAAAATGAGGCAATTTTTACTTGTTCTGGATATGATGTTTGACCATGAACAGCTGGTATTGACCCATCTTTCAGAATCAGCTTCTGTGCAAATCCTGTGTTGAACTGACCCTTGTTTACGAAGCAGTCTGGCATAAAATGATTTGGACAAATATATAAGAGTCTTCGCCTCATTTCCTTCCATAAATGAAATCCATCCACAGTGTTCTCTGTGGCTCAGATGCCGAGAGTCTTTGAAGACTTTTATTTGTACATCCAAAAACAGTATTTGCAATGTTTATGTGGTGCAGACAATATGTAAATAGGAGCTACAGAGACGATATAAACAGCGCATTATGTGTGGTTCAGTCAGGGCGGGCTCAATGTGAATCGAGCAGATTATCACTAGTCATGGGCGGGGCTTACCCCTACTGTGATGTCACAATAGGCCAATTATAGGATTGTCAAGTCAAGTCACCTTTATTTATATAGCGCTTTCAACAATACAGATTGTGTCAAAGCAACTGCACAGTATTTAAACAGCACAATAGTGTGTAAGTAACGCATTATTGTAAACATTCAATTTTCAGTTAAAGGCAGTTCATCAATGAATTCAGTGATATCATCGTCAGTTCAGTTCAAATAGTATACGATATCGCTGGAAAGTGTCCCCAACTAAGCAAGCCAGAGGCGACAGCGGCAAGGAACCAAAACTCCACAGTTGACAGAAATGGAGAAAAAAACCTTGGCAGAAACCAGGCTCAGTCGGGGGACCAGTTCTCTTCTGGCCAGACGAAACCAGCAGTTTGTACCAATGTCCGATTGTAGAGAACTCATCAGGTTCCTGTGGAGTAGTGCCCATGGCCGTCTAGGTTGGCGAGGTCTTTAGTGATGATCCGTCTCTGGAGCTTATCTGGTTTACATTGAGGGCTATAGAAGACATCTCCAGGTGGTGATCCATGATCTAAGCTGGGTACGGACTAGATCCGGGGGACTGCAGTGACCATCTGATCCGGATACAGGCTGGGTCTGGTGGCTACGGTGACCTCGGAATAAGAATGAAACAGACTAATATTAGCGTAGATGCCGTTCTTTTTACGATGCAACGAGTACATCAGGTGTTATGGGAAGTGTTTTTGGTTCCGGTTGACCTAATTAATGCAGCCTAACAATCCTTTAACGGATTTGAATTATAGGAATGTGTTAAATGTTTTTATGTGTAAGCCAGGTTAAAGAGATGTGTCTTTAATCTAGATTCAAACTGACAGAGTGTGTCTGCCTCCTGAACAGTGGTAGGTAGATTGTTCCAGAGTTTAGGCGCTAGATAAGAAAATGATCTGCCACCGGCAGTTGATTTTGATATTCTAGGTACTATTAAATTGCCAGAATTTTGAGAACGCAGCGGACGTGAGGGACTATAATACGATAGGAGCTCGTTCAAGTACTGAGGAGCTAAACCATTGAGGGCTTTATAAGTAATTAGCAAGATTTTAAAATCTGTACGATGTTTTATAGGGAGCCAGTGCAGTGTTGACAGAACCGGGCTAATATGGTCATACATTCTAGTTCTAGTAAGAACTCTTGCTGCTGCATTTTGGACCAGCTGGAGTTTATTTATTAAGCGTGCAGAACAACCACCCAATAAAGCACTACAATAATCTATCCTTGAGGTCATGAACGCATGAATTAATGTTTTGGCATTTGACATTGACAGCATAGGTCGTAATTTCGATATATTTTTAAGATGGAAAAATGCGGTTTTGCAAATGCTTGAAATGTGGCTTTCAAAGGAGAGATTGCTATCGAATAGCACACCTAGGTTCCTAACTGATGGCGACGAATTTACAGAGCAGCCATCTAGTATTAGACTGTGTTCTAGGTTATTGCTTGTGGAGGTTTTAGGTCCAATAATTAACACCTTTGTTTTTTCAGAATTTAACAGTAAGAAGTTATTCGCCATCCATTGCTTAATATCAGCTATGCATACTGTTAGTTTTTCAAATTGGTATGTTTCGTCGGGCCGTGAAGAAATATAGAGCTGAGTATCATCAGCGTAACAATGAAAGCTAACACCATGTTTCCTGATGATATCTCCCAAGGGTAACATGTAAAGCTTAAAAAGTAATGGCCCTAGTACTGAGCCTTGAGGTACTCCATACTGCACTTGCGATTTAAATGATACCTCTTCATTTATTGCCACAAACTGATGACGGTCAGATAAGTACGATTTGAACCATGCCATTGCAGTACTATTAATGCCTACATAATTTTCAAGTCTATTTAAAAGAATGTTGTGGTCAATAGTATCAAATGCAGCACTAAGATCCAGTAGCACTAATAGAGAGATGCAACCACGATCGGTTGACAAGAGCAGGTCATATGTAACTCTAATAAGAGCAGTCTCAGTGCTATGATACGGTCTAAAACCTGACTGGAAATCCTCACAGATACCATTTTCTCTAAGAAGGAGCACAATTGTGAGGATACTACCTTTTCTAGTATATTTGACAGAAAAGGGAGATTCAAAATTGGTCTGTAATTAATTAATTCAGTGGGGTCAAGTTGTGGTTTTTTAATGAGTGGCTTAATAACAGCCAGTTTGAAGGTTTTGGGGACATATCCTAACGATAGTGACGAATTAATAATATTCAGAAGAGGATCTATGACTTCTGGAAGTCATTTAGTAGATTAGATGGAATAGGGTCTAACATACATGTTGTGGGTTTAGATGATTTAACAAGTTTATACAATTCTTCCTCTCCTATAATAGAGAATGAGTGGAATTGTTCCTCAGGAGAACTACAGCGCATTATCTGATGCGATACTGTAGCGGGCGGCTGTATGGTTACAATTTTATCTCTAATAGTGTCTCTCTTGGAGGTAAAGTACATCACAAATTCATTACTGCTATGCTGTTGGGAAATGTCTGCACCTGTTGCTGCTATATTTTTTGTTAATTTAACCACGGTATTGAACAAATACCTAGGGTTATGTTTGTTTTCTACAAAGAGAGACGAAAAGTAATCTGATCTGGCAGTTTTTAAAGCTTTTCTATAAGATAAGTTACATTCACGCCAATCAGTACGAAAAACCTCTAGTTTTGTTTTCCTCCAGCTGCGTTCCATTTTCCGTGCTTTTCTCTTTAGAGCGCGAGTGTGATCGTTATACCACGGTGTTACACTGTTTTTCTTAATCTCTTTTAAGCGCACTGGAGCAACTGTATCTAAAGTGCTAGAAAAAACAGAGTCCATAGTTTATATTACATTATCAAGTTTTTCTGAGCTGTTGGATATGCTGAAGAATTCAGATAAGTCAGGAAGATTACTTACAAAGCAGTCTTTTGTAGTGGAAGTGATGGTTCTACCATACTTGTAGCAAGGAGTTGAATTTACAGTTTTAGCTATCTGGAGTATACAAGAGACTAGATAATGATCTGAGATATCATCGCTTTGCTGCAGAATTTTAACGTCATTAACATCAATTCCATGTGACAGTATTAAATCTAGAGTATGATTTTGGCAATGAGTAGGTCATGACACATGTTGTTTAACCCCAATAGAGTTCAGAATGTCTATAAATGCTGTTCCTAATGCATCTTTTTCATTATCAACATGGATGTTAAAATCACCCACTATTAAGACTTTATCTGTGGCCAACACTAACTCGGATAGAAAATCAGCAAATTCTTTAATAAAGTCTGTATGGTGCCCTGGTGGCCTGTATACAGTAGCCAGTACAAACGTCACGGTGGATTTATCATTAGCACTCGTTTCTCTGGATAATGCTATATGAAGCACCATTACTTCAAACAAGTTATATTTGAAGCCCGTTCTCTGAGAGACATTGAGAATATTGCTATAAATAGTAGAAACACCTCCCCCTTTACCTTTTAGACGCGGTCCATATTTATAACAGTAATCTTGGGGGGTTGACTCGTTTAAAATAATGTAATCGTCTGGTTTTAGCCAGGTTTCTGTCAAACAGAGCACATCTAGGTTATGATCAGTGATCATATCATTTACAAAAAGTGCTTTCGTAGAAAGGGACCTGATATTCAATATCAATTGTTTCCCTGTATTATATATATTTTTTATTTGTTGAACATCAATTAAATTGTTAGTCTTGATTTGGTTCCGGCGTTTTTTGTATTTTCTAGCTTGGGGGACAGACACAGTCTCTATAGTGTGATATCTAGGTGAAAGTGTCTCTATGTGCTGAGAATTAACTGATTTCTGTGACGTGAGGCGGCTAGCAGACAGTCGGTTTAGCCAGTCTGTCTGCTTCCTGACCTGGGCCCCAGTTAGTCAAGTGCAAACTCTAAGACTATGTGCCATATTTCTAGATAGGAGAGATGCTCCACATCCGGAGGGATGAAGACCATCTCTTTTCAACAGGTCAGGTCTGCCCCAGAAACTCGTCCAATTGTCTATGAAACCTATGTTATTCTGCGGGCACCACTTTGACATCCAGCCGTTTAATGATGACAATCTACTGTGTATCTCGTCACCACGGTAAGCAGGGAGGGGACCAAAGCATATTACAGTGTCTGACATCGTACTTGCAAGTTCACACACCTCTTTAACATTATTTTTAGTGATCTCCGACTGGCGAAGTCGAACATCATTTGTGCTGACGTGAATAACAATCTTACTGAATTTACGTTTAGCATTAGCCAGCACTTTTAAATTTGCCAAGATGTCAGGCGCTCTGGCTCCCGGTAAACTATGGTGGCTGGAGTCTCTATTTTCAATAGAATCGCCAATTACTAGAGCACTTTAATCAGGTTTCTCAGTGGGTGCTGAGTGGGGAGAACCTGTTTGATGTTCTGATCGGAACGGAAGAGCGGTGTTTTGACCCGCGACTATGCCGTCTCACAGTCACCCAGTTGCCCTGCTGCATGGGCGTTGTTACCGGAACCGAACAATGTACAGGGCTTTCTGAGCTAGTCGCATCCAAAACCGTATCTAAGGCCCTCACATTCTTACTATCCTCTTTTAAAGTTTGGATGCGTGATTCTAGTTCTGAAATCTTCTCTGTCAGCCTGGCTATATTCCTGCATTTATCACATATATAAGGCTCACTGCTGACAGAGATAGATAAGCTATACATGTGGCAAGCGATGCAGACAACAATAGTAAAAGAAGCCATTACTCACCGTGATTGTAGAATGATTCCAACTTACCACTGTTGTTGGATGAATTCCTGAAGAACAGATCAGGGGGAGAAAAAACGGAACGGAACCAGCTAAAGGAGTAACTTACTAACGATATTTAATACGAGAGAAAAAAAAACGTGAATGGAACATGGATGGCAAGCTAACAGGCTAACGCAATGCTAACAATAGTAAAACAAGAGTTAAAAGCATGAATGGAGTGTGAGAGGCAAGTTAACCGGCTAACTGGAAGGCTAACACGCTGCACTCGCGATTATAGAATAAGGCAAACAATCAAATTAGTCAGATTAGTTTGATGGATAATATCAGAAATTTGGTGGAAGTTAAGCTATATCTATCAATTTAAAACAGCAGAATTAACAATAAGATAGAGAATCCAACAGAAAAACGAAGTTACAGGGAACAACAAACACAGACCACTCTGCAGCAAGGCAAACAGGAAACAAGGGACACAGCGAAACAGCGACACCCACAGGACAGGAGCATTGTAAACATTTGGGATGCGCACATCATGGTTGCAGAAAACCTGGGAGAGAATTTCATGGATACGGTACATAAATATTTATATTTAAAAAAGATTATAGATTATATTGGTTAGATGTCATTTTCAAAATTTTCTCTGCTTATTACAAGAGCTTTTCACCCAGCGATAAGCACTGTTATTCAACAAAATTGACATTAGATAACGGGATAGTCCTACAGATCTGAAACAGGGATGATGTTTTTTATGAGCAAAGCCTATCTGGTGGCAGAATACCCACTATTTTTGAGTTAAATTGAGTTAAATGTTATGTAAAAATGTTAATAGTAATAGGTTTAAAGGGGTTATTGGATGCCCATTTTCCAGAAGTTGATATGATTCTTTAGGGTCTTAATGAGAATTCTAAAACATACTTTGGGTAAAATTCCTCAATGGTAGTGTAAAAAGCACTCTTTTTACTTTGTCAAAATCAGCCCTTTTTAGAGCAAGCTATTCTGTTGCATTTCCTTTAAATGCTAATGAGCTCTGCTCGCCCTGCCCCTCTCTGCCTTGGGATGACTAGCCGTAATGTTTACTTTAGCTGTGTTTAGCCGTGTTTAGCTGCAAAACTTGCTAACTAGCACATTAAGAAAGGCCATTTGCAAAGATGTATAAAAAACCCTTATACTCACTTCTGCTGTGGGTGAACCTGCATCACAAATGATTTGCAGGAACATAGGTGCATATGTAGATCGGGATCAGCGCTTTCCTTTCAAAAGCGAAAGTAACGTTAATCCTCTGCGACAAGAGTGGACAAGAAGCTGAGAATGACCTGATTTTAAAAAGGGGATATTACTTTTAAAGATTAAAAAATACCACTGGGTGGATTTTTATCATTGTAGGGTGGTTGTGTACACAAACTGACAAAACACATTAATGTTCAAACAACATGTAAAAGTGAGTTTTGTATCCGATCACCCCTTTAAATAATATTTTGTGTTGTAACATTTAGATTCACTCACACTGCATCAGATTTTAAACAGTCTGTTGTTTTAAAAAACTGTTTAAAATATTGTAATAATATAATAGGGTAAATGTAAATATTTTTTTGTCCACGAGTCTGCTCCGGAGGCCTCACCTGTCCATGAGTCTGCTCCGGAGGCCTCGTCTGTCCACGTGGTTACTAAGATTGCACCTAAATCAACAATTTATAGGATCATCAAGAACTTCAAGGAAAGAGGTTCAATTCTTGTGAAGAAGGCTTCAGGGCGTGCAAGAAAGTCCAGCAAGTGCCAGGATCGTCTCCTAAAGAGGATTCAGCTGCGGGATTGGAGTGCCACCTGTGCAGAGCTTGCTCAGGAATGGCAGCAGGCAGGTGTGAGCGCATCTGCACGCACAGTGAGGCCAAGACTTTTGGAAGATGGCCTGGTGTCAAGAAGGGCAGCAAAGAAGCCACTTCTCTCCAAAAAAAACATCAGGGACAGATTGATCTTCTGCAAAAAGTATGGCGAATGGACTGCTGAGGACTGGGGCAAAGTCATATTCTCAGATGAAGCCTCTTTCCGATTGTTTGGGGCATCTGGAAAAAGGCTTGTCCGGAGAAGAAAAGGTGAGCGCTACCATCAGTCCTGTGTCATGCCAACAGTAAAGCATCCTGAGACCATTCATGTGTGGGGTTGCTTCTCATCCAAGGGAGTGGGCTCACTCACAATTTTGCCCAAAAACACAGCCATGAATAAAGAATGGTACCAAAACACCCTCCAACAGCAACTTCTTCCAACAATCCAACAACAGTTTGGTGAAGAACAATGCATTTTCCAGCACGATGGAGCACCGTGCCATAAGGCAAAAGTGATAACTAAGTGGCTCTGGGACCAAAACGTTGAAATTTTGGGTCCATGGCCTGGAAACTCCCCAGATCTTAATCCCAAGAACTTGTGGTCAATCCTCAAGAGGCAGGTGGACAAACAAAAACCCACTAATTCTGACAAACTACAAGAAGTGATTATGAAAGAATGGGTTGCTGTCAGTCAGGATTTGGCCCAGAAGTTGATTGAGAGCATGCCCAGTCAAATTGCAGAGGTCCTGAAAAAGAAGGGCCAACACTGAAAATACTGACTCTTTGCATAAATGTCATGCAATTGTCGATAAAAGCCTTTGAAACGTATGAAGTGCTTGTAATTATATTTCAGTACATCACAGAAACAACTGAAACAAAGATCTAAAAGCAGTTTAGCAGCAAACTTTGTGAAAACTAATATTTGTGTCATTCTCAAAACTTTTGGCCACGACTGTATTGTTTTGCTGTTACTCTAAGCGTTTTCTCTTGTTTCATTGCCTTTTTGCCACGGTTTTGTTTCATTGTCATAGTTATTTTGCCATTGTTTTGTTCTGTTTCATTGCCATAGTTTTACTTTGTTTTGTTTTATTTGCTACTTTGGACTGCTCACTTGGATTTTGACCCACGCCTGTCTATTGGATTACGCTTTTGTCTTGCCTTCATGTTCCTGTTTGCTGGTATTTGACCCTGCCTGTTTGACAACGATCTGTTCAATAAAGCTAGCATTTGGATCTTCAACGCTGCCATCGAGTCCTGCTTGTTACACCCTGACACTCAATCAGTGTTCAAAATACCTTATAAATTTTGCATAATAAAAATAGAATATTTTCTTTAATAGAAATATTAATGTAGTAAACTGAAAGCTGCTTGTTTTTGCTTGATACAGTGCAGTTGTGTTTGTGTGTGTGTGTGTGTGTGTGTGTGTGTGTCACATCCGTGTCCAGCTGTTTTTAGCTTTGCAAAACAGCTCATTTTGCCCGTTGATATAGAAAAGTGGTATGTTTTACCATATTATTTCATCTTAATTATGAACACACTGGTTTTGTAGTGCAAACAGTTTTTAACATTTACTGCACATTGTTATTCTTCTCATTATTTGCCTATAACAGACAATGAACCGGAAGTCGCACCCATCGGCTTGCTTCCGTGTTGAAGAAGCAGGTGGATAGAATGTCCCCATAGGAATACCTGTGTGTGTGTGTATGTGTGTAATAAAAAAGAGTATGATTAAACTTTAATTTAATTTTCCAAGAGAAACTTCATGCAGTATAACTCACCAGACATTCTTGGTTGGTTTTCATCTAGTGCTTTTCTTTTCATCAGTGAATCTGTCTGAAATGCATGTCCTGGATTGTTTTTACTTTCTGATAGGAATTAGTTTTGAATGGAAATTTCCATATAATTAATGACCCATTTTCTCTCAGTTCACAAGAAAGCTAAAACACCGCCCTAGAAAGACAAAACGCAGAACTATACTAACACTACAGCTGAGAAAATGGCTTCAGAGTTCTCTTATGAGATTTGTATTGATTTATTATGAATTTTCACACTCTGTTTTTTCTGAACCTAATCCTGCTTGTGCCAAACCTGTCTGTTAAAGGTCAAATCATAGCTTTAAAGAGCAGATTTAACTCTGATAAGTGACATGTGTCCATGGCACGGAGTCATCTGTATAACTTCGTTCATCCTTTTTGTTGGCATCACTACAGGAATGTAAAGCATGTGCATGTGGAATACTAATAACTCTATTAATCTGCATTCCACTAGCACCTTGAATATGCTTGCATTTTTGGTTTTAGCTTTGGAACGCAGCCTGTTTTTATGATTGTCGTCCACCTGACATCATGAAATCCCTTTGAATGTTTTTTCAAAGAGCTGATACACATGGGCCTTTTGGCTGTGCAAAATATCCTAATAGAGAGAAAAACGATTTCACATGTCAAAAGAGCTTCTTGCATTGTTCCTGTTATATGATGGATGACGTGACACGATTATATTGAAATGAAGTTGTCATCACATTCTCCACGAGGGATCCAATGTCCTTCAATAGGATTGAATTGGATTGGATTAAAAACCCTTGATGCTCACAACTAAAGTAAACATGCAGCTAGAAAGCTCTGATCTGCATTCTGTGTTCCTCATTCCGAATGTGATGAGATCAAGATGTTCTCTCTCTCATGGGTACACAAGACGTGAGGAAATGGTAATATACGTAAGTGCCTGATTTCCTTTTGATGCTGGTGCTATTTGGGTGTTATTTGTTTCTGTTTGATAGCACAGCTGATACTTCAATATTACACTCCAACATGGCCACTTTTATACTGAAGCATCATCTAGGGCCTATTTAAGAAGCAAATGAAGCCTGGTAACAGGCAGCGTTGCTAAAGCTGGCTGAGTCCAGATGGAGCCTGGATCTGAGCCTACCTACACAAGCTCTCAGTGGCTATTCTGGGAGTCAATTAACCTCCATCCCTTCAGCTCTGCGAGGGGTCTGGACAGTGCTGTAATTTTCTGCAAAACTATGTTTGTTTACCTCCTTTGAAGAGATTTCTTGCTAATCCCTCTCTACATTTCTGCTTATTTTACTGTGCGTTTAAACTGTATATACATGCTGAGTTTTTAATGAAATAATGACATGCTTTTTGGCTAGCTCTCAAGCACAAAGAAAAGAACATAAATTATATATATATATATATACAGTCAAGCCCGAAATTATTCATACTCCTGGCAAATTCTGACTTAAAGTTACTTTTATTCAACCAGCAAGTTTTTTTTTTGACTGGAAATGACATAGGCTTCTCCCAAAAGATAATAAGATGGTGTACAAGAGGCATCATTGTCGGAAAAAAAAAAATTCTCAGCTTTTATTTAAATTTGAACAAAAAGTGGCATGTCCAAAATTATTCATACCCTTCTCAATAATCAGTAGAAAAGCCTTTATTGGCTATTACAGCAATCAAACGCTTCCTATAATTGCTGACCAGCTTTTTGCATGTCTCCACTGGTATTTGTGACCATTCTTCTTTAGCAATGCGCTCCAACTCTTTTAGGTTGGAGGGTCTCACCCTGATCTTTAGCTCCTCTCAACTGGATTTAAGTCAGGACTCTGGCTGGGCCACTGCAAAATGTTAATGTTTTTGTCTGCTAACCATTTCTTCACCACTTTTGCTGTGTGTTTTGGGTCGTTGTCGTGCTGAAATGTCCACTGGTGCCCAAGGCCAAGTTTCTCTGCAGACTGCCTGATGCTGTTGTTGAGAATTTTGATGTATTGCTTCTTTTTCATGGTGCCGTTGACTGTGATTAGGTTCCCTGGTCTACCGGCTAAAAAGCACACCCAAAATATTAGGTTCCCACCACCATGTTTGACAGTGGGGATGGTGTTCTTAGGGTTGAAGGCTTCTCCATTTTTATGCCAAATGAAGCCCTTTTTTAGCCCTTTCCTGACTTGTGAGCAGCCACAATGCGCATCCACAGGTCCTTAGTGAGCTCCTTTGTCTTAGCCATGACTGTCCACAAACCAACAGCAGAGAGCTTCTGTTTTGTACCTGTTGAGTTGATTAAAACAGCTGTTCCCAATGAATCAGGGTAATTAGGATGCTTTAGAACAGCTTTGACTATTTGGAATGGTATAGAACTTTGGATTTTCCCATAGACTGTGACAGTTTGCAAAGGTTATGACTAATTTTGGCTTGACTGTATATATATATATATATATATATATACATACATATATAGTCTAACAAAATAATAGAGGTCATACTAAATGAATGTTATTTTTTATTTGTACTGTCCTGAGTAAGATATATTACATACAATATGTTTACATATAGTGCACAAGACCAAATAATAGCTGAAACTATTAAAATTACCCCCTTTAAAAGTTTAGGAACCCTTGGTTCTTAATACTGTGTGTGGTTACCTAGATGATCTACAAATATTTTTGTTTTGTTTTGTGATGGTTGTTCATGAGTCCTTTGTTTGTCAGAAAAATCCTCCAGGTCCAGCTGATTCTTCAGTTTTCCAGCATCTTTTGCATATTTGAACCCTGTTCAGCAGTGACTGTTTGATTTTGAGATCCATGTTTTCACACTGAGGACAATTGAGGGACTCAAACACAACTATTAAAAAAGGTTTAAACATTCACTGATGCTCCAGAAGGAAATGCAATGTATTAAGAAACTTTTGAACAGGATGAAAATGTCCAAATTTTGTTGAAATATACATTTTTTTCCATTTAGTACTGCCCTTCGGAAGCAACAGAAGATCCTTGCATGTTTCCCGGAAGACAAATTAAGTACAATTTACCTTGATCATCAAATTCTAAAAGTTTTCACACCAGGAATCTGCAAGACCTGGAGGATTTTTCTGAAGAACAGTGCTCAGTTTAACTGTTCAGAACAAACAAGGGACTCATAAACAACCATCACAAAAAAAAAAAAAAACAGTTGTAGATAATTCAGGTAACTACACACAGTATTACAAATCACTTTTGAAGGGGGTTATTTTAATAATTTCAGCTATCTTTTGATCTTGTGGACTATGTAAACATCTTATATGTGAAATATCCTACTTAGGACAGTACAAAATAAAAAAATAACGTGTATTTTGTATGATCTGTCTCATTTTGTTAAAATTTTGAACATTTTTTAAAGATTCTGCAAGGGGTTCCCAAACGTTAGCATACAACTGTGTATATTTTATTTTATTTTATTACTTTGTTTCCCCTGGTTTAACCCACCAATGTGTGTTTACAATTGTGTGGAAAGCTTTTGTGAAACTTTTTTTCTTAAGCATTACAAACCCATAAAGAATGTGACACCTGTGTCACGGTCAGCCTGTCGCACCTCCCGAACTTACAAATATTACATTTACACAGGTTTCAAGTTCATATTGCTTTGGTTACTTCCTCAGCATGCAGCCTGAAACTGTGACAGCCATAGTGAGAGCTGGTTATTCTGTGATATTGAATGTCCTTCTCATTTTGTTCACATTGACCTTGATTACTTCTTTACAGTCACTAAAATGATTGCACTGTTCTGCCAAACACCCAATAGCATTACCAAAAAAACTTCATTTTGCAATTTGTACAAATGGTCTCAGTGGAAAACCATTGTTTAGATGGTGTTCTCCATTATTAGATGTGGGTTTACATTATTGCCATCTTTTATGTGTTACTATAACAAGATTACCATTATAAACCAGTAAAAAGCACAAACCCTCCAAGGTAAAAGCAAACTATCAATAAAAAATAATGTCACATATTTGTATAACCATAGCAATGATTGCAAAGCATCATGAAATTGCACCATTTTCACTTGAATTTTTGTACTTAATTTCCACATCGCAAACAGCTTGGAAACAATACACAAACAAATTGCAACTTTGGTAAAACAGAACAGATATTATATCCCAAAAGCTGTTTTATTTTATTGTAATGCTCTAGTATTACTTGTCCCTGTAGAATTTTTGCAGCAACTTTATACTTATAATTCTGCTTTGTTAATCAATATTTCAGCAGGTTCAGGTGGATATGAAGTCTGTCACTTACACAGAATCTGCGGTCTGTCAAGGTTTTTTTTTCTATGCAGGTAGGTCTATATGTTTGACAGAGCTTGACTATCCACCTTTTTCCTGAGTAACCGATGTGCGGCGCAATGATGGATTCTAACTTCCATCTGGGTGCTTTCGTGTTCTGGTCTCCCTAAAAATCCATTTTAAAACAAGGTAAAAAAGATAGACTAAATCAAAACTTTTTCAGTATAACTAAATATAAAAATGTTCGCAGGTTTAACACTATATTATCCGCTCTGAAAATATGTTAATTTGACTAGAAACACCAGAGACCAGAAATTTAAAGCATCGTTCCAGTCAGGCAAGACGTCTTTGTTCAGAAAAAGGTAAATTAGAGACAGTTTACTGATGCATTCAAGCAGTTTCTGTTTAATTTACAAATTATTTGAATATATGATAAACTCATTATAAAACTCAATATCTTTATTAAGTCATGCTGTTTTGCTACACTTAATCCCACCAGGGAGTACTTTGGTGGAGATAAAAGAGGAGGTGTGTTGGTATACTTAACTTTTAATGAGTTTGAATTTGCAGTCACTCTCACACAGAAACAACATAACAGCGTTTTGAGATAGGCCTATACCTTCGAGATCACTTAACTCTATATAATGCAAGCTAAAGGCCTCCAACCAAAGAAGGTAGGAATGAAACACACATATGAGTAGAAGTTAAGTCATTATATCAAATTGCCACTTATGTGGTATGAGTAGTAAGGTTAGACGTGAAGTACTTTCTGCGCTATAGTGTGCTGCTGGTGTTAATATATATATATATATATATATATATTTATACAACAGTTCTTTCTGGTTCTTGATAAGAGTGTGATATTCGAGTAATAACAGAACTCCAACACTGTTTCACTGTTTGTATCAGTCCACTTGGGGGTTTTCTCACAGCAAATGTAATGGCGGATGCCCAAAGCTGCTATGATTTTAAAAATAATACAGAATGTAGTTTTAAAAGTTTTTTAGGTGAGAATGTACTTGTTTACAGTTTAAATATGCGGCTTGTTAATAAAGACGATGTCTTTTTGAAAATTATACTTAGAATTGAAGATGTGAGCTCCAGAGCATCAGTGGCCATTCTGCACTCATGAATGATTGTGCCTGGGGACTAAATGTTTGTTTTGGGGGAGATCCATGAATGGTAGTCAAATTAGATTAAGAGAATGTATTTTGATTTGAAAAAATTGTACAAACCTAACTTTTAAAGGGTTAGTTCACCCAAAAATGAAATTTCGGTCATTAATTACTCATGTCCTTCCAAACCCGTAAGACCTTTGTTCATCTGAACACAAATTAAGAAATCTTTGATGAAATCCGAGAGCTTTCTGATCCTGCATAGACAGCAATGCAACTGACATGTTCAAGGACCAGGAATGTAGTAAGGACATTGATAAAATTGTCCATGTGGTCGTCACCGATAGCTTTGTGAGGAGTGTGCCTACATATAGCGCCATTGCACACAGAGTTCAAATCCTGGCTTGAGGGCCTTTCCCGATCCCACCTCCCTTTGTCTTGCACTTCACTTCTGTCAGCTATATACTATCCTAGCATAATAAATCATAAAAAAAAAAACAAATGCGGAATCAGTGGTTCAACCTTAATAAGTTACAAGATTACTTTTTGTGCACAAAGAAAACAAAAATAATGACTTTATTCAACAATTTAAGCATTTTTTTTTGTCCAACCAATGTTTTTCTCCTGGTTTCATACTAATGTTCCCTTTTCCTATAAAGAAGCTACTAAATGCTTAAATTGCACCATTTTTGCATAAAATTAGGAACTTATTTAACAACTTATAAAATGTTAATATGATTGGTGTTCCTCATGGGAAAAAATCTAGTTTGATGATTTCATACATCCTTATGAAGGTCTTTAAATACATTAGTTTGATTAGTTAGGTATGACAGACATTTTAAGTCTGAAATTTTGTAATAAATGTCTCTCATAAGTGTCACATAAATTGAGTATCACCTGGTTCTGGCAGGTCTTGGAGGAGTTTTGCTTTGATGAAATGTTGATCACTGTGAGGGAGCTTTGATGGCACACCAGACTGAGGTACAGTAGGATCCAGGTGAGGTGGGTTGCAGGATCAAAGGACAAATGATATCACCATCGAATGAGAACACCACTTGCTTTTGAAACCAATAGCTGATCTGAAATGCAACATATGGATAAAACGACTCACCATATGCTACTTCCTCTTGTCAGAAAAACACTTCTAAAGAACTTGAAGGCTAGAACTTATTTTTCCCCCCAATATAATTATGTGTCAGTTTGTTTCAAACATTGTTTTTTGCAGATGACTGGAAGATTAGATTATTTTGAACCTTATGTATCTGTTCATTTGATTCTTTCTTTATTGATCTTTTATATATGGTTTCATTCTTTTTCTAAACCTAAAATAACTCACTAGATCAATGTGACATTTCAAATCCATTAACATTTCAAAAGTATTTACGTCCTACACAATCAGAGATGCAGTTCTTTTTTTGTGAAGAAGCCCATCTGGGATTTTGTGCATCCAAGTTCCTCTGTGAATAAAAAAAGACATTGCCTGAGGAAGGGAGTGAGGATTTGACATACACTTTTTCATCTTCTCCAGATCCATTTAAGGATCATGATCGCATGAACTGGAAACCATCAACTGAACTGCACACTAGAAGGAAAAGAATGACCTGAGTCAGAAGGCAGTTAAGATGGGGCTCGTGGTCAAGTGCCCCGAAGCCTCTATAAATCCCCCAGAGAGGCGGACGGCCCAGACTGGACTGATTCCCATTCATCTCAATGGCAGTTGCTCAGCTGGTGCAAGACCACCCCAGAAGTATGCGATTTCACATCTGCCATCTCTGCTTCACCACAGGGCACAATAGGGAAAAATAATGAAACTCAATTTAGTTTTTCTAGTTGTATTTTGTATGAATTTGTTCCAATTTAATGCTCTAACTCTAGTGTTACCAAGATATAAACCTCAGTAGGTTTTGTAAGAATATTTCAACCTGATCTCATGATGAAAACGGACTGTAAAAAATATGGATGTAGTGTCTGTGGCTTCACCCATAGGTTTCTGAAGAGCAATTCTGAAGCTCATAATGGGCGGGATTCGGCCGTCGCCGTCTTGGAATTGCATCATCGCTCGACACTCCCGGATAATTGAAAATGGGCAAAGAGGCGGGACGTGGGTGTAGCTGGTTGGTGAAACCACGCCCACCTAATGCAACAGTGGTGACAGCAGCGGCAATCCTCCTGTCACTCAAGTGGCCACGCCCTTAATTATGCAGAACTTTAAGGCTTAATATAAGTTAAACGGATGAGTTATAAAAAAAATCCACCCCCTCACAGTTGACTTGACCAAATCCACTTTTTGTACCAGGCTGTAAACATATTTTTTTTCTACTGTAAAATTGGGCATTTTAACATGGGAAATCTATGGGATTGACTCCCTTTTCCAGCCAGTCGATGAATTGCAGTTTAAGTCACTTCCGTGTTGGTTTCAATAGAGAGAGTGGAAGGTTGCCCCTTGGTGTCACCGCAGTTCTGACTTGAAATGTTTGTTGAGTGGCGCTATGAGTGGTGCCATCTGCACTACACCTAAACGTACCCAAAAGCAAATGTGATGTAAAAACGTAATTGTAAGCATGCCGTTTTAGCTTGTTTTTTGATCTCCCATCTTTCAGCTCTTTCATTATGAGTCATGTTTTTCACAGGATTCGTAACCAAGGATTCAGCATCCTAAGTCCAATTCCAGGTCGGCTGAGCTACCGAGCAAGCTTGTTGCGTCCGGAAAGCGAAACATATGGAGCTTTAATCAAAACTGTGCTCTCTGCTTTACCACCTAGTGTTAATTTCTGTTGGAATCTGCAGGGATATGTATTTATTGGTACGTATTTCGCATCTTGCAAAAAGATTCCCACAGGTATGTTTTCGTCATGAGATCAGGTATATATTTATGCCTGTTTGAATGTCATTCCCACAAGTTTCCCTTACAGTCAAATAATTTTTAATGCAATAATTTCTAAAGATTGACCTGTTCACCTGGAAAGTGATCATTTTAACACCCATGGTGACAAATCTCCCAACCCACTTTTGCTGTGCATGTCTTGAACATTGGGGGAACAACTTGCCTTGCAAATTTTATTAATAAAATATAGATACTAAATTGCTACTTTATATTCCTCAGAAAGGAGCAGGTAAAATAATTTTGAAGTATATTAACTAAACTTTTAGCTTCATTTTTTTGTAGAGAGAGAAAGGCATGTGCAGGTAATTCACACATTAAACAATCATCCCTCTTTCTCTCAAAATGGCCATATATCTGTCATAAAACGGCTGACTAATATTAAATGATGTGTAAACTGATGCTTCCCGCTGTTTCTGTAAACAGTAAACTTCGCCTACTTTGATTTGATTGGCCATCTCAATTATTTTGATATTGAGGACCGCTGTTTAGCCCCTTGAGGCAGACCAGGCTGAAAATATAATTGACCCTTTGCAAACAGATTGATACACAGGCGATCTGACCAATTGTAACGCAGAATTCACCATTTTGTCAGACAAACTTAAACTCGAAAAATTGTGTGTATTGACATCTTTCTGCGGTTGAAATAAAATACATTCTGATGTTCATTCATGTTTATTTGTTGTTTTAAGTAAATAAGATCGGTTCATGTGTCGATTGATCTAATAAGGCAAAACAGTGATCAGTCAGAGCCAAATAGCTACAAAACAATATTTATTGTTTGCATTTCTTAAATTAAAACATTTTAAAGCTGAGACCTTTCGTTCCAGAAGTACCCTACCCTGTCCGTCGGCATGTTGTGGGTTTCCTCTTTGATCTGGGATGTATTTTTTTGAGAGCATGATGTAGTGTAAGAGAGCGGCATTGTTTATTGGACATAGCAACAGTAAGGAGGGTGGGTTTTTGCGAAGGGTCATCCTAACAAGAGCGCTGCATAATGGATGCAAAATTCACAATCGCTTGGATTTGTATTGAAATGACTAGATTTTACTTGCAAAAAAAAAAAAAAAAAGAACTGACAAACAAACAAACAAACAAAAAAGTGTTTCATTAATCTTGAGAGTATTTTCACAAATGAAAATCACAGGTTTGCACTGTGTTTGGTCTGCAGGGAAACACTAGTGACTAATTACAACAAAATGTTGAACTAAACTTTTTCCTAAGCCCTCCTAAATTTAAAATAATAATAAAGTGGATCCATTGTTCATTAAGTTTGCTTGAGGAAATTAGAAGAATCAAACGAGGACATTATTTAATTGAAGAAAGTATTTAACTGAAGAGCCTAATAAAACCCTTTAAGAAGAGACTGTGTTGCTGTCCATATTTGATATGTCTCTTTTTTTGCAGGAATATTCAAACTGCACTTTGATAAGAGGCCAGGCCAAAAAGCTCTAAAGAGTTTTATTTCTTCCTTCCAGCCTCTTCTTTAAATCAAGAGATTAATTGAAATGGCCCAAAGGCATTGCGTTTCTCCATCTTTCTTTACTACTGAGTTGAAACAGAGCTCTTTTTTTATTTAGGGGTTTGAATATTTCTTTTTGAAAGGGATGAATGACTCAATCACAGACCTTATTACTTGTTTTCAGAGCTTTTGCAGAAGAAGATGTTTGACACGCTCCGGGGTGATGGTGCGAGAGGGATTTCACTCTTAGATCTTGACACACACTGTTCGGAGTTTAGGACCTTGATTAAAGTCTTCCTTCTTTTAGGCCAATTTCGGGATGTGCACTCTTCCCTGAAATATACATGCTGGCTGGTCTGCATACTTTTGAGAAGGTTTGTGCTTTATTAAAATCCGTTTATTGACCCCAGGCTTTAAGAGCTCTACTGTCTCAAGTCTTATTTGCAACTTAGCAGACTGAATGCTTAATAATGGATCATCCGTTAATAAGATATCCCTCTCGCCTACACAGCAGGTCAAGTGTGATTTTTATATCCATCTCAAGTGTTTTAATGGTTGTGATAAAGCTATCGTCTGTGCTGATGTGTGTGCGTCTGCAGCTTGGGTTCAAAATGCTGTGAACACTTGCCGAGAACCAAATGTGAGTTTCTGACTAGTGGGCTAGTTGACCTGCACTTCTTGTTGGAAATATGTAAATAAAAATATGCCAAATAATAATAATAAATATATTTGTTCAAGCACAATCATGTGGAAACACCTCCACAGTCGTAAATATTTATGAATCTTTACACAATTACAAAATATAATATTGATTTTCCTCCACATGTTGTCCTCTCGGGAGACCGTCCAAAACACAGACTGATGCCTAACTTCTTTTAGCCTTCGTTTTGCATCTCTGAATTGGTGGCTGGATCCCCGTGCTTACAGGGCTCCTGGCTGGTAGCGAGGGTGTGCTGGAAAGCATCCTGCAGAGAGGGAGACGCTGAAGTCATACTGAGCTGAGATCACACCATAAAAGCCAATGTTTATTAATTCCTCCTGTCATGGGAAAAACATATTTCCTATTGCTAACATAGCAATATATAAGGGGAAACTGGGGCTAGTTGTCACACATTTCACATACATTTTTGAAAGAAGTCTCGTAACACAATAAGACTTTATATGTAAGCATTAGTTAACTCCATTAGTTAATATTAAGTTAAGCATTTATTAATATTAATGGAAATGTCTTAATATTTCTGTTCAGATACAGTTGAAGTCAAAAGTTTACACCCCCCTTTCAGAATCTGCAAAATGTTAATTATTTTACCAAAAAAAGAAGGATCATACAAAATGCATGTTATTGTTTATTTAGTACTGACCTGAAAACGATATTTCACATAATAGATGTTATTACATCTAAAAGTCGACATCCTCTTGATTCTTACTGTGTTGTTACCTGAATGATCCACAGCTGTTTTGTTGTTGTTGTTGTTTAGTGATAGTTGTTCATGAGTTCCTTGTTTGTCCTTAACAGTTAAACTGCCTTCTGTTGTTCCGAAAAATCTTTGAGGTCCCACAAATTCTTTGATTTTGCAGTATTTTTGTATATTTCAACCCTTTCCAACAATGACTGTATGATTTTGAGATCCATCTTTTCAGACTGAAGACAACTGAGGGACTCATATGCACCTATTACAGAAGGTTCAAACACTCACTGATGCTCCAGAAGGGAAAACAATGCATTAAGAGCCAGGGGTGTAAACTTTTGAACAGAATGGAGATGTGTACATTTTTCTTATTTTGCCTAAATATGATTTGTTTTTCATGTAGTACTGTCCTTCAGAGGCTACAGAAGACCGTTACATGTTGTCCAGAAGACAAAATAAATAAAATGTACCCTGATCTTAAAATTTAAAAAGTCACCCCCGGCACTTTGAACCTTCTGTAATACTTGCATATGACCTCAGTTATCCTCAGTGTGAAATGATGGATCTCAAAATCATCAAGAAAAAGGGTTTACATTTTACATACCGGAAGGATTTTTCTGAAGAACAGCGGGCAGTTTAACTGTTTAGGACAAACAGAGAACTCATGAACAACTATCACTAAACTAAAAAACACAGCTGTGGATCATTCAGGTAACAACACAATATTAAGAACCTAGCGTATGTAAACTTTTGAAGAGAACCATTTTTTAAAATCCTTTTTATTGCATTTTAACTATACAAGTGTTCATACAAATTTCCATGTACCAGATAAAACATAAACCAACAAACAAACATAACGTACTCGGTTACTTTCGTAACCTCGGTTCCCTGAGATACGGGAACGAGTACTGCGTCTGTAAAGACGCTTATGGGAAAAGCTCCTTTTCTCCTGAGACTGAAGCATTTCAATAACGCAGTGTAACTGCACGGCCATTGGTTCGTGCAGTGTTAAAGAAACGAACCAATGGCTCGGCAGCGGAGATGCACAAACCTATGGCGATGATTCGCGCCCGATCGCGCCAAAAGGGGCGGAGCATCTGGCTATATAAGCGAGCATTTCGCCATAGGGAACTCAGGTACTTCGACTGAAGCGACGACTGAGTCGTGCAGCTACCTAGCACGGCCAGCAACGCAGTACTCGTTCCCGTATCTCAGGGAACCGAGGTTACGAAAGTAACCGAGTACGTTCCCTTTCGATACTTTCACTCGTACTGCGTCTGTAAAGACGCTTATGGGGAACCAGTACAATCCCGCCGTTGCTAAGGTAGAGGAACGACTGACATGACCCTAGCACTAAAGGGCTAATAAGGGCCAATTTGTTCGATCAGATAGCCTGATAAACATCCGTTCCAAGGAATAAGTACACTTGGAGCTCCACAGAGGCCAAGACGCACTATACATAACATACTGGTAAAACATACCACTATGTGGAAAGGACCCGAGTCTGTAAGACTGGAACGTCCAAGTTATAGAATCTAGCAAATGTGGACGGTGAGGCCCAGCCTGCCGCCGCACAAATCTCTGCAATGGAAACCCCACTAGACCACGCCCAAGACGAGGCGATGCCCCTCGTCGAATGGGCCCTTACTCCCATGGGACATTGTAGGCCCAACGAGGAGTAAGCCAGCGTGATGGCTTCCACAATCCATTTGGATAATCTCTGTTTTGTGACCGAAAACCCCTTGGTGCGGCCACCAAAACATACAAACAGCTGTTCTGACTGCCTAAAAGGGGCAGAACGCTCTATATAACATCTCAGAGCCCTGACAGGGCAGAGAGGGTTAAATCCCTGGTCTTGCTCCGTAGGAGGAAGAGCCAAAAGGGAAATAATCTGGTCTCTAAAGGGTGTAGAGAGACTTTTGGGAACATACCCATGCTTTGGCTTCAGGATGACCTTAGAGTCATTTGGCCCGAATTCCAAGCAAACGGGGCTCACAGAGAGCGCCTGTAGATCACCCATGCGTTTGACTGATGCTAATGCCAATAGCAGGGCAGTCTTCAACGTCAGGGGGCGAAGGCCTATGGACTGAAGCGGTTCGAAGGGAGGGCCCTTCAGGGCCCTCAACACTGTGGGTAAGTCCCAAGACGGAACCGTGATGGGGCGAGGGGGATTAATCCGCCTTGACCCCTTTAAGAAACGAACGACCAAGTCGTTCCTTCCCACAGATTGACCGTTTACAAGGTCATGGAATACCGCTATAGCTGCAACATAGACCTTGAGCGTGGAAGGGGATCTCCCCTTATCCAACAGCTCTTGCAAGAAGGACAATATCACAGATATGTCACATAAAATTGGGTCCGTACCGCGGGTGGAACACCAGGCGGAAAAGACAGACCACTTGAGATCGTAGAGCCGCCTCGTAGAGGGTGCTCTAGCCTGTGAAATAGTACTCAAAACCGACTCAGGGAGACCTAAAGGCTCCCGTCTAGAGCCCAAACGTGTAGCGCCCACAATTCCGGTTGGGGGTGCCATATCGTTCTGTTCGCCTGTGTTAAGAGATCTCGTCTCAGTGGCACGGCCCATGGTGCTCTTGAGAGCAGCCTGGGAAGATCTGGAAACCAATGCTGGTTCTGCCAGAATGGAGCCACTAACAGGACTTTGAGTTTCTGTTCCCGCACTCGCCTGATGACCTGTGGCAGCAGAGCGATAGGAGGGAATGCGTATAACAGGAGATTGGGCCATTCTTGGGTCAATGCGTCCTGTTCCTTCGAAAAATAAATTGGGCAGTGATGATTGTCTTTTGAGGCGAAAAGATCTACTCGCGCCCTGCCAAAGACAGCCCATATTTGCTGAACCGTGTGAGGGTGAAGCGTCCATTCGTCTGAGGAGACGTTGCTCCGAGACAACATGTCTGCTCCCTGGTTCAGTTTGCCTGGCACATGCGTCGCTCTTAGAGAGCGGAAGTGCAGCTGAGCCCATTTCAGGAGACGTTCTACCATCGTAAATAGACGTCTCGACGAGAGGCCCCCTTGGTGATTTATGAAGGACACCACTGTCATGCTGTCCGAACGGACTAAGACATGGTGACCCTTCAGCGCAGGTAGAAGGGTGTGAAGGCCTAAACATACTGCTAGCATTTCCAAGCAGTTGATGTGAAGGCGACTCTCCGCTTTCGACCATAGGCCGAAAGCAGGCTGGCCGTCGCACAGCGCCCCCCAACCTAAGTTGGAGGCGTCTGTCGAGACCGCTTTCCTTCTGACCACCAAGTCCAGGGGAACGCCCTGTTCCATCCATTGAGCACCCCTCCAAGGAGCCAGGGCTGCTATACAGGCCCGATCTACCTTGATGCGCTGGCGTCCCAAACGCCACGCTTGAGGAGGAACCTTTGGTTTCAACCAGAACTGCAGGGGGCGCATTTGAAGCAGACCCAACTGAAGTACTGGAGATGCTGAGGCCATAAGGCCGAGCATCTTCTGAAAAACCTTGAGAGGGCGAAGGGCTCCTATTTTGAAGGAAGCCGCGAGCCTGCGAATGGCTTGGGCTCTCTGCGGCGCAACTGCTGCCTTCATTTGACGTGAGTCGAAAACTGCTCCCAGGAACGCAATGCGTTGGCTGGGAGACAGCACGCTCTTGGCAAAATTGACCTTGAGTCCTAGGCACTCTAAGTGGCTGAGGATTAAGGCTCTGTGGTGTGTTAGCTCGCTCTCTGACTGGGCTAGGATGAGCCAGTCGTCCAGATAGTTCAGGACGCGGATTCCCATCTGTCTCAGAGGGGAAAGTGCTGCGTCCATGCACTTTGTAAACGTGCGAGGGGCTAACGACAGTCCGAACGGAAGGACTGTATATTGATATGCCACTCCCTCGAAGGCGAATCTCAAGAATTGCCTGTGATGGGGGGCGATCTGAATGTGGAAGTATGCATCCTTCAGATCCAGTGAACAAAACCAGTCCCCTTTGCGTATCTGCGAGAGGATCTGTTTTAGTGTAAGCATTCTGAACGGCCGTCTCATGAGGGCGCGATTCAGCTGTCTGAGGTCGAGGATGGGGCGTAGACCGCCATCCCTCTTTGGAACGAGGAAGTAACGGCTGTAAAAACCTGACTCGCTCTGTGTTGGGGGGACCGTTTCCACGGCGCCCTTGGCCAACAGATTCTTTACCTCTAATCGCAAGACGTCTGCGTCTTTGCTGCGAACTGAGGTGGTGATCACACCATGAAAGCGAGGAGGTCTTCGAGCGAACTGGAGTACATAGCCTCGTTCTATTATACCCAAAACCCATTTTGACACTCCGGGGATGGCTTGCCATGCCGCGGATCGTGTCGCTAGGGGCTGCAATGGTTCGCACAGCTGTATGCTGTCTGAAAGCATTGGAAGAGGAAATTTGCTCTTTTCTTGAAAATGTTTGTTTTTTATTTTTCCCGCTATCACAGCGGTTTGCTGTAAGGGCGCTGATATAAAGGGCCCGTGAGTTACAGCTACATTTTTCACAAACATGAGTTCCCTTACACCCGGAACAGAACGGAGTGTAGAAGGGCTTAAAAGAGGCACTTTGGGGGCTGGTCCGGCTGCTGCGAGACTTGGCCCCTCCCTCTTCCTGCTGTTGAGATCAGGAAGACGCTGGCGGCGCCTGGTCCAGCACCACTCTTGGCCGAGGTCCCTGACGCTTAGGGAAGGGAAAGCGCTTGGCTGGGCGTGACCGAGGACGGAGCTCCGTCTGAGGCGCTGGTTGCGCAGCTGGGGGCGTGGCTTTCGCAGGCTGCTGAGTCGGCGCCGGCTTGGGGCGATTAGGAGCCGTTGCAGAGCTCGAGCGTTTGGGCAGGAAATGTCGCATGGCTTGGGACGATTTCTGCGCCGCGGTGAAGCGCTCCGCGAAACCCTCGACAGCTGGGCCGAACAGGCCGGTCGGCGAGATGGGGGAGTCAAGGAAGGCGACCTTATCCGCGTCCTTGATCTCCGTCAAGTTAAGCCACAAGTGGCGCTCCAGCACCACTAAACTGGCCATCGATCGCCCGATTGCCTGAGCCGTCATCTTCGTGGCGCGTAACGCCAAATCCGTAGCGCTACGTATCTCTCTGAGCGGGGAATCGTCCAGGTTCAACTCGTCCAGACCGCGGAGGAGCTTTGCTTGGTACACCTGGAGTACCGCCATAGAGTGAAGCGCTGAAGCTGCCTGTCCAGCAGACGAATACGCTCGTCCAGCGAGGGTAGAGGTCGTCCTGCAAGGCTTAGACGGGTGTGACGCCCTCGCCTTCCAACCGATAGCGGTGGGCGGGCAAAGGTGCGCAGCAACTGACTCGTCCAGCGGGGGCAGCTTCTCGTAGCCCTTTTCCTCAGCGCCATCGACCGTGGTGAGGGCAGCAGAAGAGGAAGTATGAAGGCGGGCGGAGTATGGAGCACGCCAGGACTTAGATATTTCGTCGTGGACTTCGGGGAAGAATGGTGAAGCTCGCTGACGAGGGGCCTGGCGGCGCCCCGGCAGGAACCATTCATCCAGCCGGCTCCTAGATGGCTCCTCGGGGGGAGACCATTGAAGATCCAGCTCCTCAACAGCTTTAGATAGGACGCGGAACAGTTCGGCGTCCATACCGGCGCTGGCGGCGCTGGATTGCGCAGACGGCAAGGGGGCAGGGTCATGGGAAGAGCCCGACAACTCCTCTGCGTCAGATGCGGCCAATGACATGCTGTCATCCTCGCATTCACTTCCTCCGAAGGAGACCAGATCGCTCGCAGCCGCAGAGGGACGCTGGTCAGGATGCAGGAAGAGAACTGGCGATTCCTCTCCGTGTGGTGAAGGCGAGGCACGCGGGGTCTGAGCCGGCGTGAGCTCGCCTGTCACCGCGCTCTTAGATCTCCTGCCCCGCTGCTTCTTCCTAGCAGGCTCTTGCGAGGAAGTAAGCGGGAGGGCGCGAGAAGCAGCGTCGCTCTCTGAAAAGAAAGCTAGCCGCGAGCGGAGGGAAGTGAGACTCATATTCCCGCAGTGGGAACATTCCGTCTCATTGAGCGCAGCCTCAGCGTGGGCGTGACCCAGGCACGAGACGCACTCAGCGTGAGTGTCAGCGGCGTGCAGAGGGGCTCTGCACGAGCGACAAAAACGCCGTGGCATTTGAAACAACGCCGTAGAAATTTGCTCTTAATTTGCTCTTTTAGATGTTCGCCGGATAGCAGCAGGGAATCAGCTCCGGAGCGTCAATCCGCCGAGCAGTGAAGATCCGCTGCGAGGCTCGTCAACGGCGAAGAAGAGGCTTGCTTGAGCGAAGTCTGCGTAGTCAGTCTCTGCGAAGATCAGAAGTCGTCGCTGAAGAAGAAGGATCTGAGTTCCCTATGGCGAAATGCTCGCTTATATAGCCAGATGCTCCGCCCCTTTTGGCGCGATCGGGCGCGAATCATCGCCATAGGTTTGTGCATCTCCGCTGCCGAGCCATTGGTTCGTTTCTTTAACACTGCACGAACCAATGGCCGTGCAGTTACACTGCGTTATTGAAATGCTTCAGTCTCAGGAGAAAAGGAGCTTTTCCCATAAGCGTCTTTACAGACGCAGTACGAGTGAAAGTATCGAAAGGGAACAAAAGGCTTCTTAGTATTTTACATTAATATACAATATCACCTCTTTTCTTAGTCTTCTATCAAAACATTTCCAACTCCACCACATTTTAAAAACAATTTGAAAGGTCTCCAAACTCCATCAAAATTATGTATTTATTTTTTAATATATATTATCTTTTCCATTTACATGTTTAGTCTCTTTCAGCCAACAACCTATATTTGGTGCACATGTACTTTTCCAGTTTAAAGAAATAAGCCGTTTCGCTTGAAGAATACATATATTTATAAATATATGTTCCGTTTTTTTTTTTTAACTTGATCTCCTTAGGGTAAAAATGAAATAAAAAGATTAAAGGTGACAGTGGTGTGTTAACATCAAGGATGTTTTCTATCATTCCTTTCACACCTTTCCAAAAATTCTGAACTTCTTCACACTCCCATATACAGTTTTATAGTGTTCCTTTAAAATCACTGCATCTTAAGTTATGTAAATCCTCATCAACCATTTATATTGTAGCAGTTTCAGACATGTGTTCATTGTAAGTGATTGAGCTTCCTTGCATGCTTCCATCCAGTCCTCCAATGAACTATCCTCCTTAAGATCCGAATTTATAATCTGAAGACTACTACTGAAGATATTGTATAATGAAGAAATTAAACCTTTACTAACTTATTTTTCCAAGAAAGACAATGATGGTATATCAAGAGACTTATTTTGTGATTTGAGGATAAAATCTCGTATTTCTAAATACTTAAAGAAATGTTTTGCAGGAATATTGTATGTATTAACTATTTCCTCAAATGGCATAAGAGTATTGTTAACATATAAATCTGCTATCTTTCAAATGCCCTTGTCAGCCCAAACTTGAAACCTGCGTCTAATCTGCCTGGTTTAATTTTTCATTGCCCCAAATGGGACTAAAACAAGATAAAGGGTAGAAGGCATATATTTTTTCACGTCAAACCATACGGAAATCATATTTATAACTATGGGATTGGAACATTCACATAGTTTTTTAAAGATCTTTTCATTCTCATGAATATAAACACAAAATTAAAGGCAGGCCAGACTTGGAGGCAGCAAATTCTATATCCACCCAAGGTGGGCAGTCCTGAGATAAAAAAATAAAACACAATTGTTCTAAGTTGCACAGCCCAATAATACCAATGAAAATTTGTATTTGCCTCTATCATATGGCAAATATAAAAGTTTCAGAGGGAGTCTGGAACATCTGTTATTCCAAATGAATTAGTGAACAAGTCGTTGAAATAGATGTTTAGGGGGAGGCAGAGGAATAAATATAAGAATTTGGGCAAAATATTCATTTTTAAAATATTTATTCAACCAATTAAAGATATGAGTAAGGGCATCTATCTTTTTTATAGATCTACTAACAATTTCAAGAAGAGGATCATAATTTACTTGCACAACATCCTCTAGTTTTGGTACAATTTTTAAAACAACCAATGATATTGAAGGTTGCAACATATTTACTACTGTAGGTTGCTGTCTGTCAATCTCATTTAGATATAGAATAGAACTTTTAGAGTTGTTAATTTTGTATCCAGAAATTCTTCCAAATGTTGAAGAGAACCATTTTTTATAAATTCAGCTATTATTTTCTCTTGTGGATTATATGTAAACATCTTATATGTGATATGTATCTAATTCAGGTAAAAAAGCAACATTTCCATCCTTACTGCCTTGGGAAAAAAGATATGGCTCATTAAACATACATTAATCAAATAGTGGGTAATTTTATCACACTTATATTGGGTTAATTGATATTTTAGTTTGGAGGATATTATGAAAGTTTTGAACAAGGTTTTTGAAACCAACTTAAAACCCCACTGCTAGAGAAAACACACATTTGGGAAATTGGACTAGTTACTGAAATACAACCCTTGTGACACCTTCCCTGTGTGACAACTCATTACATCTATGCGAAGTAGGCAGGTTACATTAAACCAAGTTACCAGCCCACACAGCCTATTTAATGTAGCAGTGTGTTTGTGCAGTGAGCTTTTAGTGATTACTCATAGCAGAAATCATAATTCAGGTGGAATTAATTGTGAGGACGTGACGTGTCAGTAACACTTGCCACCTACAATTCAGTGTGATACATGTGGCATGTATGTTTGTCTGTTCTCTTGAAAATTAGTCACATTTCAAGAAAGGTGCAATCTTTTAATTTTTCACGCCTTCTTCCATCCCACGATTTTCCCACATGTGGGTTTTAGGTCAACATGATATTTATCCTTATTTTTTAATCTGTATTTCATCTTTTTTTGTTGACTTAGACCTATTAGACATTTAATACAATAAGGCTCTATAAATTAATCAAAAAGCTAATATTAAACAATATTTCACAGCATGAATCAATCTGGGTTAAAGCTGTAAATAGTTTTGTAACTTTAGAGACCCCTACAGTTAAGTGAGTGGAATTCACTGTCGTAAATATAAACGATGGAATTTCGTACACGCTAACAAACTTACATAGAAGGCAGTGTATCATCGGGAGGATATTAGAAAGGTAAACGCCTTATGTACAGTTGCTTTAATGTTAATAAACTGATTAGACAGTTGGTTATTTGTTCACCTAACACATATTAATGTCAACATTTTGCACTACTTTCACTGACCACAGTTAAGATGCAACAGAATTAGCAATACAAATAGCCTACACATTGAACTGAAATTTGGTTTGATCATAATGTCCTCAGTAAGCTATCAAATGCGTCCAACCGTATCAAGCAGGTAGTTTCAATGACACTGGATGCTGCAATTAAACACAAATATCACCCAGTTTTTGGATTCGGTAATAGAATATAGAAGTTATAATTTCAATGAAATCGTAATTATCATCATGTGAGCAATTATAGAGGCTATTTCCAGTAAGCCATCTGGTGACGCAGATGAGTTTAATCACAGCTATTGTCACAGCGACCTTTAGTAATGCACGTTTCTGCTCCCTAATGCGGTATCATTATGTGTCTGTAGCTTCTCATTTAAGGTATAATATCAATTAAACTTTATTTATGTTCGTGACTACACTTTCGGAGACGTGCCAATGCAACCGGCGATGCTATCTTTTAATTCACAGCTGACGTTTACTTTATTACAGGGATATTCAATTAACATTCCAAGAGGTCCAGTCTCTACACAGGTAAATATGCTTATCAAACGAAATAAGTAATGTGTATTTTACTAATGTTTATTGTAAATTGCCAACACTAAGTAGTGGCTCTCTGTTGTCATATTGTTTTCCATCCACTGTAGACTGTTTGTTTATAATCGTATTTATTTATTTATGACAAATTATGTGATCACAGGGTTCATATCTGAGCCAGAGGCTGCTAATGGATGATATCTCCTCTATTAGCTTGATTTGTAATTTTAGATATTAACTTATTCTCTCATTACTTTTTGTTTGGTGCACACTATTATTTAGTTTCGATCCATGACTGTATTTTAAAAAATAATTCAAAAGCTGAAACTTGTTCGCATAAAGTCTAAAATTTATTTAAAGGGATAGTTGACTCAAAAAAAGAAACAACTTTAATTGTTTACTCACTCTCATTAAGTTCTAACCACAAAATAATATACAGTCAATCCAAAATTAATTCAGGCAACTTCAACATTTCTGAAAATGATCAGCTCACAATATATACAAACAAAGCAAAATTTATTCAGACACCTTCCAAATTTTTCATATTATCACAGATTATTTGTTAGAGTTTAGAAAATTGGAACAAAATATCACAAGAACTCAAGAGATAAACTGTGTAAGAACAAATTCATCTTGATAATGTGATATAACTTTGATAGAAAGGTATATATGAAACAAAACATGGTCAGGTCAAAGTGTCAAATCAACTTTTTGGTCCCAAATTTTTAGCAATTTGTGACCCTCGATCACAAAACCAATCTTAGGGCCTGTCCACACGGAGACACGTTTCGCTGTATACGTATAAATTTTTTATCGTATTGGCGTTTCGTCCACACGGATCCGGCGTTTTAGGAGACTAAAACCGCTATTTTTTGAAACCGAGTCCCAAAGTGGATAAATCTGAAAACGACACCCTTGCGGTTTCGTGTGTACAGCAAATCCGTATATTTTGTGAAACGATGATGTCATCACATCACGTGTCGGCTGCGTCACACGTAACAGCAACAACAATAATGGCGGACTACATGATTGTGTTCGTGTTGCTACTAAGCCTACTAGCTTTATTACAGCAAAATAAAATAAAAAAATACTTCTTCTTCTTAGTTCGTATACAGCGCGCAAAAAAATGATCGGATAGGGAACGCACCGGCTTCGTGTGGACAGAGTCTTAAGTAGCACGGGTTGTAGCAATAGCCAAAAATTCATTGTTTATGGGTCAAAATGATCAATTTTACATTTGTGCCAAAAATCATTAGGATATTAAGTAAAGATCATGTTCCATGAACATATTTTGTAAATTTTTCACCATAAATATATAAAAACTTACTTTTTGATTAGTAATATGCATTGCTAAGAGCTTAATTTGGACAACTTTAAAGGCGATTTTCTCAGTATTTTATATGAAGAATGTTTGAGTACAATATGTCACAGTTTGCTTTATTTTTCTATAAATGAAATATAGTGTCCTGCACCCACTAGTAAAAAAAAATATTTAAAAAAATATATAGGGGAGAGCGGGGCACAACCTAACACTTTTTGAATTTCGCGGTTTATGTAAATCCACTTGGGGTTCAGAGTACAATTTTAATCCACATTATTTTCACACTTGTCTAGTACAAATATATCGCTTTGTTTCATATTTATAGTCTGTACGTTTTTCGTTATTTACCTCAAAAGAAAGGAAGTGAAACGTGACAACATGCCCCGTAGGTGGGGTACATTGTAACATCTGAGGGGCACGTTGTAACACGACACTATGACATCTTAAAATGTTATCTGATCGAATGAAAAAAATATACACAACAAACTAAAATATTTTGTCAGTAAAATACATGTGTTAACTTTTTCAAATGAAGTAATGACGTTTTTTAAAAAAATAAAAATGATCTAATTTTGGAGTTTGACAATGAACACATCGCAACAGTGCTTGGAACGGCCCTGAATCGCAACACACAGCTGTACAGTAGTTCAAAACAATGTGGACAAAAAAATGAAACACATTTAGACATTCAGAAAAACACTCCCCTCCCTCCACACACAGCTCTCATAGAACACGACACAAATAAAGAGCCAAAATGCTTTACCTTTCTTGAAATAATAACTTCTGAACATTAAACATTGATTGTCAGCCTTTATTCACCTGTTTCTTGTGGTTTCTTATCAAAATCCTTAGAAGTAAATAGTGTAAATTGCACCGCTAATGTCACAGAATATCATAGTTTAATAACAGCGGGGCATATTGTAACACAGTGTTACAACATTCCCCATCTGCGCGACTGGAGTTTAAAATAGGTTACTGTCTTCTGCTGGTTTGCGAAGCATTAATAAACTATCTAAACTGATAAATAACAAATTGGGGATTAAAATAATAGCAGTTTTGTCTAATTTTAAATGAATACTAAAAACTGAAATTAAAAGTTTACTTCAGCCAGAAATGTACTTTTACTATGGTAAAATAAATATTCAGCGATATCTTCAAAATGCTTTTGAATTTTGGCGTTCTTTTTTCTCTGCATAGTGTTGCCATGGCAACTAGTAAATACAGTAAATTTGGTTATGCTAGCGTGTGTGGAAATATTTGAACCACGTGTGTTACAACTAACCCCGCGTTAGGTTGTGCCCCGCTCACCCCTATCTGGTGTCTGAATAATTTTTGGTTTGACTATATTTGAAGAAACCTTTAACTGTTTTTGTGCATTAAACGAAAGTCATTGGAAAATTAATATTAGACCTCAGTGACTTTCTTAGTTTGTAAAAAAGGAAGTCATACAGATTTGGAAGGATATGAGGGTGAGTAAATAATGACGTGTGAACTGTCCCTTTAAGTTCAATACGATTCCTTCTGTCGGCTATGACAAGTTTAATTTAGCATGTCTGTGGATCATCTGAACAATGCTCAACAAACCCGTCCATCAGCTCTGTTTTCCTCAGCTGGTCTAATCAATCTACACTTTGCTCCATTGCTTTACTGCAGACATGCTCAGCGTGACTTTGACAGTCTATCATTCTTTGCTCTGTCACGTTACACTCCGTCACCCAACCCCGCATTCCTGTGCACAGAGAATCAGAGCCGAGTGATTCAAGACTAATGTTTCCTGAGTCCGGTTATTACCGTGTGGATATGTGGCCCTGGAATTCCATCCATCCCCTCCGACAGGAATCTCTAATGGAATTCTCATGTGTAACGTTCCACAAAAATATCCGCTAGCAAAAACAGTCTATATTCTCCAAATCAGCCCGACTTTCTTTATCAGGCAGCCGGTCCTGTTATGAATGAGACTTTGCAGCCCGAGCTTACTTTCTTCCTCCTCTGTTTTTCTTTTTTTCATGCTTGGGGGGAAAGATTAATTTTACCAGAGAGAGTGGCTAATGGATTTCAGATAGGAAATTATGCTTGAATCCGTATACACTGCGATTCTGATATTTACTGTATTGCATGGCTGACTTCAGCTTCTGAAATTGGCTGCCTCCAAGCAAGAGGAAATGACAGTCAGAGACAGTAAAAGAGAGAAATGGGGAACCCGAGTTCTATGGTCCATGTCAGGCAGTCTCTCTGTTCTCTTTCTTGCCAAATACAACATCCACAAATCCTGTAATTGATACATACATCTTGAACGATGACACCCCCCCAAAAATAGTGTAAATTCATCTGAAACAAAAACCCTAGATGACGTGCATATGGGAGTTTTCTTGGATCTGTTGTTTGTTTACATGTTTTGTGCATCCTGCGGAAACGCAGCATCTTCATATGTTCCATCTGTCTGCAAACGGCCACCTGCCCCCAACAAGCTGTGCTCTCTCTGGGGTTTTGCTCTGTGCCGTCTGCCCTGTGACCTGTCTGTAGTTATCTCTCTATCTTCTTTCTATAACCAATTATACCCCAGTTTTGGTGTGAAAAGTGACATGTTTATCATATACATGTCACTGTAGCTGAAGTGATGAGAAGCCATAACAGGGCTAAATAAGAGTGAGAAATCATGAGTTCGGATGCTGCTCAACTGACCATTTTTAGTCTAAACCACTTTAAACTGCATCAGTAACCGTGGTGCATATGTGATTGCAATTTATTTTCTGATTTCACTAGAATAGAGAGCATTTGAATGTGTGTTTGCTTTTTGTTTTTCGGTCTTTCATTTTAGATTAGTTTTGAATATTTTTTTGTATGTTATGGGTTTTCTAATTTTAGATTCTTAGGTTTTATTAATTTATTTCTTTTTTAATTATTAAAAAAATACAATACTGCTGTTATTCAGCAATATTACACGTTAATCAAATGTGACAGCAAAGACTTGCATTGTAACATAAAAACTATATCTGAGCTAGCTTTGTAATCATGATATTTTAGTCAAAAATATTATTCAAGTCTCTTCTGCTCACCAAGTCTGCATTTGTTTGATTCAAAGTACAGCAAAAACAGTAAAATTTTGAAATATTGATATTTCAGTATATTTTAAAATGTAATTTATTCCTGTGATTTTAAAGCTGAATTGTTAGCATCATTACTGCAGTCACATGATCCTTCAGACATCATTCTAATATTCTGATTTGCTCCTCAAAAACATTTATTATTATTATCATTATGTTGAAAACAGCTGAGTAGATTTTTTTCCAAGTTTCTTTGATGAATAAAAAGTTCAGAAGAACAGCATTTATCTGAAATTGAAATCTTTTGTAACATTATAAATGTCCTTATCATCAGTTTTGATCAATTTAAAGCATCCTTACTAAATAAAAGTATTAATTTCTATCATTTCTTTCCCAAAAGAATGATACTGACTTCAAGCTTTTGAATGGTACAGTGTATAATGTTACAAAATCTTTTTATTTAAGATAAATGCTGATCTTTGGATCTGTCTATTCATTAAAGAATCCTGAAAAATGTACTCAACTGTTTTAAATATTTATAATAATATTAATAATAATAATGATAACAAAGTGTTTCTTGAACAGCAAATCAGCATTTTAGAATGATTTCTGAAGGATCATCTGACACTGAAAACTGGAGTAATGATTCTGAAAATGTAGCTTTGATCACAGGAATAAATTGCATTTATAAATATATTTAAGTAGAAAGCAGTTATTTTAAATAGTAAAAATATTTCACAATATTACTGATTTTACTGTATTTTAGATTGAATAAATGCAAGCTTGGTGAGCAGAAGACAATTCTTTAAAAAAACATTAAGAAAACTTTTGACTGGTAGTGTAAATGTATATAATAAATTTTTACAACCCACCTTCACATTGTCACATGTCTCCTTATGTTTCCTGTCTTTTGCCTTATGTTTGCACTGTTGAAATTTGGTTTCTCCCTCTGTCTCCCCCTGTCAGTTTGTATGATTTGGTTTAGCCCTTGTTAAGTGATTATCGTTTTCACCTGTGTGTCTTGATTAGTTTGCTTTATAAGTCAGTCTTTGAGTTCAGTCCTTTGTCTGTCATTTAATGTCAATGCTCCTTAATGTTCCTGGATGTTATTTTGATGTGTTCAGTGTGTGTGGAAATCCCCTGTCTCTTCCTGGGAAATCAAGATTAAAAGTGTTCGTTATTTGACTTTGACTTTCGCCTCGTCAATCCAGCACCGGCTGTTACACACATATAATATTATTTATAATATACACTACAATGTATCAAAAACTATAATTAATTCATGGTCATTGTCAGTTTTGTTTATGATATAGTCTGGAAGTCTAGTTCAGTTTTTTCTGGTAATGTTATATTTTATTTTATTTACATTTTATTTTAATTAATCAATTTTTTAATATATCTTTTAGTTTTCGATAATGATAATCACACTGCTATTCATCATATATCAGCTGCTATTTTCAGCAGATATGCAGAGAACCACATAATTACATATTTTAAAGGGGTTGACAGCTTAATTGCACATTTTTAGAAAGATGAATAAAATAGGGACTAGCAAAGCTTATAGCGCTAGTCTGTCTTTCATCAACCCAAGTGAGAAACTGTGACAAAAATCATTCAAAGCAGTGTGTCTGTGTGTGAGAGAGGTCATCAACGCTGAGCAGTATTTAAGTACATCTGACAGTGCACATTAAAGTGTAGCAGAATCGGCCGCTTCCTCGGCCGGAGTAATTTACAGCTTAATTCATTGCTTAAGGGGGTCTCTTACCCCTTTATTGACACACAGTGTTTGTTCAATGTGCTGAGCATGAGCATATGTTCTGAGTGGACACCAGAGAAAAATAGATGGAGAACTGGCAGAGCCTCATGCCACATCTCCTCAAACTGATTAACGTAATGGGTAACTGTTTGTCTTTTTCGAATGCTCTTTCATTCAGTTTTGAAATGACCTTGAAGCATCTCAGCTGATGCAATGAATGAAATAGGCTATGTTGCAAAAGCAGATTTCATTATCTTTCCAGCATTATGGAAATAGGAGTAAATAGCCGGCGGTGTGGAGGCTCGATGTTTTTTTAAGTATTATATATTTGTTAGTTTTGGAGAAAGTGTTGATACAAATTTAACCATACAGCCAAAGGGAACCTTGATCCTCAGGGCAATGTGATTAAATTAGATTCCAAACCTTAAATGTTAGCGTCCTTAAAGGAAGGAATTTATACAAATATGATTGGAGTTATGCTCACAGACCTGTTTGATTTGAAATAAAAGAACATTTTATTAATAAATCTAATAAAGATGTCAAGGTGTTGCTGTAGTAAAATGCATGGTCCACTGCACTGCAATGGTGGAGGATAAACAGCTATGAATTTTAATCAATGTTTAATTAATAAAAAATGTGCTGCAGGTAATCAGCCATGCTGATATCCCAAAAATTGCGATATTGCTTTCATACAACAGTTCAGTAAGGTTAAAGTTGATATTGAACACCTTTTGACACCATATTCTCAGGTACTTTGTGTGTTTTTCCTCCACCAACAAAAATAAAAGCTACAACATAAATACATCAGCGGAATTATTATTGCATTTCTAGGCAAAACACAGTGGTTAGTATTTTGTTCCTGAACAAATTCTCAGTTACTTAAATATGCAGTTTGTCAATAAAGATAATGTGTGTTCGAAAATCTGTGTTGAGGCATTGGCGACCATTTAGTGCTCATGAATCAGCCCGAGAGTCCCACCTCGGCCAGATCTTCTAAAAATTACTGCTGGCTCTGATGTCTCTATAGTGGTTAAACATTAAATATAATTCATTTTGGGTAAATCTAACGGGTAGTCTTTGGTCTCCTTAAAATTTTAATTTGTTCCAGAGCAAATAGTGTTGTCAAAATCTCATCATGTTTATGTAAATTCAATGCTGTATATCAGAGCGCTGTCTTTGTACATTTGACTGAATTGCCTAGCAACTTTTATGATGGCTGTTGTTGTTCTTTATTATATATTATTTTTTAATGAATAATATTTTATTTAAAAATGGTAGTATTTACACACTCGTGCTTAGGGTTGGGCATCGTTTTGATTTGAACGATTCTGATTCCGATTCCGATTCTTCCTTTCGATTTCGGTTCTTTTCGATTCTCAATTCCGATTCTTTGTGGGCTGAGTCAAAACATGTCACAGGCTCATTTGATTTCACAGAGGATAATTTTATTTTGATTCAATATGAGTTTTAGTTTTAGGAGCTGCAGCCCATGTAGGAGAAAATTAGGAATGCCTCTGCACCAGCCCAAAAACAGATTTATATATGCAGAACTTGCACCCTGGTCTGGACTCTCTGTGCATGACGAGACAGTGGACCTGCGCAGCACGTCAAACAGGCTACACCCCTTAATTTGTACATCATGCAGGCGTAGGTGTTTCGTTATATTCGTAGTGCATCCTTCCGTGCAAGATATCATTTTGTCACATGTGTTGCATGTAAAAACACAGGAAGAGCGCGCTCTCGCTGAACGCAATTTAGTCCATCGCTCTTTTACTTTGTGGATAGTAATTTTGAGTCGTTTGTTCCGCGGTTGTCCACAGCCTATCGTTAAACATGTCTATCGCATTTGTGGCACGAAAATTTTCGCGCAATCGTGCTGCTTGTATGAGGAGGTTTGCAAGGTACCAGCTGAAGTGCAGCAAGGACTTTGCAGCTTTGATTATGGACTATAAAAACGCTGATTACCTCGCAAAAACGCGACATCACGCGTCCTGTTCCGTGCTCCAGCACGGTTAGCGCTCACACTGCATGCTAACCGCGCCCGAGTCCAACTTTACCGTCCCACCTCTTCCAAGCGGGCCAGGGCCGGCTAAACGAGCCGCGCCCGGGCACGGCTCGGAGCACTCACACTAGTCAAACGAACCGCGCTTTGGTGGTCAAACGCACTTGGGCACGGTTCAAACTGCCTAGTGTGAGTACACGCTTAGTGTGAAATAAAGCCACACTTTTGAGCGCCGCTTACCGTGCTCCATAGCTGCAACTGAACAAGCGCGCGGCAAGCATTTCCAGAAATACGGTGGCCACAATGGAAACCAAAACTTGCGTGTTTGGAACCAATGATCGGAATCGAAAACAAATTTTATAAACGATTCCAATGGCATCGTTATTTTTTAAACGGTTCCAAGTTGGAACCGGTTCTCGATGCCCAACCCTACTCGTGCTGTCAAACTCTTGTATAAACACTCGTAGATGTGAGATATAACTATGTATTTGCAAACTGTGATTACCTACGGCCGAATCAAAGCAGTGCCGATATACACCCTAAAGCGTAATTTTGTGGCAAAAATATGGAAATAATTTGTAGTTTTTATATTGTTGTTCAGTATATTTGTTTGCTTGGACAGTGTCATTGTTGATTTCGGTTCTTTTGCTGCTGTAAAGATCTTTGAAATAACTGAAATCATTTGGTGAAGTGATATGGGTAATGTGGTCAAGACCTGCCTGGATCTACTTTTGCCGTGCGTTTTCCTGAAAATATCTGCACACCTTAGAACATTCGTCAGCCAGTCAGATTCAAGTGTTCAACAGCCCCTCTATAGTATACACAAGCAGAATTTAATATTCCATCTCCAAACAACACAAAGTGGTGTTTTGTTCCTGAACAAATCAGTATTATTTCATAAATTAGTGAATACTGTTGTAAATCGTCACGGTTGTAAAACAATGAGTTACACTGCATAAATATGCAATTTTATGCCCTAAATATCCCCAATACTTACCTAAAAAGCATTCTGCAAGTTTATGTTCAGATTTGTTTGGCAATTTGCCCTCTAGGGTAAAATCATGTTAATTTGTCTTGGTCAATGAGGAAGAAAACACCCATTGTTCTTAATAATGCAACTGTGCATATTATCAGAAAAGCGCACACTGTCTGTGCATGAATTATTAGTTTGCATTAGCAGCGTACTACAGACTACTAGTCACTGGGGATTTAAGTTAGCAGAGATATAAACATCATTGCGACACACACTATTATGCAAAGTGACTTCCAGTGCAATATCTTTGGCGTGAATATTAATAATTCCTTTCATTTTTGGGTGAACTATTTCTTTAAATTAGTCATGTTGCTATTTTAGCAACTCTGGCGGCTAATACCAAATTTATTGGAGTAGCAATAACTAATAGATGCAATATTTTGGAAGCTATATGGTTAGCTACAAGGGTAATCTTGAAATTTACATGTTTTAAATTTGAATTCAGAGCCACTTTCTCAAGTAGGCTACTACAGACAGATGTAATGAAACATTAGGAACATCAGGACTGTGAACATGCCGTGCTGTAATCGTGTGTAATCAGTTCCTTGAGGTATTTTGTCATATGTCATCTAACTCCCAGAAAAGGCAAACCGTCTGCATAGAGACTCATAGAGTGAGTACAACATCCTGTTCTCTATTTGTTTGTCAATGCTGTTCAAATCAGCAGGTTTTGGCGTGACCTTGGGTGTTTTCATTCTCCACATCATATGTGAATGCTCATTTCTCTCCTTTTCACCAGAGGCTGCTTACTATTAACACCTCAAAAAAGGGGTGCCAAGCTTGCCACATCCATTTGATGTATGGAAGAAAGAGAGAGAGAGAGAACTGTGAGGCAATTTGATTTAAACAGTCTTTTACTTTGACCAGACACAAAAAGTGCTTATGTTGTTGAAAAGGCCTGACAAAGCCCATAGTGTTGCGGGATAATAAGGGGGATCAAATCTGAAGATGTGAAGCACTGCAGAGACATGCAATGAAATTAATCAGGCTGGAAATGTATGATACAATCTTAATTATAATTGCAATGAAATGCACTAAATCAATAGATTGAATGGTATAATAGAAATAGATGCCAGGGCTTTTGCATTCAGGGTGTGATTATCAGATATATCAAATCTGTCTCATCTGGTACTGGTCTGATTGAATTTTTATTGGCAGTAAATGCAAATGTTTATGGTGAATTTCAGCAATATTGATGAATAATGAAATGTATTACCGAACTGGAATTATCATTGATAAAACTGTTTTACTAGATAACAAAAGTATTGGTGGAAATGTGAACTCGTGTTTCTACACAGTCCTATTAAATGATATTCCAGAAAAAGGGATCTCTGCTCTAAACATAGAACAGTAATTGTTGGAGTGGAAATCCAATTATTTTGCTGATGTTCAATTTTAATATGTTATGGTCAATTATGCAACTAATTAGAAAGCTAATCTGAACACGTCCTCTACACGTTCTGACTGCTTTTATCATTCTGATTGAATTTCAATTGAATGGCTAAATTCATTTCTGCTCAGATTTTTCAATATCGAGAGATATCATATCTTGAGGCTGAAATTGGAGCTGTGTTAATTTGATGTAATTGTGTTCAATCCTGAATCCATGTTAACTCTGTTAGTACAATATTCATAGTCCAATGAAATGTGATATTTGGAAATCTATTCAGATGCTAACATTCAAAAGTTTGGGGCTGTACGTTTTTTGTTTTAGTTTAAAAAAAAAATTCAGCATGGACACATTAATCCGATCAAAAGTGACATTGAAGACATTTATTATAAAGCATCACTACGGTTTTTAACATTGATAATAATAATGTGAAATGTTTTTGAGCACCAAATCAGCATATTAGAATGATTTCTGAAGGATCATGGTCAGGACACTGAAGACTGGAGTAAAAGCTGCTGAAAATTCAGCTTTGCCATGAATTATTTAAATAAAATTCTCATAAATGGTTCATATGTTCAAATGCTTGATTATTTTTTTGCTGCTTTTTTGATGCTGGGTTCAGCTTATTTTTAATATTTGTACCCAGGTGCTGTGTAGTTTCAACTCATCAAACGCATTGTGCGACCACAGCTGCAACAATGACGCATTAGATAGCGCTCATATTGTAGTCAGTGAAGGGCACAGTAACTTTGTTACATATAACAGCAAAGTTGCACCGTGTTTCAGCCCTGGTCACACATTCATTTGGCGGGAGGTGAAAAGTCCTTGGTAGCATTGTTCGCTTTGAGAGTAGATCCGGTAAAGAAAAAATGTGAGACTACAGATGGTTTTCTATTTATACAGTGATAATTTGAAAAAAATACAATGTAATACAAACCTTAATTTCATTCAGGAACCGTTTTCTCTCAGGACAAAACACAAAATGGCTGCTGACAAATGTAACCAGTTTTAACAGGTTTGGCACAGACTACTCAACATTGGGTTACACTGACCCAGTGCTGAGTAGGTATGTGGGGCGGTTCATCAGTTGTATTGACAGTAAAAATGACCCAGCAGGTGAGTTACAAAAAAACAACCCAGCACCTGTAACCCATAACCCAATAAAATGACCCAAAATGTTGAACGCAGAATTTGGGTAAAAAAAAATAACCCAGGATTTTTTAGAGTGCAGAAAAACATAAAGGTCTGACAGACAAGATGGCATGAGGTAAAGCTGAATATAAGATAAGTCATTTAGTGCAGCGGTTCCCAACAGGGGGGTCGCGACCCACTAGGGGGCCTCAGTGATCCTCCAGGGGGGCCGCGAGATATCTTAAAAATAATTTAAATATTATCCTATAATTGTTTAATTTCATTATTAATATGCTAAATGAAAATAATAAAAGCACAGCCTCTCTCGTGTTCTGTGATTGATTGCTTCAGACTTGGCGCAGCAAGCCTCATCGCACTGTTAAATACAGACTAAATGGCGGCTCAAAACTTCCAAACGCTGTACGCAAACTACTGTTTCATCTCTCAGCTGCATGCATGAAGCAAACCGTCGCTCTAATGTAAAGGTAAAAATGATTAGTGTCATAATAACGAACTTGCGCATGCCTAATGTATAACACTCGTGTATGTCAAAGTCATACATGAGACACGCAAGTCCGCTATTGATTCACAAACTATGCGCGCTCTCAGGGCTCTGATCCCTATCTTATTTTTGCGTGAAATTTCAAACATTTGCCTAGTTGTCCAAATTATTGTCCTGTGAGTGTTTTATAATGGATGCTCGCCCATAGAAGAGGAGTCAGGCACGCACTGACAGAGTTCACTGATCCCAAACCTTCACATCGATGTGTTTCAACAGAATTAGAATGCATTTGCTGTATTTTGAATTTGTGTATTAGTTTTTAATGGATACAAACAGTAGATATTCAGTCAGTCAAGTTCAAAGGGATAGGTTTAGTGGTCTTTTGGTATCTCCCTGTTATACGGCAGGTTCACTTATTTAAGAAAAAGTACTCTGAAGTTGTAAAGAATGTCTGAAGTAAAATAATTTTAAAAGTTAGAATTGAGCAGAGGTTTTCTTTAAAGATTATAAGGTATATTTTAAGTTTTAATTTAAAGTTTGTTTGAATTTTGAGTTTTTTTATAACATGCAGTAGAAGAATAATAAGGCAAAACAAATGTTTTGGTTAATAAAAAAGGTTTCAAAATAAATACTTTTTCTTTACTGCGGAAGTACAGTATAAGAGGACATGTCAGGCATAGGGGGGCCTTGCAAAATTGTCCGGAGAAGGAGGGGGGCCCCGGAGTAAAAAAGGTTGGGAACCCCTGATTTAGTGAACTGGAACAGCCTACTGATTTTTTCTTCCCACAGATTCCCATTGGCTGCTCCTGTCATATCCTAAAACCTTTACTAAATGTTTTTTTGAAGATTTTATGATTGTAAAAGACTGACTTGACATTGAATAAAAAATATTGTAAATGAACTGTTGTTTTCCTATACAGGTGCATCTCAATAAATTAGAACGTCAAGGAAAAGTTATTGTAGTAATTCAACTCAAATTGTGAAACTCGTGTATTAAATAAATTCAGTGCACACAGACTGAAGTAGTTTAAGTCTTTGGTTATTTTAATTTTGATGATTTGGCTCACATTTAGCAAAAACCCACAAATTCACTATCTCAACAAATTAGAATATGCTGACATGCCAATCAGCTAATCAACTCAAAGGACCTGCAAAGGTTTCCTGAGCCTTCAAAATAGTCTCTCAGTTTGGTTCACTAGACTACACAATCATGGGGAAGACTGCTGATCTGACAGTTGTCCAGAAGACAATCATTGACACCCTTCACAAGGAGGATAAGCCAACATTCATTGCCAGAGCAGCTGGCTGTTCACAGAGTGCTGTATCCAAGCATGTTAACAAAGTTGAGTGGATGTAAAAAGTGTGGAAGAAAAAGATCCGACCGCAACCACAACCAACCGAGAGAACTGCAGCCTTAAGAGGCTTGTCAAGCAAAATCGGTTCAAGAATTTGGATGAACTTTACAAGGAATGGACTGAGGCTGGGGTCAAGGCATCAAGAGCCACCACACACAGACGTGTCAAGGAATTTGGTTACAGTTGTCGTATTCCTCTAAGCCACTCCTGAACTACAGACAACTTCAGAGGTGTCTTACCTGGGCTAAGGAGAAGAAGAAATGGACTGTTGCCCAGTGGTCCAAGTTTTGTATTTCATTTGGAAACCAAGGTCCTAGAGTCTGGAGGAAGGGTGGAGAAGCTCATTGCCCAAGTTGCTTGAAGTCCAGTGTTAAGTTTCCACAGTCTGTGATGTTTTGGGGTGCAATGTCATCTGGTGTTGGTCAACTGTGTTTTTTGAAAACCAAAGTCACTGCACCCATTTACCAAGAAATTTTAGAGCACTTTATGCTTCCTTCTGCTGACCAGCTTATTTAGAGATGCTGATTTCATTTTCCAGCAGGATTTGGCACCTGCCCACACTTCCAAAAGCACCAAAAGACTGCTTGACTGGCCAGCAAACTCACCAGACCTGAACCCCATAGAGAATCTATGGGGTATTGTCAAGAAGAAAATGAGAAACAAGAGACCAAAAATATGCAGATGAGCTGAAGGCCACTGTCAAAGAAACCTGGGCTTCCATACCACCTCAGCAGTGCCACATACGGATCACCTCCATGCCATGCCGAATTGAGGCAGCAATTTAAGCAAAAGGAGCCCCTACCATATATCGAGTACATTTATAGTACTTTCCAGAAGGCCAGCAATTCACTAAAAATGTTTTTTATTGGTCTTATGAAGTATTCTAATTTGTTGAGATTGGTGGGTTTTTGTTAAATGTGAACCAAATCATCACAATTAAAAGTTTCAACTCAAGTTTCACAATTTGAGTTGAATTACTGAAATAAATGAACTTTTCCACGACATTCTAATTTATTGAGATGCACCTTTATATAAAACAGAATTAAGAATGTATTTTTGTTGTATAAAATGAAAACCTTCAATATGTTGTCTGACCCAGCACTATGTGGACCAGCAAATGGGTTAATGTATAAAACCCAACAAGTTGGGTTAAAATAATCCATCATGTGTTCTGTCCAAATTTTACCTAGCACTGGGTTGCCAAATAACCCAGAAATGGTTGTTTTTAACCCAGCATTTTTTAGAGTGTGTTGATTCCACTCTTCAGTATAGTGTAAACATAGTGAAATTGAATCTGTCAACCTTCCATTATATCAGAAACAACTTGACTATAAATGCAGCAACACTTTTGTTGCTATGATCATTCTATACAGGTTCTTTAAGCAGTTTTCAGTCCCCTTGTGCAACACTTACACCGACTGTCAGTGTACCACCTGAATCTCAAAGTGCTTGACAAGAGGACTAATAGATACCATTAATGTCACTCCATAAAAAAATCAAAATGTACTATTTTGGGACATCTTAATCAAATTCACTGATTCTAGTCTGGAATCTTGCATGATGAGGGTTTCCCTATCTTGATGCTTTTTTTGACAGCAGACACAGTCATGAGCAGACTTTAGACAGTACATTTTATCTCTTCACATAGGTAAAAATAGCGAAAAATCCATTTGATCATACTCTATTATTTCCATTAGTGTTGAATGAATGTTTTGTCTTGCTATATTGGAATTAATGTGCACATCAGTATGATATGGTCTTGTTTCAATTATCTTAAAAAGTGTTTTTTACCAGTTTTTCCTTTTTTATGTGTTTTCGCTTATTTGTGAGAAGAAAAAAAAAGCAGCTGCTAAATGATTAAATGGAAGTGTTTGTAAAACCTACCCAAGGACTACAGTTTAGCTCTAACTGCAGTTGTTATGAATTAGTTGTAATAGGCATTCTGGCACAGAAATGTTTATTAATGTGCACTGTTCCTACAAATTGAATTTGGATAGACGGTAAAAAGTAAAGGTTGGACCTGCCATATGAATCAATGGGGAAAGTGCACTTTATTCATTAGGTCATTCTAAAACCTAATAGGTTCAAATGATGTTGAAACCAGGAAAGGCGTTGCAAAGTTGGCTATTGCTCAACTTGGTATTTCACACAAAAATTTGATATTCAACAACCGCAGATTCATGTTTTTTTTTTATGGCTCGTAAATTTTGTTTCCTTAATTTATTATTCTGTCCCATTTCTTCTTGACTGTAAGCTCTTGTGGAGCACACATTGAAATCCTAGTCTAATAAAGTAATAAACTGCTCTCTCTCTCACTATGATGATAGACCAGTATAATTGATTAGTGTACTCAGGCAGATTTCTGCCCCATTTATGATTCTGTCATCGAGCTGAAATCACTGCAGGCTTACAGAAGTCTAACATACTGTGGTGCACCTTGGGTGCTGCCATGCTCTTTTTGACGAAAATGAAAAACTACTGTAGATGAGCCTGAAAGAGAGAAGAAGACTGATTTTCATGACCTTCCATGATAAATTTTTGATGGTGACTAGGGAGGGCTAGAGTGCATCAGGAATATTTCTGGTGAGATGTGTTAATGTAATATACTCAAACTCCCCGACATATCTGTCTTGCTTAGCCATGTCTTCAGCAATGAACGGAGGGAAATTGAAGACTAGAGGTTCTTTCATGCACTAAGTGATAGAAAATGCCTCCATTATTCCCACTAGATTACTTTGCACACACACTTTTCTTCTTTTTCAATATTGATTCAGACTTGCTTATATGTGACTGTCTAATGAGACAAATGCTGACTTCTGTAGAGTTCTTATTGAAACGTTTATTGGTATGTAGAGATTTTCTAGTACATTAAAGTACATTCATTCATTTGTTCACCTTCATATTGTTCCAAACCCATGACAGTCTTTCTTCTGTGTAACACAAACAAAGAGGTTTTAAAGAATGTTCAAGCCACTCTTTGTCTTTGAATAAAAGTGGATGGGGACCAAAGGTTGTCGGCTACAGAAAGAAAGAAAACTTTGCAGAGTTGTGCGCTATTTATACACTGCGTTCCAAGTCATCTAAAGTCATAATAACTGTGTGAAGAGCAGAATGAAATGTATTATTCACTGAAAAACTTGCCTGACATCTGCTCTTTTCAATACATTGAAAGTGAATATTTTTTTTTTTGGAATAACAGCAGGACGTTATACATGGTATAAATATATCCTTTTTATTCCACAGAAGAAAGAAGTTCATACAGTTTTCAGAAGTATCATAATTTTTGGGGGAATTTTTTCTTTTGAAGCACCTTTAAAGTCACAGTTTTTTTAATGTTCAAACAAAAAATGTTTGTATGGCAGGACAAATTATGTTTTACTTTATATTAGATTTACATATTACAAAACAACAAATGTAGTGTTTTTGTTTTTACTAAGTGATTTAGCTAAACATGCTAGTGGCAAAATGCGTTATTGAAAAGAAAATTATGACATTTGAATAAAAAATTAGGTGTTTTTTTTAAAGTGACACATGAATTATTTACAATATGATCAATAATATGCATTCAGAATGTAGATATGCGAATGTTCATGCTGAACTTAGGAGACATTTAAAATTAAAACAGAAATAGTTTCCTTTAAAATTCTATAGAACCCCATTTCTGCCACTGAATAAAAAGAAACAGATTATTGTGACTTTTTTCCCCTCAGAATTGCGTGATACAGACTCACAATTTTTTCTCAGAATTCTAAGAAATAAACAAACAATAGCGAGGTACTGTATTAAGTCAGAGATATAAACTTTTTTTTTTCGCAAATGCTAGTTTGTATTCCGCAAGTCAGACTTTTTTTCACAGAATTGTGAGATATAAACTCGGAATTGTGTGTTATAAAGTCAGAATTGCAAGATATAAATGTGCAATTCTGCGAAAAAAAAGTCTGAAATTGTGAGTTTATCTCTCGCAATTCTAATTTATAACTCACAATTGCGAGTTTATATCACATAATTCTGACTTAATTTCTCAGAATTGTGAGCTTGTCTTGCAATTCTGGCTTTATAACTCGTAATTAGGAGTTCATATCACGCAATTCTCACTTAATTTCTCAGAATTGTGAGTTTGTTTCGCAATTCTGACTTTATAAATTGCAATTAGGAGTTTATATCATGCAATTCTGACTTAATTTCTCAGAATTGTGAGCTTGTCTTGCAATTCTGGCTTTATAACTCGTAATTAGGAGTTCATATCACGCAATTCTCACTTAATTTCTCAGAATTGTGAGTTTGTCTCGCAATTCTGACTTTATAAATTGCAATTAGGAGTTTATATCTTGCAATTCTGACTTAATTTCTCGTAATTGTGAGTTTATATCTAAATTCTGACTTTATAACTCACAATTGTGAGTTTATATCACACAATTCTGACTTAATTTCTCAGAATTGTGAGTTTGTCTGGCAATTCTGACTTTATAACTCGCAATTAGGAGTTTATATTACTCAATTCCGACTTAATTTCTCAGAATGAGTTTGTCTCGCAATTCTGACTTTAAAAACTCGCAATTAGGAGTTTATATCATGCAATTCTGACTTAATTTCTCATAATTGTTCATATCTCAATTGTGAGTTTATAGCATGTAATTCTGACCTAATTTCTCAGAATTGTGAGTTTGTCTCGCAATTCTGACTTAATTTCTCAGAATTGTGACTTTGTTTCACAATTCTGACTTTATAACTCGCAATTAGAAGTTTGTCACACAGTTTTGACTAACTTTCTCATAATGGTGAGTATATCTCAATTCTGACTTTATAACTCACAATTAGGAGTTTATATCATGCAATTCTGACTTAATTTCTCAGAATTGAGTTTACATCTCAATTCTGATTTTATAACTCACAATTAGGTGTTTATATCATGCAAATATGACTTAATTTCTCGAATTGAGTTTATATCTCAATTCTGACTTTATATCTTGCAATTGTGAGTTTATATAACACAATTCTGACTTTATAACTCACAATTGCGAGTTTATATCTCACAATTTCCTAGAAAAAGTCAGAATTGCCAGATTTAAACTTTCAATTGCAATTGCGATAAAAAAGTCTGAATTGTGAGATTAAAAAGTCGCAATTACCTTTTTTATTTTGTATTCAGTGGTAGAAATGGGCATGAAATCCCCTTCCTGAAAGTCGTCATATAATTTGCACTCTGCCGTATAACACTGTGAAGATCTCTATATCATTATATCATATCATATAGGGGTTTGTTCAGACCGCAGACCAAAAACTTCCGACTTTGCATGAGATTGACATCTCCTCTCTGCTTAGTGACCAAAAGATCAAAAGAAGCAGAGAACAGGTCAGCTGGCATGACTCCATCTGGAAATGTGTTTGTTATGAATGAGTTCTTTTGTCCTGTGTCAGTGAATGCTCTGTTCTGTTGCCATTTCTGATGTACTCATTCAAATGCTAATGTGGTGTAGGTGCAGAAGAGCTGGTAATTCAGACGAATAGCGCAGCTGCATAAGTGGAATTTTGTTTGGGCTGTTGTGTTTTTTGAGGATGGGTGGGGGCGGCAGGTAACAGGGTTGTCATCTGATTCCTCAGTTGCTGAAAACTTCTGTTTGCTGCCTTGTCATAACTCCCCAGGTTAATCAATAATTCACAGATTGACATGTTTTGTGGCTGCCTGGCTCTCTCTTCTTCTGCTGCAGGGGCCCCTGGTTCTCAGCTCCGACTCTCACCCAAATCAGTCATGGTGTGTTCGTTTTGTTCTTTCCAATTTCTCAATAAGTGGAAAACCCTGTATTGTATTATTCATGAGGTATGAATCCTCTCTGTGTACAGCTTAAATAATAAACCACTTAAAGTTAGCACTAACTGCCATTGAAGGCATGAAGATGTAGTTTAGGGTGCTGTAGGCCGATCTATTGAACAGATAAAATCCAATTCCAGTCATCCTCAAAGAGAGGAGTCTTTGTAGTTTTACATTGACATCGACTAAAAAAAAAGATTAAAAGTTTCTCTTTTGCAGTGACTTCCCAACACGGGGTATTCTTTTGTAATATTTGATTCTTCTGCATTGACTTACATCATGTCTCTTTCTTTTTTCTTTTTGGGTCTGTTTAATGTGAATGATTCATCCTGTATTAATGAGAATAGTTTTTTACAGCAGTGACCCAACACATGACTAAAAGCAATGATAACTTGGTTGTTCAGTAAGCGAGTCACATCTCGATTCATTAACCACTCAGCTGATTCAGTAAATTCATTCTGTGAATGATTTCTCAGGATGATTCTAACTGGCACTCTTGAGTTTTTGGGTGGTTTTAATGTTTCATTAAAAGAACTGGCTCATTTGCTTGTGAATTAGACTACGCTGTATGTTCTGATATCTGATATCTATGAAGATGGAAAATCTTGCCATTATTTTGTAGTCCACAGTATTCTTAAATAGGGCTGAGTAAAAAAACAACAACACATTTCTCGATTTTAACCGATTCTAATTTTTATGAAACTATATTGATTCTTAAATCCCAAGAAGTCAGCCTGTTTTCAGTTAATGAATGGAACATTGTACACTAAAAATGACTGTGATTTTAATGGTAAAAGACTGTAAAAATGCTACAGTAAAAACCTATTAACTGGTTAACAGTAATTTCCCCTACTATATAGAGTGAAAAACTGTATTGGACATTTTACGGTAGTATACCGTTTTTGTAAGTGGAAAAAGAATGTATAATTTATGCGAATAACCGTAAATTGACAGTTCCAGCATTCCCTGTCTTACATTTCACATTTGATTTTTTTGTTTGTTAAAATAACAGTTGTGTACATAAGGGTTGTATGTTACATCTAATGTTGTTAAATTAATGTTTATTGCATTATTTCAGTTTCATGTGTTACCATGATGGTGTTTAGTGTTTGTGTGAATGACACTGTGCACCTTCTATATATGTTAGTATTTAAAAGCTGCTTGTGATGTTTTTTCGTTTATCAGGTGACTTTCTCATTACCACCTGCTTTTGGTGGTTATCAGTTTATTACAAAACAGATTTCAGTACTTCCATAAGTTGGTATATTAACATTATATCAGCTAATAAAATTATGGTAAGTAAATATAAATTTAAGTTAAATCTGTAAAACCTAAAATGTTGCTAATGTTGTAATTTTTTATAGTGCAGCACAAAGTCTCAGATTTCAAAATGCTATTACAGTGTTCAAAAAATTATTGCCGTTTTGGCACTTTTTAATGTGGAGTGACAGATCGCTGTAGCGCCTCAGTTCAAGAGAAGCGGCAGCACAAAGTGTGCGTGAACTTATCATCTCCACTTTAATGCCAGTAACAGCATGAAATAATCATGAATGTATGAATCCGAATATGAATGAACATGAATCCGAAGGTATGTTAAAAGAAAGAGTACAACTTACCGAAATTCATATCCTGTCTCATGTAATCACTCAGTCAGTGTTTCCACCGTGCAAAGACGTCAGTAATATAAGAGGTTGTAAGCGATAACGCATAACATCAAACTTACCTCAGAAAAAACATGTTCAGTGACTGTAAACTCGTTAGTCAGCCAGACAAAAATACCTCTAGAGAGGAGCATTTTGCTAAATATATGCACCATATAACATTCATTATAGTTTTTACCAACCCAGGCTCATTGGAAATACGTGCCTCTACATGTTTTTTTTTTATTTATTACGTAGGTACAGACACGTATTGCTGCATTTTTATTCTGCTGCTGTATGAGACACGTATTGCAGCTGTTCAGAATTCAAATATCTGGCCAGTGGCACTAAAGGTTAATGCTCTATCCTGTTGGAAATATCCCCTACACCAAACCCAATACTAAACCTAACCAATAGTGTTAACAAATGCAAAGATGATTAAGAAAAATGTGATGCAGCTGCGCTATTTTCACTTCCTCACTTTTTCAGGTTTGCAGAAATGTATATAGAGGCACGCATTTCCAATGAGTCTATGTTGATTTTTACCGTTCTTCAATGTTTAATTTATGTTTGAATAAACCTGCCAAGTTCTTGACAGCCACCATTTAAATCTTTATAGTTCAAAAAACAAATTGCAGCAGAGATATAAACATGTAATTCTAAATGTATAAATATAAAAATATAAAAACTTGAGTGCAATTTATTCATTTTTATACAAATCAGTTTATTTTAACCTTCAATATTATATAGTAATGTAGTACCATGTATATTTTATACCATTAGTTGAGAGATTTTTTTTTCTTGAGAACATTTGGCACATACTGTACCTGATATATATACAAAAAATAATCAATATCGAGTCGAATCGTAAATCGATCACAAGCTTGTGAATCAGAATCAAATCGTGAAATTTGTGTCAAAACCCAGCCCTATTTTTAAACTTATTACATTCAATTCAGGCTGCAAATTCACTTTGGCAAAAGCTTTTTTTACCAAATGTATTTGCTCCAAAATAGTGTAGAGCAGTGGTCTCAAACTCAATTCCTGGAGGTCCGCAGCACTGCAGAGTTTAGCTCCAACTCAAACCTGCTTAGAAGTTTCTAGTAATCCTGAAGACCTTGATTAGTTGGATCAGATGTGTTTGATTAGGGTTGGAGCTAAACTGCAGAGCTGTGGCCCTCCAAGAATGGAGTTGAGACCAATGCTGTACAGTTTAATGTGTCATGGTGCGGTCACATTTACCAATGCTTGACAAAATTTTGGGGCCAAAAACCAGTCAGAAGTCCGTTTCCCAAAAGCATTGTTAGGTAACTATGGTCACAAGTTCCATTAAACCCTATTGGTAGTGATGGAACTTGCATTCATAGTTGCTTTGGGGAAACGCACCCCAGTTCAATAAGAATATGCACAATTGGGAATTTCATGCTAGAGCAAAACATTTCCTCGCATAGAGATTCAAGTTCTTCAACCCAGCTAACAAAAAGCTGCTTAGTGTGAAAGTGATTTCTGTGCGAGTGGTTCTTTGTGCATCGCTACACTATTGACAATAGACAACTGACCTTTTATGTTTTAACAGTGTTTTTTAATTAGATTTCTTAACCTTAAAAGATTAAGAGTTAGTATGCTAAATATATGTTTGAAAACAGAAATTGCCTTTGCATGAACTAGTAACCATAGAAACAGCTTTTCCATTTGCTGTCTGAATCCGGCATTGATAAAAATTAAGTAGTGTCATTTTATGATATTCCAGATTTATATCTTAAAATACATATAAAAAAAGTTATTCTTTTTAAAAGCTGAGCCTCTTGAGAATCATTAATGCACACACTTGCTGTCCTATGGCATTCTATTCATTATCTTGAAACAAAAAAAGAATGCGATTCCGTAGCTTTTATGTCAAGCCTGTTGTCTTGAGAAGTGTACTTCAGAAAAAATATATTAAACGATCCAATTGGATTGGTACGGGTTGCCATACGTCAAGAGAAGCAGTGGTAGACCTTAATACACATAAATGGAGTCCAAATAATAAAACTTAGAGAGCCTAGTGTTGTGATCCCAGTAATAGGCTTACATCAAAGAGAAGAATGCTTAGTAGAGTAGGCAGGAGAGAGAGGAAATGGCGGCTAGGTATCGGCCTTCTCACACTTTTGCCCTTTTCATCCTTTTAACAGCCATCATTTCTCCACATGGGACTTGTCAATTTCCTCGAAGAGTTATAATTGCTTTCCTTGCTGTTGTACTACAGCCTCATGCTGTGTTATCGTGGGCCAGAGCTGTAACGATGAGTGAGATTACTTTATTGATCTGCACGTCTTTGACAATTTTACCCCTCAGACTGCATGGCTCAGGCAGTTAGCACACTTCATAAGCGCTGGTTACCTTTCCATATCAGTTTTTTTTTTGTTCTGAGCAATGCTCTTTGGTATTCAAAGCACTAAAAATCCTTCCTGCAACCTCGGCAATGTAGGACACTTCTGTAACTTTAAAAAAGGGAAAGGTTTAATATATTAAGGGTTCACCTTGGAATTTCTTATCAAGAAGATACTTCATAGCGTAAGTATTGTGCATCTAAACTACCAATGTGTATGGGATGCATTAAATTATAATGCTAATTTCATAACACTGTTTCTGAAAGATGTAGAATTCAAAGCTGAAAGTCTGAAAGTTCTGTAGATTTTTTTTTTAATATAATGGAATTCTCTAAGCTGTTGACTATGTAAACAGTTCGTGAACTTGTCAATCATACATGCTCTATTTTCCTTTGCTTGTTGGGCATCCTCAAAAGTCAAGTGTTTATAGATTAACTGTCACCCATTTCTTATGTAATTCTCAGGCTGCCCTCATTGTCGGCTTGTTATGTTTTCTCACAAATTGGAGTTTTACAAGAATCAACGTTTTAAAACTTGAAGAAATCCATGGCAGTACTTATTATTTCACATAGCTGACCGTGCACAATATGCGAATGCCATGTCAATATCTGGAATAATTTGATTTTTTTTTTAAAAATCAGCAAACTGCAAAATATCCAGAATAAATTAGTCTACTTCCTGACTTGAGACAGCTGAGCTCTCATCATTTATAAGTTATACTGCTTGAAAAAAAACAACAACAACTGAGTAAACAGTTTCTCTACTATGAAAGGTGCAGCTATAGAAAAGATTGGCTAGTGGTTATGTTATCCGCCCTTTTTTACATTCTCCTGAGCTCTGTTACCTCGACAACCAGGTCTCTGTAAAGCTTTGAGAGATTGCAGCATGATCCAATTAAGGTACATGTCCTCACACGCTGTACTGCAAACCATCTCGTGGGCCAATGATAATTACCCTGGGGGCCCTGTAACTCCAATAACCTTTTTCAGTCCTTATACCAGGCAGACAGCAGCTTCCCCTTAGTAACTTCCTGTCAGCATGTGCCCCTGGGTTCAGGGCGTTCACCGTTGCAAGGCATACCACTGGAACTGTTTATTGATGGAAACCCTGATGCTCAGCAGAGACTGGGATGCTAAGTTTATTTCTTACTGTATTTACAGCTGTCTTTCCAATGTTTGTTGTGCATTACAGTTTGTTTCTTTTTTGTGGAAGCACTTAAGTTTGATAAATGGCTTTATATTAGTTAAAGCCTTAATTATAAAATAGTTCTAAGTTATTCGTAGCATTGAGTGAATCCAGCAGCTCAGTAGGGATTTATCAGTGATTCTTTCTACAGATTACATAGTTACACCAATAGATGGCGACAAATTACTGTCTTATGAGAGAGTCATTGAATCATTAAAGACTAATTCCTCCATCTCAATATACTGTACAAAGTGAGAAGTTGTTTTCAGCTTGAATCTGCACTGCACAGATTGCTTACAGTGTGACATCAAAGTACCATGAGAGCGACTGGAAAAAGCATATGTCTTTATGAGAGAGTCATTGACTCATTTATTAAAATGATTCCTTCAAACAAGGATCCAAACATCATTGTTCTGAAGCATGGCTGCTGGTTCGAAACCAGCCCTGCTGAAAAAACAAAAACAAAACAAAAAAAACCAAAAAAAAAAAAACAGCTAAAATCAGCCTAGGCTGGTTGGCTGGTTTTAGCTGGTCAACCAGGCTGGTTTTAGTTGGTCATAGCTGGTCAGCAGGCTGGTTTTAGAGGGGTTTTGGCTACTTTCCCATGCTGGGAGACCTCAAACCAGCTACTTCCAGCTTAAACCAGCTAAGTCCAGCCAACTAGCCTAGGCTGGTTTTAGCTGTTTTTTTTTTCAGCAGGGAGCTCATGACCAGCTAAGGACCAGCTTAAACCAGCTCAAACCAGCAGCCGTGCTTCATATGAGTGAGTCATTGACTCACCAATTAAAAAGGTTTGTTCATAAAGGGGACCAAACAAGTGACTGTCTTGAAGTAAGTCACTGACTCATTTATTAAAATAATTAATTCAAATAAGGATTCAAAGATGTTCAACGTGATTCAAAAGATTTGTTTGAAAAGGGGACCAAACAAGTGACTGTCTTTATGAGTGAGTCTTTGACTCATTAATTATAATGATTCATTCAAAAAAAGATCCAAACATGTGACTGTTTTTGATTAATAAGATTTGTTTGAAAAGGGGACCAAACAAGTGACTGTCTTTATGAGTGAGTCATTGACTCATTAATTATAATGATTCATTCAAACAAGGATCCAAACAAGTGGCTTTCTTTATGAGTGAGTCATTGATTCATTGATTAAAAAGATTTGTTCGAAAAGGAGACCAAACAAGTGACTGTCTTTATGAGTGTGTCATTGGCTCATTTATTAAAACGACTCCTTCAAATAAGGATCCAAACATGTGACTGTCTTTCTGAGTGAGTCATTGACTCATTAATTATAATGATTCATTCAAACAAGGATCCAAACGTGACTGTCTTTATGAGTGAGTAATTGATTCATTTATTAAAACGATTCCTTCAAATAAGGATCCAAACATGTGACTGTCTTTATAAGTGAGGTATTGGCTCATTGATTTAAAAAATGTATTCGCAAAGCGGACCAAACAAGTGATTGTCTTTATGAGTGAGTCATTTTCTCATTTATTAAAATGATTCTTTAAAACAATGATGCAAACATGTGACTGTCTTTATGAGTAATTCATTGATTTATTGATTAAAATGATTTTTTTAAGAGGAGCAAACAAGTGACAAGGTTGCACAGAATGATCACGTATGACATCAAAGTATAGCCAGAGCGATTCAAAAGCATAAAGAGTCGTTTGCTCTCAAATTGCTCTTGCAGAACTTTGATGTCATATGCTGTGCATCTTGAACAAGCCTATCGTCTAAATTGATTCATTAAAATGATTATTTCAAACAAGGATCCAAGCATATGACTCTGTTTATGAGTGAGTCATTGAATCTTTCACTCAAACGACTTGTTCATCAGCACAGTTTCATGCATGAACCAAAAAAGAGGCTGTCTTGTTGAGTGATTTATTAAATCATTCATTCAAATGGTTGTTCCTCCAACATTAATTCATTCTGGAAAAATCACTGCTTGCTCAGAAATGCTCAATTCCGCCATGGCTTTGTTTGGAATTGTTTATTGGCCAAACAAGCAAAATACTAAGTAACTGGCAATGCTTTGTCTAAAATATTAACATTTTGATTATTGAACTATTTTTAGAAGTAATATCACACTTGCCAATCATATCAAGTTTCACTAGATATATTGCGTGTGTGTGTATTAGAGGATGGATATCCGAGCCGAGCCCGACGGTACCCGACGGAACCCGACGGGTCGGGCCGGGTTCGGACAGATATTTAGAAAGGATGCTCGGGTTCGGGTCGGGCTCGGTCACCTCAGCGCGATAGTGCGCCCGTGTTATAACGGCACTTTTTGCCCAGTGTGCACTGACGCTCTCATCTGTTGACATTTCCGAACGCTTTTTTTACAGTTGCTTAATAAAAGCGGGCTTTCCACACAAAAAAAGTGCATGTGTCATTAGTATGAGTGAAAAAAGAGATTTTAACTGTGTCGGGCTGGGATCGGGCTCGGACATAAATATCTGAATGCTTGTCGGGCTCGGGTCGGGTTCGGTTACTGCTCTGTCGGACTCGGGCCGGGCTCGGACAGAAAAATGCGGCCCGATCCGCACTCTAGTGTGTATTATGTGTATCATCTTCATAGTGGTATATTATCAACACAATTCATAATATTTTAGCTGGTGGGATAGGTAATTGATGCATAATGGAAGGTAAATTAGTAGTTAACTATTGTTAAGACCCTTTATTTTGAGTCTCATATACAATGAGTTAAACTGCACTGAACTGTTTTTTCCAAACTGTAAATAATCAATTACTTTTTATTGATTGCTTTGACCATCCATCCATCCAGTAATAAAATGAAGAAAAGTTCTGCTAAAGGATTGTTTCCCTGTGTATTAGCATATAGAATATTGACAGATAGAACATTGTTACTGGCCATACCAGCTTCATTGCTTTTGGTCAAGTACCTTGGCCCATATAAAAATGACAGAGCATTATTTAGATTTGGCCTTCAAGTGTCACAGCACGTATTGGTGAAAGTGCAACCGAAAGAAACCCAATCTAGACCAGGTGTGGATTACATGCCCTTTGCCATTTTGAGTTGTGCTGCAGTCTTTCAGAGTCTTGAACCTTTACTCAGAAATAGCTGCAATGCTTTTTTCAATGCATCTAATGGTGTGTTATTTATTTTATTTTACAATTGTGTGGGTTTCAGTGAGGAAGGGATCAGGCCTGTGTCACTGCTTGTGTGAGAGGTGAGACTGTGTGGGAAGAGGTTGGTAGAACTAACTGTACTTGAATTGCAATAGCTTATAGCTCCCACATAATTACATTCTTCATCAGTGTAGACCCTAAATGGGTTTATCATCTTACTGGCTCTGCAGTCATGACCTTTCCATTTGAGTTAATTTAAGCTATTTGTGTCTAAGAGAGCAACTTGAAAGATTAATTCAAAGGCAGTCTTTAATAATGTATTATAAACAGCCTGCCTACATCTCTAAATCAAAACTAATTAGCAAACGTTGTTTATTTATTTTAATACTGTTAAAGAATCATTTTGCCATTAAATGTTCATTCCATATTATTTTGCTATTTTATTTTAACATACAGATTGATTACAAAAAAGCTCTTAATAACTATAGAGATTCTAAGAGATTTGGAACACAATAAATATTATTACCCATATCTTCAGATACTGCTAAATATGAATTGACTATTATTTTTAAAGACTTTCCCTAGTGCTGTTTGTTTTTATCCCTTAAATGATGTGACAGCCTGGAGTCAGTTGGGCAGCATTACCACAACAGTCTCTTCACAAAACTACTATATCACTCTGTTCTCAGATATCCACCTTTCTGACCTCCTACATCGGCACAGAGATGTCACAGTGTGCAGGAGCTTTACTTCCCTTCCATCTTTAATCTGATCCCCAGGGATTTTGGGTTTCATGCTGTCACACATGTGCCAAAAATTCCACAGCATCTATCTCTTTTACTTCTATCTGTGTCTAAAACTGATATGAAGACTAAATAGAAAGAAAGCAGAGATGATAAGGGGAAGCAGTAAAAGAGAAAGAACACGCTGAGGCTGGAACCTCCTCTCATGTTAATTCATGGCCATTAATATTATAGCCTGCATAAGAATCAGAAGAATCTCAGAATTAGAAACTTATTTCACTTATTCCTTATTAGATACAAGATTTTTGTTAACCCTTTCAGTGGTGAGTTTAAAATATTCTAGCGGACCCCCGAGAGTGAGTTTTTTTTAAGCGACCGTTATTTTAGAACGTTCGTCCTTATTGTTTCCATGGCGACGCGTCAAGCTTGTCACGTGACACAACACAGCCACAATAACACTGTATGACAGATAGATCGCTTTAATTTCGTTTTTCCTTTTTTATCCAGAATACTCACACACTTGCTTACCATGCCATGAACTATCTAATATTCCGATTCACAAATATGTGTGAATTAGTATGATTCGTCGTTTAAAACCCTATGTATACTCTTCTCTTGGATAATGTGGCAACTAATTATGTGTGTACTTCTTTCTCATTTCAATCTGAAAATTTCATAAATTCAGTGCACAGTGTTGTTGCAGCTGTGCCCTTTCGGTGCTTACATATGTGATGAATCTAATTGCCATTCTGGGGTCCAGTCTGATGGCCTTTAATGTCTTGGGCATGAGGATGTTTGTTCTAGGAGCAGAGGTCTACTTTAAAACAAGAATTATAAGCAAGTCATTAAATGATTGATCACATATACATGCCGAAGGCATTGCTACCGTGACTCCAGCCCACTTAGCAACAGGTGCACATTAATTAATAATCTCGCTAAATACTTGTGACTTCAGGCATATTAATTCACTTAGTTCAAAGGGACACGTTTAATTATTTTCCCTTGCTCAAATGCCAGAGGTAGGTAAGAACGGGTTAGGCGAAGAGTGTGGGAGAGCAAAGGCCTTTCATTTGTAGCTCTGTGTGGAGGCATTGTGCAGAATTTTAACTTGGGAGAAAGCATGGAAAGCACAAAACAACAGGGCGGCACAAAACCATCTACTATTATAAAACAGCTACTTGGGAAAAAAAATATCAGGAACTGATGCTAGGTGTCGAGTGAAAAAATATTGAACATTACTTCAGTGGCTTTCTGCAGTTTGGCCAGTGTTTATGCACTCAAGAGCTGCTTCTTCTGTTCTGTGAGTAGCGTTGTGGGATTTGCAGCTCGGGAAACTCACACCCACATAAAGCAAATGTCATAAAGCAAACTTCCAGAAGCTTTAAAACACATGCCGCCTCGTTATTCTGATCACAGCCACAGATCAACACCACCTTAAGGCAGCGTCGCACTTGCAGCAGCTCCATTTTGGACAGGGTGTCTCATTTGCTGTATCCTTCTTCTGTTGGAGGTCTGACACTCCCAGTTGTATAGGAGAAGGGTGACAAATAAGTAATTGCCTCAAATAATTGCTCATTTGTTAGTTCACCAGCCATGAGAATTATCTATCTGAAAAACTGGCTGGAAAATCATTTAAAAAAATGGGCTAAAATGACAGTTTATGTAGGATGATGATAATTTAATTGACTTTGAAAGCCATAAATTTGACAAATTTACCATGGGAAAGTTGGTCTGCAGTGAGATTAAAAAAAGAGCGTATACGTATACCAGAGACAAATATTAGTAATGTCACTTACAAAACAAACCCAGCCAACAGAAATATATTCTAAGAACGCTTTGCTAATGTTCTCATTAGGTTATGAAAACATCATTAATGATCATTCTCTAAGCATCGTTTTTTCTTGGTTATGCAAATTAAAAAAAAAAATTAAAGGGATAGTTTAGCTAAGGGTGAATATCCTGTCATCATTTACTAACCCTCAAATTGTTCTAAACCTGTATGAATTTATTTCTTCTGCTGAACACAAAAAGATATTTTGAAGAATATGGGTAACCAAACAGTTTTTGAACCCCATTGACATACTGTGGAAGTCAGTGGGGTCCAACCACTGTTTAGCTACCTACATTCTTCAAATTATATTTGAAAGCCATAAATGTGACTAATAATTTACCATAGGAAAGTTCTCATAGACTTCAGCAAGATAAAAAAAAGAGCATATACGTATACCAGAGACAAATATCAGTAATGTCACTTACAGTATAAACCCAGCCAACAGAAATATATTCTAAGAACACTTTGCTGGTGTTCTCATTACGTTATGAAAACATCATTTATGATCGTTCTCTAAGCATTGACAACATTTTTTTCTTTGGTTATGCAAATTTTATAAAAAAAAAAAAAAACATTTAAAGGGATAGTTTAGCAAAAATAAATATCCTGTCATCATTTACTAACCCTCAAAATATTCTAAACCTGTATGAATTTATTTCTTCTGCTGAACGCAAAAAGATATTTTGAAGAATGTGGGTAACCAAACAGTTTCCAAACCAAACAGTTTCTGGTCTCCACTGACATCGTATTTTTTACTGTTTAGCTACCACATCCTTCAAATTATCTTTAAAAGCCATAATGTGACAAATTTGCCATAGGAAAGTTCTCATAGACTTCAGCAAGATAAAAAAAAAAAAGAGCAAACATATAGGCCTTCCAGAAAAAAATATCAGTAATGTCACGTACAGAATATACCTAGCCAACAAAAATGTATTCTAAGAACGCTTTGCTGATGTTCCCATTAAGTTATGAAAACATAATTTATGATTGTTCTCTGAGCATTCAAAACATTGGTTTTTTTTGGGGGGTTATGCAAATTTTATATAAAAAAATAAGGATATTCAGTCAAAAATAAATATAATGTCATCATTTACTAGCCCTCAAATTGTTCTAAACCTGTATGAAGATATTTTGAAGGATGTGGGTAACCAAACAGTTTCTGGTCCCCATTGACATTGTATTTATTTAAGTGTTCAACATAAGAAAGAAACTCTCATTTTGCAAATATGAGAATGTTATTTTTGAATGTTCTCTAAATGTTCTGAGACAAGTATTAGTAACGTTTAAAGAAGTTCACTGCTGAATAAAAATTTCCTGATAATTGACTCACCCCTATCTCATGTTCATGTTTTTCTTTTTCAGTCGAAATGAAATTAAGTTTTTTCAGGAAAACATTGCATGATTTTTTCTCCTTATAGTGGACTTCAATGGGGATCAATGGGTTGAAGGTCCAAATTATAGTTTCAATGCAGCTTCAGAGGGCTCTACATGATCCCAGCCAAGGATCTTACCTAGTGAAACAGTTGGTCCTTTTCTAAAAATGTGTGATGTAGGCAGAAGTACCGACCCAGTGTTTAAAAAGCTAACATGCAAAGAAAGTCAAATGCTCTTTACAAAAAAGGTAGAAGAACAATGTTGGACTATTTTGAAGTTGGAGAAGACAATGAGTTCATGTTTTTCACCCTATCCTACCTTTTTCAAACCGAAGTACACAGGTGAAGTATAACCACACCTGAGCTTTTCAACATGATTATATAATGCATGTAGATGCGCATCACAGAGCTAAGACGAGCTTTTGTGGTTAAAAAGTACATGCATTTTTATTTCTTTTAGAAAATGACAGATTGTATCGCTAGGTAAGACCTTTATTACTTGGCTGGGATCATGTAGAGCCCTTTGAAGCTGCATTGAAACTGCAATTGGTGCTTCAACCCGCGGATCCCCATTGAAGTCCGTTATGTTGAGAAAAGTCCTGTAATGTTTTTCCTCAAAAACCTTAATTTCTTTTTGACTGAAAAAAGAACGACATGAACGCTGTGGATTACATAGGGATAAGTGAATTATCAGGAAATTTTATTTCAGGAGTGAACTAATCTTTTAAAAAATGCTATATGAATGTCCAACTAAAATATTTTTGAAAAAAAAAAAAAAAAAAAAACGGTCCCACTTTACATTAGGTGGCCTTAACTACTATGTACTTACATTTAAATTAATCATTTGGTACAGTGCACTTATTGTGTACATACATGTTTTTACATTGTACTTATATTTTTAAAAATACCTATATGTAATCGCATCTGTAATTAATTTCTGTAATTACATTTATAGTTACACTGTTGACCCATCCCTTACACCTTAACCCACCCTTAAACCTACCCATACCACCAAACCTGTCCCTAACCTTACCCGTATCCCACCTTAATAGAAGCAAAAGTGTTTTGCAATGCAATATGACCACATTGTACTTATTTTATTATGTAAGTACATAGTAGTTAAGGCCACCTAATATTAAGTGTGACCAAAAAAAACTTCCATGAACAATGTCTAAATAATGTTTGAGAATGTTATGTTTTGAGAACGTTATTAAAGACCATATGACTTTGAACATATGTTCTTTTAAAATTAGTGGAAAAGCGTTTGTTGATCACTTTAAGAGAACCTTACCAGAACATTAGCCAAAGTGTGAACATTTCTTGTTAGCTTTAGTATCTAGGGTTTTAGAAGACATCTAAACAACTGTGTTCAGATTTGCCAAGTTTGCAATCAAATTCAAAGGTTGCAATATGAACATTTGTGACCCTGGACAACAAAACCAGTTGTAAGTAGCATGGGTATATTTGTAACAATAGCCAACTGTACATTGAATGGGTCAGATATTTTTTTTCTTTTATGCCAAAAATCAAGTAAAGATCATGTTCCATAAATATATTTTGTAAATTTCTTACCATAAATATATTTTTGATTAGTAATATGTATGGCTAAGAACTTAATTTGAACAACAAAGGTGATATTCTCAATATTTAATTTTGTTTTGCACCCTCAGATTTCAGATTTTTAAATAGGCCAAATATTGTCCTATCCCAACAAACCATACATCAATGGAAAGCTTATCTATTCATGATGTATGAATCTCAATTTCAAAAAACTGAACCTTATGACTGGTTTTGTGGTGCAGGGTCACATTTATCCAAGTCATTATCAAAATCAGTGATCAAACTATTCATTGTACAGGTGTATCTTTATACTTTGCCATTTGTTGTTATTTTAGATCTCTTTTATATAATTTATATCAGATTTTTTGATTTATCCTAAGTAAAGTTGATACCTAAACAAAACATAACCGAGAACAACTGAACAGTGCAAGAACAACCTCAATAAAGTGAAATGTCCTTCTGTGGGGCACAGTGTACCATCCGCCAAAATAAACTCTAATTATACACTGAAAACAGTTCTACAAAACCGTTGTCCTTATAATAGGGACCAGTTTTTCAAAGTTTTGTTGGAACTTCTGAAAAGAGATTGCCACTAAACAAAACAAACTTTCAAATCTTTTACTTTGTGTGCTTGCAAGGTTGCCAAGTTTAGAAAAGCCTATTAGTTTACCAATAGAAGGGTTTGGTACCTAAATAATCATCAGATCTTTTGACAACAGAATATTTTATACCTCAATTACCTTGTTGTGTTTATTATTCATGTTAGGAATTTCACATTATTGTATTTTTTTAGGGCTAAGTGGGACCACATAAAGTAAAACATAAACTTTAGATAAATAACACAAACAAGTCTTTGATCTGTTTCCTAAGCTCGGAGGAGAAACCTAAGAACTTTTGATATGTGTGACTTGCTTTTTTTTTGCACTGCTTTATTGGAGAAATCTAAGAGGGTGAATGCTGTTGATCTTGTGGGGGAAACTCTGTCACTCTGTGTAGAAGTTCTTGTGTTGTGATCAGAGCAGGCTGAAGTTGTTTTCACAGTGGCAGTGCTGCATTGTAGATTATTGTGGAAACCAGACACATGCCTAGAGAAAACTACCAACTTGTCAAAACTGCGTGAAGGTTATATTTTATAAGTATGTAAGGGTGAGAAATGAGAAACGCTGATGGTAATGACAGTTATCTGTGGTGCAGCGCAAAGTGCTACGAGATATCACAATTATGCGATATGCTTTCCACAGTACTGTGAATTATTCTAGCGTACCAGCGGCTCACATAAACTGACGGCTCTCTCACTTCTAGACGAGACAGTCTGTGCTGTGACTCGCACTAGACAGTCTCGAAAGCTAACGTTTTGACTCTCACCATTTAATTTGTATTCTAGAAACACCCATTCGGATATAAATGATCAAGTAATAAATGGTAGTTAATGACCAAACATCATTTTGTACATTTTTTAGTCCATCAAAGTGATATCTTTTGATGATTCAAATGAAAGATTTGATAGCAAAAACATTGTAAACATTAGCAAGTTCTTACACAATCACACAGAATTTAAATTCGGTTCATAGTGTGGTATACATGAGCAACATCACACGAGTAGACATGAGATATGGCTGTATATTGGCACTGCTGTGATTCGGTCATAGGCACAAGGCTATCACAGCGTGCCGACATACAGCCATATCTCACCTCTAAGAGTGTGATATTGCGTTTATACAACAGTTTCTAAATATATAAGAAACAGCAACAAAGTGTCTTTAAAAACCTTCTTTTGTGCAGAACTACTTTCTTCTGCCATGGATTCAAATCTCAGTTTGACAGTTGAACAGCTGAGCCTAAGTGTCCTTTACTAATTCAAAAACGTCTGTTTAGAACTAGTAACAAAGGAACATTGAGTTGCTTCATTGAAAACTTATTGTATTACTGTATTGAAAGCTCACTGTTTTATGTAGAATTTTATGAGAGAGAGATGGACTGAGCAATTGTGATTACCCGCATCTGATGCAGCATTCATTCTTCATATTCACAATGAAACTTTAGTTTGAATGTCCGCTGAGGAAAGCGTTATCTTTGTCATAACATTAATATCCTTAATATCATCTGTTAAGGGTGATGCACTGATGACAGTGCTGCTCAGTGCATTTGTTAGCTGTGCCGAGCTGTTGTTGAAACTAAAAATAACTTCCATAATTTTTTTCAGTATAAAAGTCTTTACTGCTGATTTATAAAACAGTTTCTTGTCGTCATCTAATGGTGGAACAATGTAACTAAAATCACCATCACGAACACATGCAACGTTTCTTAACACTAAACACTTTAAAATACTACTATTATTTAAACACAATATTATTTATTGAATAATTATATTTAATAAACAACAACAGACATCATAAAAGTTGCTAGGCAACTCAGTCAAATGTACAAAGGCAGCGCTTTGATATAAAACATTGAATTTACATAAACATGATGAGATTTTGCCAAAACTATTTGTTCTGAAATAAATAAATAGTTTAATGAGACCAAAGACTGCCTGTTAGATTTAACCAAAGTGAGTTAAATCCCATGTTTAATCACTATAGAGACATCAGAGCCAGCGGTAAATTCCAGAAGATCTGGCCGAGGTGAGGCACTTTCAGGCGGATTCATAAGCGCAGAATGGTCGCTGACAATCTGGAGCTCACATGTCTGAAAACATGTGACAATAGACATTATCTTTATTAACAAACTGCGTATTTGAACTATAAACAAGTAAATTCTTACCTGAAAACCTCTTTATTAAACCTATTTATAAAATGATACTGGATTTGGTCATCCACCATGACACTCGCTGTAAGAAGTACCACAAGCGGAGTGATATGATTACAAACTGTAAAATGGCTGTTGGAGTTGATATCACTTTAATATCGCAGTCTTACCAGCTAATCAGAAATAACTGTTGTGTAAATATATACAGTGAGGTCAATAAGTATTTAATCACCCTGTGATTTTGCAAATTCTCTTACTTAGAAATCTTTGAGGGGTCTACAGTCGTGGCCAAAAGTTTTGAGAATGACACAAATATTAGTTTTCACAAAGTTTGCTGCTCAACTGCTTTTAGATCTTTGTTTCAGTTGTTTCTGTGATGTACTGAAATATAATTACAAGCACTTCATATGTTTCAAAGGCTTTTATTGACAATACATGACATTTATGCAAAAAGTCAGTATTTGCAGTGTTGGCCCTTCTTTTTCAGAACCTCTGCAATTCGACTGGGCATGCTCTCAATCAACTTCTGGGATAAATCCTGACTGATAGCAACCCATTCTTTCATAATCACTTCTTGGAGTTTGTCAGAATTAGTGGGTTTTTGTTTGTCCACCTGCCTCTTGAGGATTGACCAAAAGTTTTAAGATCTGGGGAGTTTCCAGGCTATGGACCCAAAATGTCAACGTTTTGGTCCCCGAGCCACTTAGTTATCACTTTTGCCTTATGGCACGGTGCTCCATCGTGCTGGAAAATGCATTGTTCTTCACCAAACTGTTGTTGGATTGTTGGAAGAAGTTGCTGTTGGAGGGTGTTTTGGTACCATTCTTTATTCATGGCTGTGTTTTTGGGCAAAATTGTGAGTGAGCCCACTCCCTTGGATGAGAAGCAACCCCACACATGAATGGTCTCAGGATGCTTTACTGTTGGCATGACACAGGACTGATGGTAGCACTCACCTTTTCTTCTCCGGACAAGCCTTTTTCCAGATGCCCCAAACAATCAGAAAGAGGCTTCATCAGAGAATATGACTTTGCCCCAGTCCTCAGCAGTCCATTCGCCATACGTTTTGCAGAAGATCAATCTGTCCCTGATGTTTTTTTTTTGGAGAGAAGTGGCTTCTTTGCTGCCCTTCTTGACACCAGGCCATCTTCCAAAAGTCTTCGCCTCACTGTGCGTGCAGATGTGCTCACACCTGCCTGCTGCCATTCCTAAACAAGCTCTGCAATGGTGGCACTCCGATCCTGCAGCTGAATCCTCTTTGGGAGACGATCCTGGCGCTTGCTGGACTTTCTTGGACGCCCCGAAGCCTTCTTAACAATGCAGTGGAAAGTTTTTTTCAGGATTAAGTTAATTTTCATAGCAAAGAAGGACTATGCAATTCATCTGATCACTCTTCATAACATTCTGGAGTATGTGCAAATTGCTAATATAAAAACTTAAGCAGTAACTTTTCCAATTTCCAATATTTATGTAATTCTCAAAACTTTTGGCCACGACTGTACAATTTTCAGCATAGGTGCATTTCCACTGTGAGAGACAGAATCTAAAAATAAAAATCCAGAAATCACATTGTATGATTTTTTAACAATTTATTTGTGAATTACTGTGTCAAATAAGTATTTGATCACTTGAGTCAAAAAATTTTTAATATTTGGTACATAAGCCTTTGTTAACAATTACAGAGGTCAAACGGTTCCTGTAGTTCTTCACCAGGTTTGCACACACTGCAGGAGGGATTTTGGCCCACTCCTCCATACAGATCTTCTCTAGATCTGTCAGGTTTCGGGGCTGTTGCTGAGCAACACGGAGTTTCAGCTCCCTACAAAGATTTTCTATTGGATTTAGGTCTGGAGACTGGCTAGGCCACTCCAGAACCTTGATATGCTTCTTATGGAACCACTTCTTAGTTTTCCTGGCTGTGTGCTTTGGGTCATTGTCATGTTGGAAGACCCAGCCATGACCCATCTTTAATGCTCTGGCTGAGGGAAGGAGGTTTGTCACAATACATAGCCCCATTCATCCTCTCCTTAATACAGTGCAGTCGTCCTGTCCCCTGTGCAGAAAAACACTCCCAGAGCATGATGTTTCCAGCCCCATGATTCACTGTAGGTATGGTATTATTGGGATGATACTCATCATTCTTCTTCCTCCAAACACGGCGAATAGAGTTAAGACCAAAAAGTTCTACTTTGGTCTCATCTGACCACAGGACTTTCTCCCATGACTCCTCTGGATCATCCAGATGGTCCTTGGCAAACTTCAGATGGGCCTGGACACGGGCTGACTTAAGCAGGGGAACCTTCCATGCGATGCAAGATTTTAAACCATGACGTCTTAGTTTATTACTTACTGATAGTAGCCTTGGAAACAATGGTCCCAGCTCTCTTCACGGCACTGACCAGCTCCTCCCGTGTAGTTCTTTGCTGATTCTTCACCATTCTTAGCATCACTGATACCCCACGAGGAGAGATCTTCCGTGGGGCCCCAGTCCGAGGGACATTGACAGTCATCATTAGCCTCTTCCATTTTCTGACAATTGCTCCAACAGTTGTTCTTTTTTCACCAAGCTGCTTGGCAATTGCCCCGTAGCCCTTTCCATCTTTGTGAAGGTCTACAATTTTGTCTCTTGTGTCTTTTGACAGCTCTTTGGTTTTGCCCATGTTGCTACTTAGACTTTGGCTGATTGTGGGGGTGCACAGGTGTCTTTATGACAGCTAACGACCTCAAACAGGTACTTCTAATTTAGAATCATCAGCAGAGTGTAGCTGGACTATTTAAAAGCAAAATAACAGGTCTTTGAGGGTCAGAAATCTGGCTGATAAGCAAGTGATCAAATACTTATTTGACACAGTAATTCACAAATAAATTGTTAAAAAATCATACAATGTGGATTTTTAACTTTAGATTTTGTCTCTCACAGTGGAAATGCACCTATGCTGAAAATTGTAGACCCCTGCATGATTTCTAAGTAAGAGAACTTGCAAAATCACAGAGTGATCAAATACTAATTGACCTCACTGTATATTTCTTCACATAAATCTGTATTTTTCAGGAACCTAGTAGTATTGACCACCACCTTCATTGTTTTATCCCTTGTTATGTCCCATGTGTGCTTGTTGTCATCTCCCAGCAGATCCTGAATCACATATAACAGGACATACATGCTGCCTCATCGTCTGAATTTACATTCTGCTTGACTTGATCCACTTGATTGTGTTCTTCTTCCTCCCCAGGGATTTTGACAGTAGTGATACAGATCGGTTGCCTACTGCTCATTTTGGGTGTCCTTGCTTCTCCTTCTGACAGTCTGGATTAGAGAAACCCTCTCATGTCAACTCTGGAGGGAGAGACAGTCTTTGGACATCTTCAGGGACGCTTCATTCCAGGACAGACCACCCTGCCCTTGACGGCAAGCGATTCTCTCCAGCTCATGCTGCCTCTCCAGGCATGTATGAAACTCGGTAACAAAAACAGAATTTGTTTTCACACACTGTCGCTCATGTCCTTGATTTCCTTGCTTCGGGAATGTTTCCTTATCATATACTGCCTTTCACCATATGGTGATCCTATTTTCAGTAGGACTTTACTTTCTTCATTTGGTCTGAAAATAGGGATTATGGGTCACATTAGAAACATTTCTTTAGGCACAGGCTTTGTACATTGTTTGGATAATTCTTTCTTAATGTTTTATAAACCACAATTTAATACTTAATATTTAAACAGCATTTGTTAAATTTACACCAAAATTTGCACACATATAATGCACATTAATTTTCAGTGTTTTTAATTTATTTATTGAATTACAGTTGAACACATATGAAATACTATATTTAAGGTATGTGAAAGCATTGCAGGAGTACACAATGTATGAGAATGATAGCTATTGTAGTTCTAGATGCTGCATCATGCTTTTCAGTGACATACAGAGTGCAACAAGTTTACTTTCAGTTTACCCTGAGGCTTGTGTTTTGAGAGCCTCCATAAACTTTACTGTTGGCTTTTGGTTGTTGTCTTGCTTTTTGTTGATTGTGCACGATAACAGTAAAACAACCAAACTGTTGTACCCACCTTATTCTTCAATGCAGAAGTAGGCTTGTGCATGAGACATCCGGTTTATTATTTGCTATAGGGAAATAACTCGATGAATTACAAATTGCATTAAATGGTAAAAATGTTTGCACTACAAACCAGTGTGCTCATAATTAAGATAATACATAAAAATAACATGGTAAGACACACCAACCCTGCTAAAAAAAATTCTAAAACCAGCCTAGGCTGGTTGGCTGGTTTTAGCTGGTTAACCATGCAGGTTTTAGCTGGTAATAGCTGGTCAACAGGCTTATTTTAGAGGGGTTTTGGCTACTTTCCAAACCTGGCCAAGCTGGTCAGGCTGGGAGACCATCTAAAACCAGCTACTTCCAGCTTAAACCAACTAAGACCAGCCAAACAGCCTAGGCTGGTTTTAGCTGTTGTTTTCAGCAGGAAATTTGCCACAAAAACGGGCTGCTTTGTACAGCTAAACATAGCTGGACGTGGATGAGGCCAGAAACCAGACCCAGAACATGTACAAGTGGCTGCGCCTGCACTTACTAGAAAAATTAGATGGAAAAATCTAGTACATTGTAATTATATGTATATTTTTAAAATGCAGCATTCACATGTGCAATACACAGAGATGGGGGTTTCGAGTCACATTACTTGACTCGAGTCTGGCTTAATTTATAAATTTAAGGACTTTCTTGCCTAAATAAAAAATGACATGACTTGGACTTGAGATCCAATAACTTGAGACTTGGCTTTATAATGTGATTTTTAAATAATAATTTTCAAATAAACCAATGAGACAAATTGGTAAACAAAACCAACACACGGAGCCAATGGCACCAGTAAAAAGGAGATTTGCTGTATTCACAATTTACAAAGCCAGGATGTCAGTTGAATATCTAGAGCAGGACAGCAGTTCTCCAGGACTGACACTGCCTATCCCTGATCTAAAGAGAAATCAATGTAGAAAACAGCATAGGCCTTTATTTGTTTTCAAAATCTGTCACTAAATTAAAATATTTATAAATGATTATTCTCATGTTTTGTCATCAAACTTTAAATTTGCTGACATTTGCCACTCAAATCATAGTGCTTTTGTCAAATATCCTATTTGTCGATTAGTGTTTCTCTTACCCAAAAATGGGCAAAATGTCCCTAACATGACTTTATATTGAAGGAGTTCGCTTTCAGAACAAACATGTACAGATAATTTATTCACCCCCATGTCATCCAAGATGTATATCTTTCTTTCTTCAGTCGTAAAGAAATTGTTTTTGAGAAAAACATTTCAGGATTTCTCTCCATATAGTGGTCTCCTATATTTGAACTTCCAAAATGCTGTTTAAATGCAGCTTCAAAAGGCTCTAAATGATCCCAACTGAGAAATAAGGGTCTTATTTAGCAAAACGATCTGTTATTTTCTAAAAAAAAAAAAAAAAAATTTTTACAATTTATATACTTTTTAACCTCAAAAGCTCATCTTGTCTAGCTCTGCATGAACTCTGTGTATTCCAGTTCATGACAGTTAGGGTAGTTCAAAAAACTCCCATCTCATTTTCTCCTCATTTCTGAGGTAAAAATAAATAAGGTCACGGCAAAGATAAAATATACTTGATTCTGTACGCCACTGTGACTTCGTTTACTTGGTTTGTTTGCACTGGGACTTGAATAATTTGAAACTTGAACATTTGTGACTTACCCCTACCTCTGGTAACACATAGTAGGACAGAGTTCCCAAACATAATGAAGTTCACAGATGAATGCCACCTGACCCACACAATTAATAAACAATATGACATCCAGCACACCAGCAAACGCAATTATTCTGTTTTCTATTCGATCGTTAAACACTTGGATGTGTGAAAGACAACATATTTCAAGGCCAGACACACATGAGAGTTTCCCCCAATGCTTCTTTCGCTGTTTTTCTGCACAGCTTCAAATGAGCCAGAGCCATTAAGGAGTTACTCGCTCACTTTCTCAGTTGCACATAGCCTGGAGCGCAAAGAGAAAGATCAAGAACGACTCTTGCAAGAAAGACCCTTTATTTCATTATTTTTGGGAGGGGATCCACAGTTTTTGTACTTTCTGCTGGCCTCAGGATTACATTAGACAGTTTCTTACAGAGTCGTCTCCTAGTAGATCTTGCATAACTTTTGTTATCAAGTAAGAGGAGACAAAGACAAGTAGGAGAACCTTAATTATAATACTAGGACAACTTAGCTCATTAAATGGACAGTTCACTTAGAAATGAAAAGTTCAGTCTTGCTTTAATCACCTTCATGTCGCTCCGAACCTGTATGACTTTTTGTTCTGAGGAACAAAAAGGAGAATTATATATAAATCAGTTGTCAAAAGAGAAACTTCAACATCTCCCTACAGTTTTCCACCCAAAATCTCTGAGGTTTAATGTCCAAAAGAAAAAAAAGATGACCATAAATATTAATTTTGTAGTTTTACTTTTGTTCTGTATAATAAAATATAACAAAATTATTATAGTTGTACAGATTTTTATTTTACAGTATCATAGTATTGTAATTTTTGTAAAATACAGATTTGCCTTTTTTGGTGCTTAACTGATCATGTACAATATAGGTTCAGAACAACGTCAAATAAATGAATATAGTTTTTTTGGGTGAACTGTCTCTTTAATTTATAAAGATACTGTTAACAACAAAATCTCTTAGAAAATTTCAGATTTTCTTTAAAATGGCTCTTTGCTCTGGACCTTCACCCTCTGTGTCAGGATTCTGCTTCTTCCAATCTCCCACTGGCCTAAGTAACAAATCACATTTTCATTCCTCGAGTGGGAAACGGATTTCACCGTTACAACCCACAGAGCTGTTTCCTTTGAAAAATAATTACTATTCATTAAAGTGGCCTGTCAGATTCTCTTCCACCCCTTCCTCTTCTCTTCTCCCTCACAGGATGTCCTTCAGGACTCCTGGTGGCTGTCATTCTGTCAACCGCCAACCATCTTATCGATTCACACATCTCTGCTAAAGCTGAGGAAACCGGTGTGCCAATTCCTTCTGTTCCTCTACCAACGCCGACCTTTTCATTTCTTTAAAACCCCTGTTTTAGATGGAACAAATAAACTAGGCCGGTGTATCCACCTTCAATGCCCATGGAAACCTGTCTTGTTAACGTTCTTCCTGTTCTCTGTTGTGCTAAACCTGTTTGTGGTGTCTCTTTATCTGCCTTTGAATCCTCAAACGTACACTGGAGGAGAATCAGGAAGAATTTATTTGCTCTGCGGTGTGGTGTGTTGAAGTCAGATTATATTTTGAACTCCCTGACTCGCTTATCTTCCTGTTTCCTCACAGGATTTCTCTTCAAGCAGGGACATATGGAGTCAGTAGGAAAGAGTCACTGAGGTCAGAATGGCCTCTCTCATAAACATACAGCAGCAGCAGTTCTGTCCCCCAACATTTAATGAATCTCTTCAGTTTGTAGTCCTAAAACCTGAAAGAGAATTATCATTGTCATTGAGGATTAGCACTGAGACTATCTAATGTTTCTGCTCCCCGTTTGCTATTGTAATATCAACCCAGGCTCATTGAAATGCTTGGTGTGACATTTCTGCAGAGTGGCATTTCATTGCTGTAGTGTCCAGTGAGTGGCGCCAAAAGTGGATTCTGATTTATTCGAAACTGATGAATGTGAATGTGGTTTTATTTTGTTGTTTGTTATATGTATCGCTAGAATTCGGAAATGAAATATCCAGTGAGTGGCGCTAAACGGGTAATGCTCTGTTGCATTTCACATACACTAAACCCCACCTTAAACCTTAAACGGATAGTGTTATTTAAACAAGCATGAGATAAAAACACATTCACTAACCATGGCATTTTTGTTTTAGCGTGTTTTATTGTGAATCATGTTTCACAGGACTTATAACTGAGCGTTCCGCATTGAAAGTGCACTGGTGCACCAGGTGCGCTACCGAGCAAGTTTACTTTTTCAGAATAGCCATACTTTGGAGCTTATTATGTGATGCAAACATCAAAGTGTATTAGTTTACAAATCAAGCGCTATTGTAAAATGTTCTGAGGTCATAACAAAGTATTGTGTGATGAATTGCATGAAAAGAATTCTTTATTAGTCATTAATCTGACCCTGTAATCATAATTGAGTCAAAATCACAACCTGATCTTACACTCTTAAAAATAAAGGTGCTTCACAATGCCATAGAAGAACCTTTTTTGTTTAAATGGTTTTATAAAGAACCTTCAACATCTGAAGAACCTTTTTTTTGTTTCACAAAAGGTTCTTTGTGGCGAAAGAACCTTCTTCAGATGATAAAGAGATGGTTCTTTAAAGAACCTTTGACTAAATGGTTCTTTGTGGAACCAAAAGTGGTTCTTCTATGGCATCACTTGAAGAACCTTTTAAAGCACCTTTATTTTTAAGAGTGTATGATGAAAATGTACACTGCCGCTCAAAAGTTTGGAATCAGTAAGACTTGTAATGTTTTTTAAAGAACTCTCTTATGCTCATCAAGGCTGCATTTGTTTGATCAAAAATACAGAAAAACAGTAATATTGCTAAATGTTATTACAATATAAAATAATGGTTTTTATTTTAATATACTTTAAAATATAATTTATTCCTGTGATGCAAAGTTGAATTTTTATCAGCAGTCTGAAGTGTCTCATGATCCTTCAGAAATCATTCTAAAATGTGGATTTATTATTAGAATTATCAATGTTGGAAACAGTTGTGCTTCCAAATATTTTTTTGGAACCTTTGATTCTTTTTTCAGGATTCTTTGATGAATAACAATTTAAAAAGAACAGCATTTATTCTAAATATAAATCTTTTCTAACAATGTAAATCTATGCTATCACTTTTTATTAATTTAACACATCCTTGGTGAACAAAAGTATTAATTTCTTAAAAAAAAAGAAAAATTTGCTGACCCCAAACTTTTGAACAGTATTGTATATTGTTAGAAAACCTTTCTATTTTAAATAAATGCAGTTTTTAACCTTTTATTGATCAAAGAATCCTGAAAAAAATATCACAGGTTCCAAAAAATATTAAGCAGCACAACTGTTGCTGACATTGATAATAAATTAGCATATTCAAATGGTTTTTGAAGAATCATCTGACACTGAAGACTGAAGTAATAATTCTGAAAATTCAACTTTAATTACAGATATAAATTAATTTTTAATGTATATTAATATAGAAAACATTGTTTTACATTGTAGTAATATTTCACAATATTACATTGTATTTTCTGTATTTTTCATCAAATGAACACACCCTTGATGATCAAAAGAAACTTCTTTAAAAAAAACATTTCAAATCTTTTGAGCAGCAGCGTACCTGTCATATGTTTTCGCAAAATGCAAAACATGTACTACCGTGTACATTTCGTGACATATTTGATGTTAAATGTCCACTGAGTGGAGCTTTTTCCTCCTGAAACAAATGAACGTACATATGGTACATTTTATGTGACATTGGTTTGTACGTGTCACCACAGTTCTGACTTGAAATATCCATTGAATGGTGCTGTAACTCTAATGCTCAGTGACGTTTGAAAATAACATACCATCTGCACTACACCTAAACCTACCCAATAGTATGAACAAAAGGAAATGAAAAACACAATCACAAGCATGCCGTTTTAACTTGTTTTCCAATTTCTCATCTGTAATCATAACTGTGTACAAAACCAGTTACAAGTGCTCGCTGTTTTACCACCTCTAGTGTTCATTTCTGTTGGAAACTGCAGTGTGCGTGTTGGTATGTATTTTGCATCTTGCGAAAATGTTTCCACAGTTACGTTTTTGTCATGAGATCAGGTAGGAAAATCAAAAACTGCTGTTGGTGTTTAACACCCCTAGTGGTCATTTCAACTGTAATATGCAGTAAATTATGTTTATAGTAGTGGTGGGCCGTTATCGGCGTTAACGTGCTGCGTTAACGTGAGACTCTTATCGGGCGATAAAAAAAATATCGCCGTTAATCTATTCTCAAAGTTGGGTTGGGAGCTGGGTCTAAACTACGCAAGATATGATGACTTTCACCTTGATATTTTAGCGCGGATGACGTATAGTCGAATTGCACTGTAGGGGGCGAGAACGAGTCTTCAACTTCTGTGAAATTACCACATCAAATGAGACGTGCTGACATTGATGCAGTTATGAAGCCGCTTCAGGGCAGGTGCGTTGCTAGACCCTTTTTACTGGGGCACGTGAGTTATAATTTACTTTGATAATCCCGAAATTAAGACATTAAACTATATGCAACAACTGAATTGACGCTTCTAAAAGCAACGCAGTTTAATGGAAGACTATGCACGCAGAAATCCATGCCCGTGTGCGTCTGTGTATTTAACGGCAACACGCACGTCGTGCAGCCTTTTGCGCAGAAGTACTTGGTTACACAAGTTTGTATAGGTAATTATGTTGTAAATGCAATTGTCAAGCAGTTTGTGATGCATTTTGGAAACAGGAGATGAGCGCCTGATCTAATGCGCCACCTGGCCCGTTCTCGAAGACTTACTTTTAGTCATTATTTGGGTAGCACACATATTCTGAATGCCTTTAGCAGAATTCAAATTAGCCATTTTAATCTAGATTAATCTAGATTAATTCCAAGATTTAATCTAGATTAATCTAGATTAAAAAATGAATCTATGCCCACCCCTAGTTTATAGGTACGAATCTAGAAAAAGCCATGTTTTTCCTAGCCTGCGTTGCATAATATACATAAAATCAATTTTAAGAGTTTAAAAGATACTGTTAGCGTACTCACTAGTGCATTTTTGTTTTAAAACGCTTAACTTTTGGTGCGATTACACCTGTCGTTTACACTACTCCAGCATTTTTGACCCTCGAAAACTTAAACTTGTGAAAATGCTGCAGAATCCATTTTAGTTTGAAAACTCTCTGGTTGTGTTTTAGTGTAAGTGGAGCAAAACAGAGACTTTTGAAAACAATGGATGGCTGCCAACATTCGCTTTGCATATTGTTGACATCCGTGTAAACATTAACATCATACTTATTGTTGTACCTGCCAGTAATTGGCAACCAACGTCCTGTTTGCACTTTTACACAAGTGGTCATGTGACGTGTTTTCGGTTGTGTACACTCTTAAAAATAAAGCTGCTTCTATCACAGCGATGCCATAGAAGAAACATTTTTGGTTCCACAAAGAAAGAACCATCTCTTTCTTAGCTTTTTATAATCTGAAGAACCTTCTTTTGCCACAAAGAGCCTTTAGTGAAACATTGTAAAGGTTCTTTATGGGACCATTCAGAAAAAGGTTCTTCTATAGCATCTTTATTTTTAAGCACTTTCATTTTTAAGAGTGTAGTGTGGATGAGGATTGTTTCTTAAAACACCAGTGTAGACAAGGCTCATTTCATTTTAAAACACAAACAGGGTGTAAACAGGGCCTTAGTTCAATTCTGAATAAGGGGCATCGCTGTGAACTACAGACCTAGTTTGTTTTAAATAGAAAACCGCTGTTCCAAAAGCCTAATAGAAATTAGCCTGCAATTGATGTTGTGAACATCTCTATAAAAGTAAATGATTGTAACTATAGAAAACAATGGCTAAATGTAATCTTTTAATGGTCGTCTGTTGTATAATAGATCAAAGAGTAAGCTTTTCATGGGAGAAAGGAGATGGCACTTATCCAGTAAAGCATTTATTTAGACTCCATGGGGGAAAAGGATTGTTTCATCCTTTTATTAATTCATATAAGAACATTTACATCTTGTTAAAACATTGATAGAGAGAGAGAGAGAGAGAGAGAGAGATGATCTTAAGAGTATAAAGATAATGTTTCATTTCACGACCAAACCGCCCATATCCGACTCTGTACAGAATCATACGCCACATACAGAATCCCCTCTGCGATATTTCAAGCTGACACCTCATGCTCGTAACTGAGCTATATTGTCTCTCATAGAAATGGATGCAGTCAGACTATTTACATTCAGCACTTTGGTTCTGGACATTAAAAAAAAAGCATATGTCACACTATGGCAATGCATGGAGGCTGAAGGCAGGACCCTGGACTGACCCCTCTGAGATTAAATGTTATTTGAATATTATTAAAAAAAAAAAATGGTGGATGTACAGGCTGTTTATGAAATGCCAGAGATATAGTCTCAGTCTTGAAATGTTTACAGCATGGTAAAGCTGTCTGGAATGCTGTATTCATACATATATACAGCTATGTGTGTCTGGCTATCTGCAACACAGAAATGAAGTTTAAAGTCAGGTTGGAAAACGTCGATTGCAAACAGAATCAAAAACAGAGATGAAATGTTCCGAAATAGCATTTCTTAGAGTCCTGACGTGTGTAAGTTGACTCAGCGACTTCTGTGACGCCAACGTATACCTCAAACTCCAGGAGCTGGATTCGCTTGACAACATGCCATTTTGTTTCAGAGCATGCTCAGTAAATAACTACAGGCTGAAATTAATTTTTTTTGCCCCCTTGCCGCAGCATTACTGTGCACATTAGAGGATTTCTTTTTTTCAAGGAATTCTAATGAGGACTGGTTTTCAAACGCTTTCCTGGAATCTGAAAAACCTCCCGTTGTATTTTTAAGTCACTGAAACGGCGTGCAGAAAAAGCCTGAAAGTAGGTCACATTTGACATGTTTCTAGAAAAGCATAATCTTGTCTATCTGAGAGGCAATATCAGAATAAAAACCCTTGGTGAATTCCCAAAGAAATGAAAACAAAGCTGCTTGTAACTGTTACAGTAAAGAATCTGAGAGCTGCCTGGCCTGTATTGAAGGTAAAAGCTTCAAATGATCAAATTCAAATACAGAGTACAGTGTAAGTGAAATCTGCTAAAGGAAAGCTGCAATTGTTAAAACTGGAATCCCAAAGATGGCTGATTTGAAATATAAGTATATGTTCACTTTGACATGAAAGTGTATTACAACACGTACAGCAGAATTTGAGATGGTCAGAGTCTTGGTAAATAATGAATTTTCATCTCATGCCTTTGCACAGAAAAAAGTAATAGCTTTCTCAGTCAACTGTGCACATAAACAAGAATGAGACCACGATGGCTGGAGCGAGTTTAATCAGAAATATATTAGATTGGAGGATAAAAAACAAACAAACTAAAAACTGAGATATGGACTCAAGATTCATATCTCACTTGTCCATGAGATAAATAGGTGACACTATTTAATAACTTTCAGATCTTTTTATATCATACTTTTTGAAACAAAACATTAATGCTTAAAAGATCACTTGTTAATATAGATTACATTATACATATGAATGTGATATTCAGAACTTTTTATATATACGCTATAGTTCAGAAGTTTGGGGTCAGTAAGTGTATTTATAAATAAAATATTTATCAATAAATTAATACTTTTATTCAGCAAGGACGTATTAAATTGGTGACAGTAAAGATTGATTTTATGAAATATTTCTATTTAAAATAAATGCTGTGGAATAAAAAAGACAGATTCCAGAAAAGTATGAAGCAGCATAACTGTTTACATCATTGATAATAATAATAATAATTTTAAAAAAAGCATAGAATGATTTCTGAAGGATCATGTGACACTTAAGACTTAAGAAATGGTTGCTGAAAATTCAGCTTTGCAATCGCAGGAAAAATTGCATTAAATATATTAAAATAGAAAAGAAAAAGCATTAGAGACTAAGAGTCTGATCCCAAACCTTTGGACGGTTGTGTATATGTAAATATTGCTTATGACTTAATTTATGAAAGTTATTATGAAGTGTTTCCAAAAAAAAATACATAGTAACAGGCAGTTCAGTCATAATAAATCATAAAATACAGAAATATTCAGATTGTGTTTCTCAAGAGTGTGGCTATGCCAGTTTACATAGGGCTGTTGTGATTGATTAGACTCCCTTCACTGTCTTGACAATTTGTTGAAGGGCGAAAACTGATTTCTGTCTTAGACATTAAGATAAACAACTCATATTTACAGACTCCCTGTGATTTCCATCTTCTGAATTTAGCGAGAATGTTTTTCCCCCTTCACAGTTGAGTCACAGATATATCGTGACAGACAATGTGAAGGTCCTACAGCTCTCCATGACAACAGCATAAATTGCACTTTTTTTATTCTAGGTTTTTTATGTAGCGCTGTAAAAGTTGCTCCCCATATATTGAGCGATCCATCTTATCTTGACAGAAAACTGATAATTTTTTTATGTTGATGCATATACGCAATTTTCACAGACATTTCCACACATTCCAGTTTTATATAAAAAGCAGTAATAAATGCTCTGTGTTGTCAAAGGCTGTAATTCTGTGGCTGTTTGTGTTGACAAATGCTACAACCCAAGTAACTTAATCAAGAACACTTAAGCAGTACATGTACAGTTATTAAATGCTGAGTGGAAATAATTGCCTCTAGATGTAGAGATACTAAACGAATTCATGTATTACAGTTATGCCTCGTCACATCATCATATGTATAATAGAAAAGCAGGGAAATGTGGAAAACATAGCTATTGAACCAGGTGATGGAAATGTTACTCTGTATTTGCACATAGATAACATGTAATGCACTCCTCATATAATACTTCAATTAAAAAACTGACATTTACAGATTAGAGGTCACTGGAATTGAAATCAGAATTTAGTATAGAGAAAAAAAAGAAAGAGAGAAAAGCTTTTCTTTTTTCTTTTTTTTAAAGAGAGAGACATACAGCCAGGTGTGCTTTGATATCAGAACAGAGACTTCACTTCATAAGGCAATTGTTTTGTGTTGAAGTGTGTTTTTTTGGTCTTTGCACTTTCAAAAAAGTACAAATACGGGTGTTTATCGGTATATATATTCAAGAAGCAATGTGAAGCTTTTCACGCCTTGAATGAGATGAGCAGTATTTACAAAGCGGCCCACAAACCTTTTCAAAACAATATTGTAAGTATGTACTGTAATCTTAAGGTTGCCTTCTCAAAAGAGGTTTCAGTGAACATAAACAGTGAAAAATACTGTAAAGAAATTTTGCCATTCAATTTGCTTTCAAATGTACCTTTTGGTTTAGCCATATCTCTGAATACAAAGAAATTTCTATCCAACATTCTGGCAATTCAGTTCCACATTAAATACAGATACACAGATCTCACAATACAGAATTTGCAACTCCAGATAAAATAGAAAAGCATGGATCTTTGCTGATTGTTATAACCATTGGACCACTGTGCTCCGACACTTTACGTCAGAATAGGTTTTGATATTATAGATTCTCCGGATTCGTCGTGAACAATGACATCACCAAGAATAACTACAACTTCAGCACATGTGTGCTAAGAAATTGTAGCTATATATTCTCACTTGAAATGTTATTTTTCATGGATCATGTAGGTAGTCCACTTAGGTAAAATCCCCATTGACTCAGAAGGAACCCTTACTCAAAGTCACTAAGTAGGTTTGACTCTAGGCTAGAACCAACAAGGTTTTCCCACCAAGAGAATATTCTGGCAATTTACGGTTTCCACTTGGTATCAGTCACGATCAAAAATTCTGCTTCTTACAATTGCTGCCCAAAGGAAGAGGATTCAAAGACAATCTCATCCACAAACATGAACACGCACCCTGACGATATATTTCTTTTCCCTTTCCCTCTCTCATTACATTTACAAATACATTCTCACAGGCAAGCAAAAATGAGCGACTGAGGCTCATTTGAGCTAGCTGCACAGCTGACTGAGTTCTGGCTCAGTGGAGTTGGGGAGCTTGGCATTGAAACTCTGGAGCGCCTCCCGAATTCGCGCCACCTCGCTCGACGAAAGCTTGAGCCTGTGCCTCAGCAGGCAGGAGAAGAGGTCCAGTCGCTGGGCTCCCGGTGGAGAGAGCCGGTTAATGCGGTCCCTCATCTCCAGAAGCATCAGGAAGGCTGCATCCTGGGAACCCTGCGTGTACGGGTAGTCCAACTGCAGGATAAGGTCTTTTATCCCCTCTGGATCAAAGTGCATGCTGTAGCCAAAGACCTTCAGGCTGTTGATTTTCATGTAGCCCAAGTTGGCAGAGTGGTCATCCAGATCAAGCGGCTCATAAAAAAGCGTCTCGTTGACGGTGGGATCGTCTGTGATTATGCGACTGCGCAGGTAAATGTGCACCGTTTCGAAGAAGGACTTCCACTTGCTGCCAAGAGCGAGGGTCCAGTTATAGCACTGGAGCGAGGCGTCCAATTTAGTTCTTTCCCAGTCTGGGAACTCCTGCTGGTTGACGGGCATAAACCAGCTCTCGGAGTGGCTGCCCCCGAAGGGGTTGACATAGATTGCAGGCACAGGTTCCAGCGTGCTGTTCTTGGTGGAACAGATCTGGAAAGAGATCCCCATCAGCATGTGGATGAGGTTGGACTTGTTCTTGTTGCTCTTGAGGGTGAGCAGCATGCGCTTTCTCCACGCCGGATTGAACCAGCTGCCCAGACGCACGTCATTGCTGATGTAGATGGCGTGGACCTCCATGCGGCTGTCGAGCCTTTGGAGGAGGTACCGCAATTCTGCGTCCGGCATGTCAAAGTCAAAATTGACGTAGTGGTCCAAAGAGTTGGCAATGTTGGGGCGACAGAATCCCATATGGAGGATGCTGCCTGGGAGGCATGTGCCACAGCGGGTGATGTTGTCTGGGGCGCAGGATGAGCAGAGGGTCCCCTCACCCACCTTACATGGCACGTTGCCCTGGCAGACTGTGCGTTGCTCTGCGGTGCAGATGCAGCTCTGCATTTCCTCGGAGAAGGTGCCGTACACACCATGCTCGCTGCAGTACAACAGAGACTGGGCTTTGTTGAGCCAAAAACCCAGAGTCCTGCAAGGAAGAAGGTGATAATTACAGACAAGATTAGTTCCTGAAAAAATGACAGGCTTGGCTTTACTAAATGAAGATGAAATCGAAAGAAACCTGGGCTTCGGTGACATGAAAAATTGTTCACTAACATGTTAAAATTGTTCAGTCAAGACTTGACGTCGGCCTTATTTTTGTCACGGTAAATGAGGCATTAATTTCCTCTTGCTGATTGATACAAATATTATTCGAGTGCTGATGGCCTGTTCTTTGACAAATGCAAATTGTTCTTAACCAGAAGAGGAAGTGAGTCTTGAAAGCCTTTGGGGATGTGTGTGAGGAGACACTGTGCATTTTTTTATTCTCTTTCACCCAATTTAGCGAGAGACAAGTCACTTAAATAAATGCTCCAACTCTATGGGCTCTCCATTATCTTCCTACTCACTTCACAACTGTTGACGCATACTAAATGTCATGAATACATAAATAAAATGCTTCTTGCATCACATGCCCTTTCTGCTGGCTGCCTCCCTGTGGGATTTCATTTCATCAGGTATCCTTTTGTCCTGGACTCTAAACTCTTATTAATAATCTTATAAATCCACTAATGTAACATGTACTTCTTTTCCATGAGAGCCTTTGATGTCAAGATGCCATTCAGGAAGTTAAATAAACCACTAAGCAGTTCTCATACATTAATGTTGACTCAGAGAGATGCATCGTGGTTCAGTTTGTTCAGTATTTAAGTACTGGTTGTCTCTTATGTGAATCTTCTATTTTGTTGAGAAAATCCTCTAAAGGCAGTCATCTGTTAAAAGATATTTGCTTGATTACCATTCAAAACAAACTGATTAGAAGAGAAGAACTGCACTTCAGGATTTACTGTTTTTGTTAGAAGATCTCAAATTTGACCAGATGTTGGTGATGAAATTTGTGAAATTTCTTTTGAGAATATCTTGCATGCAGAACTGGCTGTTTGTAATGAAATTAACTCGGATTGTCTATTTAAACTAAGTGCAAATAGCCTACCTTGTTGGCAGAGACTATTTACACTAACTCTGCCCACCAATATCTGGTTAGGTTAGACAACATTGCAAAAGACGCCTGTTAAACACCAGCCCCAGTGATGTAGGTAGTAAAGTGTGTGCTGTAGTGACATTTTGACGGGATCAACCCAAGTTTAAATTTGCATTCATACTTGTTCTTCTCCCTTTTCACATCATATCAGAAAGGCATTTATTTTTAATAAAATGAAGGAAATAATCAAAAAGTGGAAAATAAAATGCCTCACAGGATTTTTTGCTTAGGGTTAGGGGTAGGTTTACTGAGGGCTTTATTGTCCCAATAAGACAGCATGCATCCATTTAATAAGTTTAATAAAAATGCTAATTTACACTCAATATGATATTACTGCATACTGTTTCATAAGGTACTACAATACTGAGGTGCAAATATCTGCCATTTGCAGTAAATAGTATAAAAAGCATCTAATATTGTTGCAAACAAAATACCAAATACGGAAACACTTATTCACTATTAACTATGACCTTTCCCTTAATAAATTCCTAATTTTCTGCTTATCAATAGTTAGTAAGGTAGTTAAGTTTAGGTATTGGGTAGGATTAAGGATGTAGAATAAGGTCATGTAGAATAAGGTATTAATATGTGCTTAATTCGTACTAATAAATGGCTAATATTAATAATATGCATGTAATATGCAACTAGTTAAGAGACTGTAAAATAAAGTGTTACCAAAAAGGGTGCTATTTTTACATAATGTAAATATAATCTATTGCTATTTTCACTTAGTGTAAATCGCATCTATCCCTAATTGCACTTAGTGTAAATCGCATATATTGCAGTGTAAACTGCCTCTATCGCTAAGAAAATATGCTATTTTCACTTAGTGTAAACTTAGTGTACCCTGTTATTTTCAGTATACTGCCATCATTTAAGGATTTCTTGAAACAGACTTTTGACCAGTGAAAGTCTTCAAGCTGGATGCTAACTACAACCTGTCATTCGCTTGGACTTCTTGATTATAGTGTGCACATGCTGACCACTCTTCAGAAACTTTCACTCTATACGGGCACCACAAGTCTAAGGCCGAATTTACATTACATGGTTCAAGTGACCCAATTCCATTTTTTTCCTCCCATGTGGCACAGACTGGATATGACCAATGAACATGTAAGCAGAAGAAAAAAAAAAACATGGATTCCGATACATGTATTTGTGTCTGCCATGAAAAAGCGATGGCGGCAAATGGCGTTAACTAGGGGTGGGAATCTTCAGGCACTTCACGATCTGATCCGATTCTGATTCTGGGAGTCACGATCCGATTCCAAAACGATTGTTGATCTACATTTTTTCCCCAATTAATTCTTCTGCTGTGCAAATACAACTTTACAATTTTAAAAACATGTAAAATTGCAGTGTCTAAGCTTTTTGTTTATAGTTGAAATCTCTGTAAAAGTAGGTGTGTCAATCTTCACTGGTTTCAAGATTCAATTTAATTTAATTACTGTTTTCATTATCAACTAAATATCACGATGCTCACATTCTTAGTTTTCAATAGTACTGCACATGGCTACAATTTCATATGTTTTATATCAAATTTATTTTGTGCCAATTTTACTTTATTTTTTAAATTATATAAGCAAAGTAATTTTTAAAACAATTACTTATTTAAAATAAGTGTTCTTTAGGTATCTGAAAGTTTACAGACAATAGTTTTTCTTTTTTCCTCAGCATTACTGCCGTTTTTTTTATTACTGATGAGATCATAGACAGGCAGCTTTAACAAACTAATGCACAGTATTGGCGAACGGTGACTTTTTTTTTTTTTACCAGGTATGCTAAAACCACCAGTAATACCAAAAATAATTATATCTTTAGATTATTTAGAAACCAATAAAATCAGAGACGAAATCATATTTTAATATTTCCTCTTTTTCCTGTTTATTATTATTTAAAAAAATTATAGACATTTTATATAGGCTATTTTTTCAGTGGACTTTCACATTTTGAATTGTTGAGAAATTATGATAATATACAGTTAGGATGTTTTTTTTTTCATTTGATTTAGTCGAGTAAGTTGTGCATCAAACACAATATGATTTTCGGCAATCAGGATCTGGCAGCAGCAGCGCGTTTTTCCGCTTGGGCGCGGACAGCTTACCCCGCGAATGATATCATGCGAATGACAGCAAAACAGAGAATGCGCATCAATTCTGAGGAGTCGAGAAAGATGCGGAGAATCTGCTTGCCCGGAAGATTCTATCTCAAATAAGGGATCAACTTATAGGCATGTTTAGCCTATATTAATTAACACGTGAACGCATTCTCTCTGACAGCCTGGTTATACGGAGCATTAGCAGCTTATATGGACGGAACGCCACTGATGCACAGATCTATTTCGATATATGATGTTTTGTCCTGCTCTGAAAACATAACTGACTGTATGTACAATTTCGTTTAAAACTATTTGAAAACGCAAGTGCATTTAACCGCATCTGCAATCGAGCTTTAGGACGAACAAACACAAAGCACACGCGAAAGTCTGTCAGTGCATCTAAAAGTACTGCATTCCAGACGGCAGAAATGAAAGCATAACTTAAGTAAAACACGGCGGGTGGAAGCACACAATGTCAAGCAGTGCGCACGAGTCTCACAGTGCAAATTCTGTGCAATGAAGCCGGCAGAGTCTCTAGCGCGCACGTGCCGTATGCGAAAAAAAAAAAAAAACCAAGCTCAGAATCGATTCTGAAATATTAGGAAACGATTCAGAATCGTTGAAGAGAGAATCGCGATGCATCGGAGAATCGATTTTTTCTCCCACCCCTAGCGTTAACTCTGGTGAACACTTTTCCGGGTATTCTAATTTGAAGCGGCAACTTTCGGATGATCTACACAATTAATTGAAACGTTCTTAAACTCACATCGTCTACACGCAACCTAACATGTTTTGCAATGTAACAAAAAAGATCATATGGCCTCGTACCTTTCTCTAGGCAGGCTGATCTTTGGCTGTGTAGGACAGCGCTTGCTGAGTGCGAAAAGTTTGCGCACAATCTTGATGGCTTTTCCCAGCACCACTTTTGTGCCCGCCTCCAGCAGACCATAACGTCTCTGCAGGACCAGATCTGACGTCCAGAACTTTAAGACGGCAGAGGTGTTTAAAAAATGATCCGTTGGCAATTTCTTGAGAAAGGCCTTGAACTCATCTGGAAAACAGAAGGAGAGTGAGAAAAAGTTATTATGGTTATTATTACTGTGAAACCTTGGAGAAGGTGAATGAATTATATTGAGCTGTTATGAGCTTCAAATCTACTGAGATGAGAGAGCAGGAGATGGTTCATGATATGAATGCGTGAGTTATTGAGCGGTGTGGGTGTTGTAGGAAAAAAAACAGCAGAGGCAATAACGATAATCACATGACATGAGTACGTATCACCTAACTATATAGCAGCAGCATAAAGTGAGGTTTTATTAAAACTCTAGCAATCATTGTGCACTGCTGATTGATCACTACTTGAAATAAGGACAAGCTGATTTGTCTTCAGCACAGACAGTTTAGTTGAAAAACTCATACTTCTTAACAGAATTTCCCAACACCTTCCATTGCAAAATGTCGTACAAGCTAGAAACTGACACATTAGAGGAATTATTAAATACGTGTTTTTGCAAAATGCATTCAGGCTACTTAAAAAGACATTAGCATCTCTCAGAAACTGAGAGAGATGAAGACATTTGCGCAACACTGAGGAGACGAGTGCCAATTCCCCATTTTAAGGCCTTGGAGAAAGCTCCATTGGTGTCACAGGGCATTACTATGTGCAATGATCCTGTGAGCACTCAGCCCAGAGGCTCCCACACACAAGACTAAATCACAGAGATAACATTAGCATTGGCTCAGACTGTCAGTTAAGCTCAGTTTTAGCTCAGACTCCCTCTTTCTTCTTCTCTTCCCCTGTCATTTTGTCAAAGCATGCGTCTCTGTTTGGCTCTGACAGCAGAAGAAAAGCCTACAGTGACCAGTGTCACAACAAAATTGTATTACAATTATCAGGGAGGTCTGGCTGTGCATAATCATGTTGTTTGCTAATGTGATGTTGGCTGTATAAAACTAATACTGATAAATGACTACATGTTGAAACTATATAATGAAAGCTTCGCCACTGCACACACTCATTTAAAAAATGTACTGAAATACATGGCATGTGCTTTTTCAGTTATTCACTAGAAAATGTATATTTATCGTGTTTTAGAGATATAAATACGTAGTCCTAGGTTTTTGACCGATCGGAACCAAACCAGTGCAGCAAGATTCTCTGGAAAAATGAATATCAATAATTAAAAAAAAAGTTGAACCAAAACTTTTGAAAGTGGCAGGGCTGCTTTTACTAAAACGGCTATAACTTTTGAAAGGAATGAGATATCTTCGTCAAACTCACAAAGCGTATGTAAGAGCTGAATCTGAGGTCACATGAAAAAAGCTGCAGAGCTTGGCCACTTGCTGGCGCTATATGACGGAAAAAAAAAACATAAAAACAGCCATAACTACACAACAGTTTGTCCTATCGACATGAAAATCGGTATGCACACTCTTGGTTATAAGAGCCACAACCGTCTATAAGGACATTTCTATATCTCTAAAAACATTGTCGCCATAGGCCGATGAAATTTGACCACCTATTAGACACGGTTAACAGAGGTCGATCGGAACTAAACTTGGCGGGCCTGTTTGACTCACGGCCCTAAAGATCTGTGAGAAATTTGAAAGAAATTGGCCACCGGGGGGCAATATCGCAATTTTCAAGGGCGTAAATGATTGTACATTGCACTGTTTTTCACACATACACACGATATTCATATCATACAATAGACCTCCTCATTCCGAAAAACTTTGCCTCTGGAACCACTGCTGTCAATCAAATCGTTAGTTAAATAATTGAGAAAATGTAAAAAAAAAAAAACTACTTTTGCGAACTAGTACTAGGTTTTTCACACAATCTAGAAAAAACACTGAAGTACAATTCTCTGGACTCTCTAGGTCAGTAATTATCAAAAAAGGTTGAAATGTACCCTTTGGAAAGCTATAATGGGGTAATTTAGGAGGGGAGGCCTGTCCAAATTTACCCAAAAGCCTATAAAGCCTAAATGAAAACTCAAAAATTCACCAAACCTGGTGAGCACATGCCACAGGTGATTCCAAACAAGCATGCAAAGTTTTATGGAGGTCGGAAAACAGCTGGTGCTGTAACTGTCATAAACTTGAAAAAAAAAAAAAAATATATATATATATATATATATTTCTATGGCAAATTACCTGTATTTGCCAAAAAATGCTATTTTAAATAATTGATTTAGGTGGTTACAGGCTTTCCTTAAAGCACTTGAACCCCAGTAATCACTGCTTGCTGCTATATTTTTATTATTATTTATTATATTACTGTTTTTAACTTTTTTTTTTTTTTTTTTTTTGACAAGTCCTACTCTAACCATTAGGCCACAACTGCTGATGTTGGCGATAATCGTGGTATTTAAAAAATCTAATATAATGTTATCATGTTAATTAGGGGTGTTGTGACTGGTACTGGTATTGGCGATAACCTATTTCAAATTGAAAAGCACACAGCACTAATGTCTCACGTGTAATTTATGTTTCATTCATACTGGAAAAAGAAAGTTTACAAGGGAAACATAGGAGTTATAAAACAAATGACTTTCCAGGACATAAGTGTCACACCCCCGGACTTTCTTGTTGGTTTTTCCCATTTTCCCCCGCAGTTCTGAGTGTTTTTGGTTTCTCCCTTATTGTCTGCACCTGTGTTTGTAATTAGTCTGTCTATTTAAGGTGTGTGTTTTCCCAGTACTCTTGTCGGTCTTTAATGTTATATGGATGTTTTCCCCTGGTGTTCCTGTGTCTGCCTGTATTCCGTTGGATTTATTAAATATACGTCTTTTATTTACGTCGTTGTTCGTGTGTTCCTGCCTGCATCGTGACAATAAGAAACTAATAACAACTACTCTTCCTTTAAAAAAAAATAATAATATTTGACTAGCATTTTATATATAAACAAATGACTTCAGGTATTCAGTTTGGTAATTTTGTTTGTGCTGTCTTATGTAATGTTGGAAAACATTTCTGCGGCTCTCATAATGCTTCAAAAAGCAAGAAAGCATTGCAGTCCTTGACTAAATGAGCTCAGTAACATTTCATTTTACACTTATTGTATATTCAGATGATTTTTACATCTGAACAGATGCTTTACCACTCCATGAATCAGATCTATAGCACATTTGCTTTCATTACGTGACAACAAAAGCAGGCATTTAATATGTGCATGTATATTTCAAACAAAAACCTACAAGAGCTGAGATCAGGGTTGTGGTATGTTAATGTAACCCAATAAAACCATAGCAGTTCATTCTGTACCCGATCATAATCTGGCATCCCTTTCCCACACACCGGCATAAAATGTAGCCATATGCAGCAGTGCTTTTATGAGATTTTCTCACTCCCTCACTCCCTCTCTCTCTTTCGCACTCTACCTTCCTTCTCCTGCCTTCTACTGTTTACAGTCGAGTCTCTCTCTATCTTTTCCCCATCTTTTTATCTCCTTCTTGCCCACATTCTGCTGGAGATCTCATTATTCACAGCACATTTACAATTTGAACTTTTCTCCCCTTTTCTGCCTTATTCTGGCATTTATGACTTCATGTTCAAATTTATGGACTATTTAGCCCTTCCTAAAAATGTCAAATGGAATGATGAGGTTATTTTCTTCAAAACACATTCTCATTTTGTACATTAGTACTTCAAATTTCTATGAACAAGGAGAGATGGGAAATTACTGCTGTCTATGCACGTTCAAGAACATAATGGCATTCATGCTCATTATACCGTGCAGCCCGAATGTCAGAGACCATGTTGAAAATATGGGATTCAAGTCAAATTTAAACCTAATAAAAGACTAATTTTTAGCATTTTTTAATCAAATGAATGTTATGTTTGAGATATCAAGAAACATTTAGGTTACTAATCAAATAACAAAAATAGTAAACCTTCTTTGTTCATATTAATTTTTCTATTAAATTCAAATGTATTTGAACAGAAATTTCCTCTATTGGGAAAGTAATTTGTATACAAGGTGAGTTCACTCTTACCATGACACAACAAAATCCTCTTCTTGGGATTATTGTAAAAGAGGGGAACACTTTGACATTTACACTGTGCCATAGAGTTATTTCTCATATTGCATCCTGTATTGCATCTCCACATGGTATGGACTTTGAAAACTACAAAGACAGCTGGAGGAAAAGGAATCGATAATGTCTGCTGATGTAACTATAGACTCTCAACTACAAAACTATCACAGAGTATCATCACTGAGACTGGCTATATCCAGTCAAGATAAGAAAGGCACAGAAACATGCAAAGATAAAGTTTGAGACGCTCTGCACATGTAAATCATAACAGTTTGTGTGGAGCAGCATTTACTGGGAACGGAGCCATTTTGTGACACACATACATAACCTACACTCTTAAAAATAAAGGTGCTTCACAATGCCATTAAAGAACCTTTTTTGTCTAAATGGTTCCATAAAGAACCTTTAACATCTGAAGAACCTTTCTGTTTCACAAAACGTTCTTTGTGGTAAATGAAGGTTTATGAAGGTTTCAGATTATAAAACGGTAAGAAAGAGATGGTTCTTTAAAGAACCTTTGACTGAATGGTTCTTTGTCTAATACTGCGTTTGTCTAATAATGCATTTCATGGATTCTCGTCTGTGGAATGCACCACTTTCAGTATTTTGCCAGTTACTCACCATGGGCAAATTGCAGTCGAGGTACTTGAAATCAAGTACTCAAAATGAATCATTGAGTCATGGCAGCCCTAGAACGAACAGAGGGAACTGGGAATAGTTGTCAAACAGGGACGTTAGCATAAAAACCTAATCTCAGTAACTATGAGGTTTTAATTCAGAAGTTCAGTTATTCAATGTTACTAATCACAATATTTGTTTGGAAAAACAACAGTTTGATATTTTTCCATGGCACATTTTACATGCTTTTTCATGCTTGGATACTGTTTTATGCATCGTTTTGTAATTCATAATAGTTTTATGGTTTCAGTTTTGCTTATTCTTGCATGTTTCATTGACAATTTGCCCCATTTGGCAAAAGGTAGAATTAGGAGATCCCCAACAAAGTTTTTTTCTTTTTTCTTAGACAGCCATATGATTACTTGAAAAGAAATCTCTTTTACTCTAAAAATACACAAACTCCATGCAATTATTTGTGTTCTCATTTATTTAATATATTCCGTTTCAAAGTGCCTCTTAGACTGCAGCTAAATGTGTTCATTTTGTGCATAAAGCTGCAGTGATCTGCCTTTTTTTGTGCATTAGACAGCTGTCTAACCGAGCCAAGCGTCCCTGCAGGTACGGCCTGATTTAGTTTGTAATTATAAGCAAACCATCAGTGCGATGCAAACTATTCACAAGCAGAGGAACTTTAACTTTTGATATCTGGCTGAAAGCAGATGCAGGCGATGTTGCTAAAATTACCTATTATAACACAGCCTTATATTTTTTTCATCAGATGCAAATGGGCTCACAAATTCATTATACCTGTAATGAACTGTTTTGCATCTAAATAGCAAGAAACATAACTATCAGCCCCAAACGCCACAGAAGTTCCATTTGATGCAAAATAAATTACAAGATGTGTGGAGTTGTTTTTTTTCTACTAGTTTACAGTCTTTTGAAATATTCAGACTGTTTCAAATTAAATTAAATTGTTAATCAGGACAGAGAAGATAAAAAAGATCAAGGATGTACCTTCTGCCCTTCAGCTTTATTATTGTTGTGATTTTATTTTTTTTCTCACCGAGAAAGCAGGACACCTGTATAATATATTCAAATGAGCGCTTTTCCCTTTTCATGGGAGGAAGCGGTGGTGTTATCTTTACCGGACACCCTGCAGAACACAGTGCTGCCTGGCCTCTATACGTCTTTTTATATCTCCAAGTGGAATATGATTTTAAAGCTGGTGAAAATTTGGTGGCTCCCGGAGGACAGGGCATAATTCACAGATTGATCAAAGCACAGGTATTGGCGGGTGGCTGAATTACGGCTCGTCTTGAGAAGCTGACTAGTGACAGGGTCCTGATTAGACATTTCTTGCAGTGTTAGAACGAAATGAAGGATATTCGCTCTGTTAATCAGTCAACCGGGCACATTTTTTTCCCCTGAACATTATTCAGAATTGAGTTTTCCCTGTAATTGTGCAAGAAGACATTTGTGACTTGAACAAGACGCCGTTTCAAGTCTGTGGAAGGAACTGAGGTAGTGAAATAAACCTGGCAATGAGACAATGACAGATTTTCATGGACTCACCGACTTAACACATTTCCAATGACAACCACGTACGTATGTGTTGTTACATTTCCAGGCGTCGGCCCAAGCCTTTGAATCATTCTTCTTTATTACTGACAAAAAAGTTTGTGTATTGTAAATGTACAATGCTAATCTCGTCAACCAAATTACTGCACAATTTTTCCTTTCAAACCAGTTCAACGCCCTGCTGCGATGCTAAATTACAGACAAAAATCATTGTTAATGAACACATAGTTTGTAAACAAAGAAGAACATTCAAATGGGGCATCAGCCTGACAATTAATTTGCATTATTTAAATTAAAACAGATGGTTAACAAGTATCTGACGAGAAAAAAAAGATATTAAAATGCAAGTAAAATAAATGTAACATTTTATAATAATGCTATTATTATTATTATTATTATTATTATTATTATTATTATTATTTAAATAATTTATAATGTTATTTCAGGAGCTCAAGTTTTTACAACACTTTTTACTTGTTAGGGCCCTATAAAATCTGTTTTATTGTTTCCCAAATTCTTTTTTTTTTTTTTTCAGTTTAATTTAATCTAGACTCAGTTTTGATGGTTAAATAAAATTGTTTTAATCAAAAAGCATGTCTAATTAATTGAAATCATGAAACTTACACACTTTAACAGCATTTTTTTATTTTTAAAGTTGAACAAAAATTACATTTTAAGACCCTATGAAATATGTTTTTGCCCCTATTTATTTTATTATTATTTATTTTTTATTTACTCTCAGAGTAATTCTAAAGATTGTTTATGTACTCATATATTGAGACGTGAGAGGCTGGAAACACTGCAAGCATCACTCGTGCTTGAGTATGTTTAGCTGATGAAACCACGTTTCTGGACCATTTATTCACACAGAGACAAGCAGAACATGTAGGATTCATTTAAATAATATTTTCACTAGTCTATATCACGTTTTGATCTTAGCATACTGACCTACTTTTGATTTACTCATCCAAAATTTTGCAAATTCCATGACATTCCGCGTTATACAGTAAATTCCATTCCATTTAAATTAGCACTTTCTTTGTAGCAAAAGCAAAAGAAGCACTTTTAGTCAGACTAAAATTGACTAAAAGATAAAACTTACTTCAAAAGATGAAACTATGACTCAAACTGTGAAAAAAATAGCACTGTATTCAACATAAAAACCCCAAAGAAAAAATCTATTCTTCCAACAAAGAATAGAAATGCAATGCAACATCTTTCTTTAAATGCTAAACAAGAAACATCCGGTCTGGAACGCCATGATAATGCATAGCTGGTAACCTGTGGAAAGAGTCTGTATCTTTTAGAATAAGAATGAACCGTCGCAAGAGCTTGTCTCTGATAAAATACTGTTTCCCTCATTCCTGCTGTCATCAGAGCTCTAGAGCAGTCAATGAAATATACTCCTCGCTCTCTTTCGCTGTTGCTGGAACCCTGAGCCATAAATATAGGGCCTTTAGCCTCTTTGTCTTGGTGCTCTGCACTGCGATCGCTGCTTATGGTACTCTGGTGGGTGCTTTCAGCAAGGCCAAACGGTGTTGTTGAGGTCTCAGCCTCCAAAAACTCATAAAGGAGATCAATCCTAACTAAGATAGTAATTTTTGCCTATCAAAGTCTGGAGAGGAGCATAAAACACTTGAAATGCTCGCTCGTAAGTTGTAAAATATTGGCAGCGGGCATTGTGGCACGGCATATCGTAAATTTATAATTATGTCCGTAGTTGCAAAGTACACTTACAAGAGATTGTAGAAGAAAAACATGTTTACACTAGATTCCATGGTAGAGTACACCATTCCACGAAACATATAAGCATGTTTTCTTATACTCTGTTTTAACTTATGTGCCATGCTATCAAAAGCAACACAGATTTCTAAAAGCATACGCGACCATAATGCAGCCTGGCTATTCTTGGTTTAAGTAAAATGATGTTCATTTTAATCAGCCCATGCTTCTATGTTAGCAGAAATTATAGTGCTGCTTGTTTTTCCTAATAGGCCATTACCATGTAGCATATCAGGCCACCATGTCATTATGAGTTTGAGGTGCACTGAGGCCTGGTCTGAACTTAAATGGGCCAGCAGGATGAATGAAACCCTTAAAACCTAAAACAGGCATCGGTGGGTGGCCGCAGCACATGCATCAAAACCGAATGGACTGTGCTGTCATACAGGCCACTGGCTTCATCATTAAAGCAAGAGAAATTACAATGTGTGACTTCCTCGAGATGATATAAACGCTTGTGAGTTTAGAAACTAAAGTTAAGTGGATTTTTTTTTTTTTTTTTTTGTAGGCTGGAGGAGAAGTTTGTTGGTACTGTAGTTTGCATGATTCTGTTGAGTTGTAAATTATTGAGGCTCAGCAGGGCTCTGGCTATACTTGGCATCCTCTATGAATTTGGTAATAAGAAATAATATTATTTGGAGCTTTCCTACAGCACGGCTGGAAGACAAGTAAATAATCTCATTCCATTTTCCAAGTTCTTACACAAACTCGACTGTGTTTTCTGCATTCATAAATCCTAACCATTGAACCCTGCTCCCAAATTATTGTAAGAAAAATTAACAAGCAAATATTTTTCTTTAATAATAAGCTTAAGCAGTAAATATAATTTGATTCAATAACTACTAGCAAACATTTGGACGCAAATTAGCTATCCCCTACTGAGAGCTTAATGTACACTACATGCTATTCAGCTGTGCTTCAGTTTAAACACAAACAGCATAGGAAACAACATTGGGCCTCAAACACATGAAAACATTTTACATTTTATTTTATTTCAACAAATTGCCAGTAAAAGGTTGTACTTAATAAAATTATATTGTACAAACTTAAAATAATTGTAAATTATATAATTTGCATCATTTCATTGATGTTTATTTAAAGGGAAACCTGGGATTAAGACTTGTATGGCTTGATATAATGTAAATGATGTTTTTTTCTGAAATATGTAGTAAAAAAACCCAAGAAAGATTTCCAAGACTATGACGGGTGCCATTATTTCACTGACATAAAATGTTTGCACTCTGAACTACTGACGTTACCTGTTTCTAGAAAATAAAATATTGATACAATGACCACAGGTGGCAATGGATATAAGCATAGGCTTAAACCAAATGATGTTTTCCCCACAAATAGTCTAAACACCCTCAGATATCGAATTAAATTTGCACTGAGAAACTCTTTCAGGTGGCCACAGCATCATGACAGGGGATGGAAGGATGGCATCTAGCATTTCTTGTCTCTGCCAATTGTAAGCTTTAGCTGTAGTCTTCTAATAGCCTCAAAGGCATCAGGGATAAAATGGAGAAAACAAAGATGCATTTTTGTGAACAATGACTTTCCAACAATGACTGTATGATGTTGAGATCCATCTTTTCACACTGAGGACAACTGAGGGACTCATATGCAACTATTACAGAAGGTTCAGATGCTCACTGGTGCTTCAGAAAGGTAAATTGAACTTATTTTGTCTTCTGAGGAACATGTAAGTATCTTCTGTAGCTTCTGAAGGGCAGTACTAAATGAAAAAAAAAAGATATTTAGGCAATAAAATAAGAAAAATGTACACATCCTCATTCTGTTTAAAAGTTTACACCCCTGGCTCTTAATGCTTTATTTTTCCTTCTGGAGCATCAGTGAGTGTTTGAAACCTCTGTAACAGTTGCAGTTCTCTCAGTTGTCCTCAGTGTGAAAAAATGGATCTGAAAATCATACAGTTATTGTTGGAAAGAGTCCAAATACACAAAAAATGCTTTAAAAACCAAAGAATCTGTGGGAGCTGAAGGACTTTTCTAAAGAACAGCAGGCAGTTTAACTGTTCAGGACAAACAAGGAACTCATGAACAACTTTCACTAAGAAAAAACAAAAGCAAACGCTCTGGATCTTTTTATGTAACAACACAGTATTAAGAATCAAGTGTATATAAACTTTTTCATAAATTCAACTATTATTTTCTCTTTTGAACTACATGTAATTGTCTTTTATGTGAAATATCTTCAGGTATATATCTTCCTATATTCAGGTCAGTACAAGATCAAAAATATCAAGCATTTTGTATTGTAAATACTTAACATTTTGCAGATCCTACAAGGTGTATGTAAACTTTTGACTTCTACTGTATGTTATATTAAGCCATACAAGTCTTAATACTTGGGGTTCCCTTTATGTTTTATAATAGAAAATTATTTTTTGATCGGAAATCACACAAATCAGGGTTTAGTTTTATCGTGTCCCAAAATGTTGAAAATTGTGTTAGTCCAAGAGCCTCTTCAGTAAGATTTCTAAACATTAAAAACCTCCTTACTGAAATTTTGTTGAAAAATGAATGAATAAATTAATAAATAAAATAAAAAAATATATATATTGATGTTTGGTATTCCAGCCCAGTTTTGTTTATTATTTGTACTATATTCTTGTTTGTATTTTTTTTTTTTTTTTGCGATTATTGGGGCTCAAAAATAAAAAGCTGAAAAAAAATGAGAAAAAAGAAGACAGGATCTGAAGAAAACAATGTCTCCTCTTGTCTGCTGTATGTGAGCAAAGCAGGTCTCACTCAGTCTTCCATCACTCACAGAGAGTTATATTCTCTCCACTCTCAATACGCCTCTGAATTCCATTATAAAATATTATTCTCAGCTTCCATGCAAGGTCAGTAGGATTAAAAAAAACAAAAGCTTTAGGTGGTCTGCAACTTATTTGAAGTAACTGTTTGAAGTTTTCCTCATGCAGAGAGATGAATTAAAGTGGGAAGAGCCGCTATTTTCAAATAACTTATCACCTGAGGAGAGTGATTCAAAGTCACTGCCATATATTAAAAAAGATAAGGTTGCACAAATATACAATTTAACTGTAGATATCACCAAACATCTGCTGGCCTTCAGATGAGAAGCATAAATGCTATAGTATGTTATTTTCTCGATTAAGGCTTTAGCTGCCTATAGGTTTTATACGTTGGCGGTTTTATAACTGGCGCTTTTTGAGGCTCAAGGCTGAATTCAGCTATACATTGTATAAGACCTCACATGTCCTGCCCATATTAGGGTTCTGACAGCAGGGGTTATGTCACATATTTGAGAGGAAGCAGTTTAGTGACCCCGATGCTTTCCAGGAACAGCACTCTGATGGATCTACTCAGTCAGCTGGCGTATTTATACAATAAAATCCTCCCTTTCACTGTTTGACTGCAGTTTTTCTGACAAATAATTGCAGAGATGTGAAGAGGAGTTCTGCCTCACAGGATTTGGACTGAAAAACAAAACTGTGTGCATGGTGCTTATGAGCTAAATATGCATATTATATATTTACATATTGTTAGCATGTGTAATTTTTCATACATGAGCCACATTTTGATTGTGGAGACACACTAGAAAAAATGCAAACAAGTCCAGATGGCTTTATGAATTGAACAGGTGTGTGGTTAAATGTTGCTTCCGTTACATACATAACACAATGAATTGAAGCACATAAACAACAGAATCCAATTAGGGTCATTATATTGTGTTTATATCTCGGAGAAATCTTCTCAGAAAAGAAGAAAAGGAAAATATTTTATGGCTTGTTTGTTTTTTTAGGGCCCCTGAGGTTACGATGTGCTTGCAAGTCTCTGAGTCAAGCATTTGATGTCAAAGACATAACTTATTTGCTCTGCTTTGTTGCACTGCTATTGCAGCTGAATGAATGCTGTCAAACTGTTTCTTCTACTTACTGAAACAATTAAGATCAAAAGAGAAAAGAAGAAAAAAATTTGGCATGATGACCCCCAGGCGAACAACATGAAATAAATAAAGCTATCGTAGGAGGAGGTATGATTGCCACCCAATAATATACACTAGGCATGCGTTTTGACATTTTAAAACCAAACTATAATAACAAAAATAATAATGATGGTCCCTTTTGAACATTCTGTTGACAATAAGTAACATTACATCTGCATGTCAACTAACTCTCATAGATTATTAGTAGTCTCTCTGCTTAATATATTCGAACTCTTTATTGTAATGGTCTCCCAACAGACATTCTACTGCCTATAAGTATCTTTGCAAGTACATGTCAGCTTATTCTAACCTTAACCCTACCAGTCTACTAACAGTAGAGTTAGTAGATATATAGATGCAGTGTTACTTATAGTCAACAGAATGTATTAAAGGGACCTTTAAAATAAAGTGAAACCAAATTAATATAATTAATTGTAATTAATAATAAGTATCATTTTTAAAAATATGACAATGTTAACATTTTTATGTATTAATTTATGAACGGATATTAACTACATTAAAAATATAATGACTGGACTAAAACAATTATAAAGAAATGGAGAATAAAGAAAGAAAGAAAGATAGATCAATAGACAATAGATAGAAAAAAGAAAGAAAAAAGATAGAAGGAAAGAAAGAAAGAAAGAAAGAAAGAAAGGAAGATAGATAGATAGATAGATAGATAGATAGATAGATAGATAGATAGAAAAAAGAGGAAAAAAAGGAATGAAGGAAGAAAGGAGGAAAGAAGGAAGAAAGATAGATCAATAGACAATAGAAAGAAAAGAAAGAAAGGAATGAAGGAAGAAAGAAAAAGAAAGAAAGAAAGAAAGGAAGAAAGAAGATAGATAGATAGATGATGGAAAGAAAGAAAGAAAGAAAGAATGAAGGAAGAAAGGAGGAAAGTAGGAAGAAAGATAGATCTATAGACAATAGAAAGAAATAAAGAAAGAAAGAAAGAAAGAAAGGAATGAAAGAAGAAAAAGAAAGAAAGGAATGAAAGAAGAAAAAGAAAGAAAGGAATGAAAGAAGAAAAAGAAAGAAAGGAATGAAAGAAGAAAAAGAAAGAAAGGAATGAAAGAAGAAAAAGAAAGAAAGGAATGAAAGAAGAAAGAAAGAAAGAAGAAAGAAAGAAAGGAATGAAAGAAGAAAGAAATGAAAGAAGAAAGAAAGAAAGAAATGAAAGAAGAAAGAAAGAAAAGAAAGAAAGAAAGAAATGAAAGAAAGAAAGAAAAGAAAGAAAGAAAGAAAGAAAGAAAGATAGATAGATAGATAGATAGATAGATAGATAGATAGATAGATGGATGGATGGATGGATGGATGGATGGATGGATGGATGGATGGATGGATGGATGGATGGATGGATGGATAGATGGATGGATGGATAGATGGAAAGAAAGAAAGAAAGAATGAAGGAAGAAAGTAGGAAGAAAGATAGATCAATAGACAATAGAAAACAAGAAAGAAAGAAAGAAAGAAAGAAAGAAAGGAATGAAGGAAGAAAGAAAAAGAAAGAAAGAAAGAAAGAAAGAAAGAAAGAAAGAAAGAAGATAGATAGATAGATAGATAGATAGATAGATAGATAGATAGATAGATAGATAGATAGATAGATAGATAGATAGATAGGAAGGAAGGAAAAAGAAAGAAAGAAAGAAAGAAAGAAAGAAAAAGAAAGGATAGATAGATAGATAGATAGATAGATAGATAGATAGATAGATAGATAGATAGATAGATAGATAGATAGATAGATAGATAGATAGGAAGGAATGAAAAAGAAAGAAAGAAAGAAAGAAAGAAAGAAAGAAAGAAAGAAAGAAAGAAAGAAAAAGAAAGGATAGATAGATAGATAGATAGATAGATAGATAGATAGATAGATAGATAGATAGATAGATAGGAAGGAAGGAAAAAGAAAGAAAGAAAGAAAGAAAGAAGGAAAGAAAGAAAGAAAGAAAGAAAGAAAGAAATAAAGAGAAAGAAAGAAAAAGAAAGGATAGATAGATAGATAGATAGATAGATAGATAGATAGATAGATAGATAGATAGATAGGAAGGAATGAAAAAGAAAGAAAGAAAGAAAGAAAGAAAGAAAGAAAGAAAGAAAGAAAGAAAGAAAGAAAGAAAGAAAGAAAAAGAAAGGATAGATAGATAGATAGATAGATAGATAGATAGATAGATAGATAGATAGATAGATAGATAGATAGATAGGAAGGAAGGAAAAAGAAAGAAAGAAAGAAAGAAAGAAAGAAAGAAAGAAAGAAAGAAAAAGAAAGGATAGATAGATAGATAGATAGATAGATAGATAGATAGATAGATAGATAGATAGATAGATAGATAGATAGATAGATAGGAAGGAAGGAAAAAGAAAGAAAGAAAGAAAGAAAGAAAGAAAGAAAGAAAAAGAAAGGATAGATAGATAGATAGATAGATAGATAGATAGATAGATAGATAGATAGATAGATAGATAGATAGATAGATAGGAAGGAAGGAAAAAGAAAGAAAGAAAGAAAGAAAGAAAGAAAGAAAGAAAGAAAGAAAGAAAGAAAGAAAGAAAGAAAAAGAAAGGATAGATAGATAGATAGATAGATAGATAGATAGATAGATAGATAGATAGATAGATAGATAGATAGATAGAACCTACAGCAAAAATATAATATTGTAATATAAGATAAATATGTAAGAATTTGAACACAATTATACAAACAAAATACAAACTAACAAAAAAAAAAAAATTCTGGAGAAAACGTACATTTAAGTGAATGGACTTTTGACTTCAAAAGCTACTGAGATACAGCCCTTCTATGACAACCTTGTGACAACTAGCCCAGTCTCCACTATATTTAACTCCTGCCATTGCTGTGTCACACTGAATCGCATCTCTCATTTATAGCAGTCACTGATGGCAGTGAATGGACTACTCAGAGTCCCAAAGAAAGTGATGTATGTCTGCTTAAACTCATCATCATCACAGTGAGGATATGACTTCCAATTAGTATGTCTTGCCTTTCTTCCTTTGTGAGATCTGAGGGAGCAAATGACCTTGATTCCCCCTAGCTTGACTAGCTACATGTGCGAATGCTAATATCAGTGTTTTTTATTGATCCAAGCAAATATATAATTCAACAGAGCTGCATAGAGCAAGGGAATACCACCACTGCTTTCTTCTGTTCCGATCTACCAGCAATTACATAAAATATCTCAAAGCCAGTATAGAGCTTGTGGCGAACCATAAATCTTAGCAATCACAGCGAAGGAGAGGGGAGTCAGGATACTATTCAGGCTTTCTTCCTGAAGAATGCATTTGTAGCCTTTAGCAACTTAAATGGTGTTTGTCGGCCCAGCTCTCTCTATTTTCTTGCTTACTTTTTTTAGACTTTGTGAGGTGAATCTACTCTTTTCTTTTTTCTTTAAACACTAGACCCGGTTATGCTTCTTTTGCTGCATTCTGTGTGTTTTAGGTCATGTGTGGAACTTAGTTTAGTCCCATTAAAGACAATCTGACATGCGGTAAGCGCTTAAACTCTGCCCTAATCTCGCTGTTCCACATGTCATTGCACCAAGGTGACACCAAACTGTCATACTCCGATGTTCACATATCCTACTCTTATTTTTCAGGGTTGACATTTATATTTTGCAAGCTCGTCTAAAAAGGCAGAAAAACATCCTTTGTGTGGGAGTTTGTGTATTTGCTTGTCAATGAAAACCTGTTTACCGACTGGATGCTTTACACAAAGAATAGTGTCACATGATAAGCATGCTGGAAATAGCAGCCAGCCGCTGTTTATTTTCCACCTGACCAGATTTATTGTATTTACTGGGTTCAGAGTGACTCATGATCACCCTATATCTGCTGGTTTTGGTTGCCGTCACAATTGTTGGATATTGGAAAGACCAATATCTGACCCATGCAATTACAGTTTTATTGGGTTCACAGATATCGCCTTGAGGACCACAAGCTCTGCTGAAGGATGCATATAGTGATCCACAACAGCCACAGCCTGATCGAACAACATTAGAGGCTCTTTCTCACTGATAATACACAGCAGGGTTTCATGACATATTTAATGTGAAATGTCCACTGAGTAAGTGTTCATATGGTACATTTTATGTGGCGTTGGTTTTGTACGCGTCACCACTGTTCTGACTTGAAATGTCCGTTGAGTGGCGCTACAACTTTAATGCTCTGAGATGTTTTAAAATAACATACCATTGGCACTACACCTAAACCTACATCTTAAAGCTTGTTTTTCGATCTCTCATCCTTCAGCTCTTTCATCATGAGTCATGTTTTTCACAGGATTCGTACCCAAAGATTCCACATCCTAAGTCCAATTCCGTGTTGACTAAGCTAAGTTCATTAACATGGACCGATGCCAGAGAAATGACTTAAAAGGTCTGTAAAACTCTGCAAAACTTGATTGTAAAGCTTCCTATTCACAAGTTCGACAGAACAAAAGAAGTGTGGACATGATACGTAGCCGTTGACTGAGTATCTCTGACATGCAGGAAAGCCTATACTTCTTACCCACCATTAACCACTCAATCTTTTCCCACTACTGCTGGAGTGCCTTTTGATTTTGATGAATTTATGTAACATGCATCAAGGCCTATCCTCCAGTGATGAATGAAGTTATTGATTGTGCCTCCCCGATGACTGTCTCAACCAACTTTATGGTAATTAGAGCAATTAATTTGGACATGGCTGATTCTTACAACAACACAGCTACTGTTGTTTGGTTTGCAGGGTTGAAATGCTTTCAAAACAGCTGCACATGCTTTTAAAGCTTAATTGCCATCGAGATTTGAATATGGGAAGGTATCACAGGTGCAATTATGAGAACATGTAGACTTGTTACAATACTGTAATTTTCACACTGGTGTGACTAAAATATCAGTGGTTGGACACACACTGCAAAAAGTTTTCACCAGTTTCAACTTAACTTAAGTTTAGCAGCTGCCTTAAAATTTTAAGTTAAATCAACTCATTTTTGTAATAAGTTAAAATTGCTTGTAGTTTTAAGCTGATTTAACTAAATTATAAGGTAACTGCTGAACTTAGGTTTTTAAGTTGAATCTGGTGAAAACTTTTTACAGTGTAGGGCCAAGCATATGGTCTATGTTCACTGCACAATAGCCTACTACACAAAAATGCAAGAAGTTTGATTTCAACTTTGAATATTTTGTTTCTATATATTTTTTCTACTTCATGTCATGATGAAAACATACCTGTGGGAACTTTTTTGCAAGATGCAAAATACATACCAATATGTACATATCAATGCAGTTTCCAACATAAATGAACACTAGAGGTGGTAAAACAGCGAGCACTTGTTATGATTACATAAAACGTCACATAAAACGTACCAAACGTTCCGGGGGAAAAAAAACGAACACTCTTTTAGCACCACTCAGTGAACATTTTAAGAAATGTACATTGCGGTGTTTTCAGCCTCTGCAACCTCAATATATGTGTACATGAACAAATAAACATAACCTCTAGAGCTGCTCTGCATCACTTTATGAGCTTTTTACAGTTTCTTTTGTCATATCATATACAAACATAGAAGTCTTTACAGAAACTGTGACAGAAATACATTACTTAATGCAATAATAGTACTACTACTATAAAACATTGTTTTATTAAAGAATATTTGTCGAAAAGGATAAATACAGTATTTATGAAAGTATTATATATATATATATATATATATATATATATATATATATATATATATATATATATAATAAAATCAATTAATTTGCTTTTGATTATTATAATTTAATGAAACTGTTAAAATATAATCCAAAAAGTAATAGAAAACAGAAAAAATAACTGAATTAAAAAATAATAAAACATTTCATAGGAACTTTAAAATTACATTTTTGTTGAACCTTTTTTTAATTGTGTAAACTTCATTATTTCAGTTAATTATACATGCTTTTTTGATTCATATTTTTAAATTTAGCCTTTAAAACAGACAGGGGGAAAAATAAATCAGATTTCATGGGGCCCTATATACAGTATGCAGCAAGATTGATATTTTCACAGTGTTTCATTCACTGTATTACTACTCTTCAAATACGCTTCTTGCGCATGGCGTCCTAAAAATGCAGCGCTCAGGTAAAAAAAAAAAAAAAAAAAAAAAAAAAAAGGTTAACTTTTAAAGCGTTTTCCATTCCACTGCCTTCACTGTACACTCTTTATATGTCAGTAGAGAATATCTGGCTTTGATTTGATATTATTGCAAACTCTACGTAGGTGACTCTATGTTAATTAATGATATTCTATTTGCTGGGCTATTGATATAGAAACAGTTTCCTCCTTTTTCCTAATATAAATTCCACAGTTTGTACTGAGCATAGTATACCTGGTATAATCCTATACTGTAGCAAGTCTAATATCCTTGGTACATATTGAAATCTTGCAGCATTTTTTGTTATGTGCGGGTGCTATTTTTAATATAGACAATTTAGTTACAATGAAATTACTGGAGCTTTATGGATAGAAATAAATGATCTGCTACTTTATCAGAAAAATCATTGTCTCTCTGTATTAAGATATTTCAGGACATAGTGCTTATGGATCCTAGAAGAGCAGATGTTTAGAGCAGAATATTGGATTTCTTCAAAGATAAGATTCATTTCTGTCCTCCATTTATTTCAGGATAATCCAATCTACGACAGCAGTCCTCCTGGTCACAATCTTTGTATTGGTTCCATGGACTGTTGTCTAAACTGTGGTGAATAGTGCCACAGAATAGTAATGTCTTTTTGTAGCTGTGTGTGAGAGAGTGTGTGGGAGTGTGGTCTCTCCAAATGACATTATTTAGAGGTGCTCAGTGGGTGATCTCAGCAAGAAATGTGACCTGAATTGAAGCCCACCTCACCCTACTCGAATTACCCCATGTGGATTTGATCCTTTTCCCTTTACACGAGCACATAGATCAGGCCGCGTACAAGATGAACTGCCATTGTCTCTCACATTTGTCAGGAGAAGGAGAGCAGAGAAGTGCTCGGACTACCTACAGGCCTAAGTGGCAGGCAGTCAGAAAGTGACACTTCTAATACCGTCGCTGATGACAATGACAGTATTTTTCTCCGAGCCGAAAACTCATTTTGCACACCGCCGCACCGCACAAATCTATCCTCATTTTGCCTGGGCCACCTGCCAGATTTAATGACAGCTGCTTATCAAGGCAGAAAATATATGCAGTTGTGCAGAACAAGGTTCCCCAGCAGTCGGTGGGAGTGTCACTATGTGATAAAGCTTCTTCATAGTAGTTTGTACCTGTTTGTCGATCTAAATGCGAGTAGGTTTGTTTACTGTAATATTTAAAGCGTAATGCTACCAACACATTTGTTTCATTACTGTAATGGATTAGTTGTTTTCATAAACACACAAGGGCCTGAAATATTGACTATGTTGACTTTATTATGTTAAATTGGATTGTTTCTGTTATTGCTACACATTCTTTTTTTACTGTTTTATACTTTGTGTTTATAAATAGCAACATTAAGTAATATTTTAGTTGTGTGTTTTTTTTTTTTTTTTTTTTTTGTTTAGTGATAGTTCATGAGTCCCTTGTTTGTCCTGAACAGTTAATTTTCAGCATTTTTGTGTATTTGAACCCTCTCCAACAACGACTGTATGATTTTGAGATCCATCTTTTTACACTGAGGACAACTGAGAGATTCACATGCAATTATTACAGAAGGTTCAAACGCTCAATGATGCTCCAGAAGGAAAAAAACGATGCATTAAGAGCCAGGGGTGAAAACTTTTGAACAGGATGAAAACATCTACATTTTTCTTATTGTGCTAAAAAATGTTTTTTCTCTTATTTAGTACTACCTTTCAAAAGCAACAGAAGATACCTACATGTTTCCCAGAAGACAAAATAAGTTAAATTTACCCTGATCTTCAATTTCAAAAAGTTTTCACCCCCAGCATTAAAGGCATTGTTTTTCTTCTGAAGTATCAGTGAGCGTTTGAAGTAATAGTTCTGTAATAGTTGCATATAAGTCCCTCAGTTGTCCTTATTGTGAAAAGATGGATCTCAGAATCATACAATCATTGTTGGAAAGGGTTTAAATGTTGTATGATCCCTCTTATTTTGGTAAAATAATTTGTTTGCAGATTCTGCTAGGTGTATGTAAGATTCAAGATTCTGCTTTGACCTCAACTGTTTTATGTTTAACTAAACTCACTAAATGTGTATGAAAGTAAACTAAATTCAAGCTGTGTTTGAAAAAATAGAGTCAGGAACAGTGAGGCCATTTTTATACATTTAAATGTGGGAGAAATTATAAAACAGTTAACTGAATGAAACGTTTTAGCTTTTGGCTGGGTTTAAACCTACTAGCTATATATATATATATATATATATATATATATATTAGGGTCGGGACTCGATTAAAAAATTTAATCTAATTAATTAGAGGCTTTGTAATTAATTAATCGAAATTAATCGCATTTTAATCGCATATAAATATTTGACCTGAGAACAGTGAGAAGTAAGTTTTTTATATGGATTTTTAGTATACCATTGAATAATGACTGAATACATAAGCTTAAGCAACAAAATATTGTTTATTTTTGTTCAACCAAGTCCAACAGACCAGTGCAATATTGCCATTAAGTGTAGCAATAGGCTCAATGTGCTGCGGTGAGATGCAAATTCCTTATTGCATAGCTTGCACACAACCATGCTCTTATCGACGCTTCCTTCCATTCGTTTTTTGTAACAAAATTTCCCATCCACAGGGCCAACCAAAGCGGTCCCATCAGCTTTTTTGTCCATGTTCACTGTGGTTTGTTTTGCTGCGTCCCAATTCGCCTACTTATACTATGCCCTATAAGTATGTACTCTTTTTGTAAAGAAAAGTACTTACCTTTGAGTATGTAGCAGAATAGTAGGCAAGCTTTGGGACATACTACTTCGTCATAACTGCTTCTTTAACGGACGCTCTGTTGCTTAGTTACCTGAATCCTGTCACTGTTTAAACTGCCCTGTCAATCATCACAGTTAACATTATCTACATTTCGTTTAATTTAATTTCCTACCGTATTAGAGAGAAATGAAGAGGCACGTTCTTTAACGAGTCTTTCATGCCCAGAACTCTGCTCTTGTGTTTGCTTAATTATGCATTTAAACGTTAATGACCAAACCTATCATTATAAATGTTGCTGCACATGGAATATAACGCGGATAACATTTAAAAAATATTTTTTTATCAGGTTACACACTGATTATTTATCACTCAAACCCCTTTCTCTACCTGTCCGTTGGTAGCGCATATCCTCCATGTTTGTAGTTTTTTAACACTTTTTATGCGTGTTTGTAGTTCTAATTGAATCCTCGTTCACGGCGCAGTGTGTTGTGGGCAATATTAGCCGTTAGAGTGTGCATTGATCGTTAAGTAGTAGACCATCCGGGAATCTTTGGAATGCTTTTTTAAACATACTACGATTTGGGACATACAATACTATTTAGGACGGACGCAGCTTGTCTGAACGCTAGTTGGTGCTCCAGTATAATCGGTCCGCCGAGTCTCATTCAGTGAGAAACGTTCCGCTGTGCAAAACTAAGTGCGATTAAAATGCGTTAAAAAAATTTAACGCGTTATTTTTGTGTAATTAATTAATCTAAATTAACGCGTTAAAGTCCCGGCCCTAATATATATATATATATATATATATATATATATATATATATATATATATATATATATATATAAATAAAAATAAATAAATAGCAAAATACATGCTTCAGTATAGGAAATATGAAAAAAAAACTACTCGTCGGGTTATTTTAGGGAAAAAACGTGTTACGAGAAACAGGAAAAACAAAGCCGTTTTTGGTTCTTCAATAGCAACAGTTACAGTACATGAAAAAAAGAATAGTTCTTTGTGAAGCTTCAAAAGGATTTCCTATGGCATTATGCTGTCAAACCATGAATGTGTGAATGAGGTTGCTTATGTTGTGTAAGTGTAAGTGTGAGTGGGTGTCGAGATGTTGTCAATGTGTTATGGAGCTGTCCTACATGACTAGGAACTGACTGCACACCCACAGAGGCCTTTGGAAACATCTGCAGCATCCAACATTGGACCTTGCTGAAGATGATGTCCTTAAGCCGGGACCTATCTGTCAGTCTGGGCCCAATGGGAAACACAGTGAGTAAGAAGGTCAGTAGAGCTCCTGACAGGAGCTTCAAACAATGCCTTTCTCTAGAAACCATCTGCCTGACTGCTCTGCACTGTCCATCCTCTTCTCTTGCTCAACAACAACCTGACAGCAATTTCCTGGAGTTTCTAGAAACCCTTTGCAAAAGTTTTTGGACTTTTCTGAGATGCACAAGAGTGAGTGTTCCCTAAAGCCACTCGCTGACTGTCTGATCTATAAGGGGGAACACGAAAAAGTGTCTGTGTGTGACAAATAGTGATGTGTTAGTTAAATTTTTAGTTAAATTGTGCAGCCCTGAGCAGTGCAAAGAATCCATGGTGAATGTGTGAATATAATCACAGAAGAATTCTAAGCATTAGAATATTTTTCTTCCTCCACCACAGGATAAAATATAAAAAAGGTATGCAACTATTTATCTCATATTTCAGATTTTTCTTTTTTGCAATTCTGAGATCATATTTTAAAATTCAAATTTTATAGCTTGCAATTATGACTTTTTTGTCTGAATTCTGAGTTTAAATCTAGCATTTTTTCCCACCACAGAATAAAAAAAAAAAAAGGTAAATGCAACTTTTTATCTCGCAATTCAGACTTTTATTTCTCACAATTCATATGAGTTCACATCTCATAATTCTGAGTTTATAACTTGCAATTCTGACATTTTTCTCTGAGTATAAATGTATACATTTTTTTCCACCTCAGAATAAAAAATTTAGTCGGCGCCGATAGCCTTCTGGGCAGTGTGCCGACATACAGCGCCGTTGCGCTCCGGGCGTTCCGTGTTCGAATCCCGACTTGAGGACCTTTCCTGACCCTGCCCCCTATCTCTTCCCACTTCGCTTCCTGTCAATTCCGATCTTTCCTATCAAAATAAAGGCAAAAACGCCAAAAATAAATCTTAAAAAAGAATAAAAAATTTAAAAGCAAAATCTTAATTTTTATCTCACAACTCAGACTTATCTTTTTCGCAATTCTGAGCTCATATCTCATAATTCAGAGTTTTTAGCTTACAAATCTGACTTTAAATCTGAGTTTAAATCAGTTTTTCCCACCACAGAATATAAAAAAAGCTAACTGCAGCTTTTTATCACAATTCAGACTTTTCTTTCTCACATTTCTGAGTTTATGTCTCATTATTCCAAGTTTATAGCTTATAGAGTTTAAAGCTTGTAATTCTGTTTTTTTTTCCCGCAGAATAAAAAAAAAAACAGTAAATGTGACTTTTTTTTCATCTTGCTATTCTGACCTTTTTTCTCAGAAATGTGCATTTTTATCCTGCAATTCTGAGTTTATATCTCACAATTCTGAAAAAAGTCAATATAAAATATGAATAGTGAGAAAAAGTCTGAATTGTAAAAATCTTTTTAGCAATTCTGAGTTCATATCTCATAATTCTGAGTTTATATCTTGCAATTCTGACTATTCTGACTAATCTCGCAGTTTTTTCCACCATAGTATAAAAAACACAAAAGGTAAATACAACTTTTTATCTCACAGTTTAGACTTGCAACTTTGACCTTTTTTTCTCAGAACTGTGCATATTTATCTTGTAATTCTGAAAAAAATCTTTAATAAGTACACTAATATGAACCTAGAATTATGAGATCAAAAGTCACATGTATTTTTCTCCCCGTGGCAGAAACAAGCTTCCATGGTTATCATATATTCATGATTTTTTTTTTTTTACCCCACTGAGGAGCATAAATCAAAACCTAGCACAAAAACTAGTGTCAGAAAGCTTTTCAGCTCAGAAAAATTAGATGTGCATAGTAGCATCTCATAAATAATAAATAAATAAATATTATTTTCCCAAAATGGTTAGAAGCTAAATTTGCACAGATTCTGCAAGTCAAATTAAACAGTTTTTTTTTTTTTTAGGTAGAAAATTGAAACATTGAAATGACATCTTGATGATAAAAATAATCAACCTGCTATTCTGCTTTAAAAAAAAAATAAATGGCTTGACATCTTAAACATCCCATTAGAATCTGAACTGTTAAACGTACTTAGTTAATGGCAACAGCAAAACATAAGGGAAGGACATGCTATGCATAATTCATTTTCTAAATCCGCCACAATTATTCCCCCAAGCAACATGCAAATATTAAATAAGGTACTGGCATTTTCGGCGTTTGCGACTCTGCGATAGGTCGACCTACGCTGAGTTGTTTACTGGCTTCTTTAGTGAAAGTGAAGCACTTGTGGGATTTGGTGGGGAGAAGTATCATGTTTATGACAGTAGTACAGTTTCGTATAATCCCTTCTTAGACTAACCAGCGCTGTTGCTAGGCGAATCCATTCGTTCTGCTAGCTGATTTAACCCAAAGTGAATGGACTCCCAAAATCTTGCACACGCCGGAGAACTCGGCACATGCCGTTCTTTAATCTTAAAAACAGCATCCACCACATGTGCCATGCTAATCTACCTTTGATTTACTCAGTTTATGAGGTAATGAGAAGCATGGTGAAGCCATTTACAACCTGAATTAAGTTAATCAAATGCCAAATGGGCGATGTGTTTATTAAGTGTGCTACATTTGACACGTAAAACGTACAGTCATTAATCAAACAGTTTGAAGCTAATTTTCATTTTCTCTTAAGGTAGGCCTTGTAGGAAATATACGGAGCCTGTTTAAATGTTGTGTCTTTGCGAGATCGAAGGATATATCGGAATATGTGTGCCGAGTGTAATCCTCTTTATACAGCCCTTGGTGCCTGGTAAGTGGGTGCCGTTTATTGAACCAAAAAATCAATTTACTGAAAAAAGATCTTCATTTGTTGTTTATTGCTATCTGTCACATTCAAACTGCAAAAGCGCCTTATCTTAGTACAGGTGCTGGGAGCTTTAGAAACTAATTGAGCTCATAAATGGACAAAACCCTAGTGAAAATGTCTATTGGCAGACTCTGATGAGGCTCAAAATGTTGCCAGGTTGATTGTTGGTGGTACCATGTATCAAATAACACTGTGGAACTTTGAGCCAATTTCTAATTAACATAATGGAAGAGTTTAGCTAATCAAGCTGTGAATTGAAGGATGAGGAACACAGGAGTTTCATGCTGCTAGACCTCTTGACTTTTAAATACTGAATTTGCTGTTGTAAACATGATTAATCATGGTAGGTTTAACCTTTTGCTCCAAATGAAATGCTTATGTGTAATTCTACTCAGAATGAATTCAAATGATACAGAAACATTGACTGAAATGCTTGTTTTTAAGTAAAATAAAACAATCCAAATCAAACAGCAATGATCCAACCAATTCCCAAACTAAATCAAGTCCTGTCCTACATATGCTACACTTTTTTAGGTTTCACTCGAATACACCTCACAATAGAGAAGAATTCTTCATGCTGACATGAAACTGAAGCATTATCTAATATCACATCCATTTGAGAGGATTTGACTCCTAAAGGACAAGTGAAATCCACTCACAAGCTCCCATTCACTTCATTGCCTCTTGTATGATTTGCTACAAATTGCTCATTCAGGATTCTCTCTCATTCCAACAAAAACATTTTGTATTTTGAATTCTCTAACAAAAATACAAAAAAAATAATTCATAGTTTACATGATGCCACACCCTTACAGGAATGCCGACATGGAAGGCAAAACAAGGCTTTCCTCCACTGACCACCAGTTATTTTATGAGCTTTGCATTAAGTAGTTATGTAGTAAGACAGTGATATTTAAAGGTCAAATTCAGTATACACCTTATTGATGATGCATATTTTGTACAGGCAAGCAGATGAACCTAGAATATAAATGCAATGCGTAAAGTTTCGTATAAATTTTTCCCCGTTGAAAACCATTATAAAGCACAATTTCATATTCCAGACTTATCTGCTTGCCTGTATAAAGTATACATCATCAATAAGGTGTGTACTACTGAATTTGATCTTTTATATCACAGTTTTAAAGGTTTTCACATTAAATGTTTTAGAATGTAAGGGTTTGAGGTTTTAGGGTGCTTTATATGGATTGCAATTGGCCAAAACTTGCATTTTGTTCACATATTTTTGTTTTATTTTCTTATGAGAGGTGATCAAAATATTTGTGGACTGTAAACAGAAAATTGATGCTTGAGCTGCAGTCCTATTGGATGTTTTGTCCACCAGGTATTCGAGCCAGTCATGTGACATGATAAAAGGTACCAGTCAAAAGATTTTTTTTTTCCCTGCTCACCAAGCCTGCATTTATTTGATCCCAGGTACAGCAAAACGATTTTTTAAAAATATATTTTTACTATTTATAAATAACTGCTTTCTATTTGAAAATATTTTGTGTATATAATTTATGTAATTTATTCCCTTTGATTTTAATGCAGAATTTTTAGCATTTTACGCCAGTCACATGATCCTTCAGAAAACATTCTAATATTCAGATTTTCTGCTCAAAAAACATATTATTATTATTATGTACAAAACCGCTAAGTGGAATTTTTCAGGTTTCTTTGATGAATAGAAAGTTCAAAAGAAAAGTATTTATCTGAATAGAAATATTTTGTAAAATTATAAATGTCTTTATCATCACTTTTGATCAATTTAAAGCATCCATGCTAAATTCTATAATTTCTGGTATAGTGTAACATGTTAGAAAAGGTTTTTTGATATTTTTCGGTAAATGCTCATCTTTGTTTGATGTTTCTTTTCATTAAAGAATCCTGAATAAAATGTACTCAACTTTTTAAAAATATTTATGATAATAATAATAAATGTTTCTTGAACAGAAATCAGCATATTAGAATGATTTCTGAAGGATCATGTGACGCTGAAGACTGGTGTAATGATATTGCAAATGTAGCTTTGATCACAAGAATAAATTACATTTTAAAATATATTTAAATAGAAAGCAGTTGTTTTAAATCGTAAAAATATTTCAAAAAATTTCTGCTTTCACTGTATTTTGAATCAAATAAATGCAGGCTTGGTGAGCAAAAGAGAATTCTTTAAAAAAAAAAAACTTTTGACTGGTAGTGTGTGTAGTGTTAGCATAAAAACAAAATGTACATATGACATTTCTTCATAACTTATTTGGAAACAGCATTAAAGCATAAAAATATAGAAAAATAGCTGTGTGTAATGCTATTTGATTCTGGAAAAAAATGTCCAAGGTATAGGCTAATCAATATTTGTCAGTCGGATGTTGTTCGACATGTGGAAAAACGGAATGATAATTACAGCAAACCTCATTAACTTCACTAAGTGAATAAAAGGTAATAATCAGCCATATGCATTCACTCACATGACTTTATTTAATAGTTTCAGTGTGACATACCATAACAGTAAGTTATGTACATGACAATGTCATTACGCAACAACTTAAAAGAACGGCTGTTTGCAGAAATTAATCAAACCTCCCATCACCATCAACAAATGACTATTAATGAGTGCTTCTTAGACAGAAGGACAGATCCATGGAAAGCTGCATATTTAGGCTACAATGTCATAAAACTCTGTTGAAGAACGTCTAATTTTGAAAGATCCTTGGTAGGCAGTCTTTGTTTTGCATTAGCCTGTTTTGAAGGATGCATCAGGTGTCCTTCAATCAACCACAATCTATTGCACACATTCCAATCAAAAAAAAGAGTTTAATTTTATTATGTTATGCAAGACTAAAATTGATTTTTGAGGTGAAAGCATTATGTTTGTTTTTTTTTGCTGTTAATGAATCACATTATGCTTAACCAGTGGGAGAACACAGACGGCTGTCATTAAGTGCATTAATAAAAAGTCACTAAATACCGAAAATATCCAACATACAGTACTGTTCAAATTATAATCTCAGTAGTACTTTTGTGCTGTGACTTTGGGAGTGGAAACTTTTATTCATTCGCTTCATTCGCACTAGTAGACCATCTCATGCTAGTGTTCATTGCTGAGAAAGATTCTAACCTTGAAGCCTCAAAAGGACTGGACTAGGACAGACGCATCTTTGGATGTGTCCTTCCGTTTGAGAAGCACCCAATGATTAGCTCTATTGAACTGAAAACGCTATCAATAGGAGTTGATACCCTTTGAAGGAGTCAATTCCGTTCTTTGGAATCGATTCTCGATTTCTAACGTGTCAGAATGGATTCTTTTTGGAAACAACAAACATGCATCATAAATGAGCAGTTCCACTATAAATACTCATCTGGTCAGCATCATTTAATGGAATATGCACCAGAATTATGATTACTTCTCAAAAGTATGTGACGTAAACACGATAATCAATCAAAATTGATTGAAATACATAAATATGGATTACTGGAACACTTGACATGACATACTTACCAGAGTAAACAGGTTTGTACCATGCAGCTTTGATACAATGCCTTGCAAATGTATTCATACCCCTTCATTTTTTTCACATTTTGTTTTGTTGCAGCATTATGTTAACTGCTTTAAATTATTTTTTTCCCACATCAATCTATATCTCATACACCATAATGACAAAGCACAAAACAGGTTTGTAACAATGATTTAGAAAGGCACACACCTCTCAGAAAAGGTCTAACAGCTGAAAATGCATATCAGAGCAAAAACCAAGTCCTGAGGTCAAGATAACTGCCTGTAGAGCTCAGTGACAGATTTGCGTTAAGGCAATGATCTAGGGAAGAGTTCAGAAAAAAATCTGCTGCATTGCAGGTTCACAGAAGCATGTAGCCTCCATTATCCATAATGGAAGATGGCTGGAACAACTAGGACTCTAGGAAATGTCTACCAGCCCCCATCCAAGCTGACAGAGCTTGAGAGGTGAAAAGGTGAGGCAAAGAATGGCAGATAATTGCCAAATGCAGATGTGCAAAGCTTGTCACATCATGCCCAAAAAGACTTGAGGCTGTAAAGGTGCTTCAACTATGTACTGAGTTAAGGGTATGAATACTTATGCAATGTACTTATTTCAGTGTTTTATTTTTAATCATTTTGTAAAATTTGCAAATCTGGTTTTTGCTTTGTCATTATTATGGTGTATGGAGTGTAAATTGATGTGGGGAAAAACTAATGTAAAGCAGTTTAACAAAAGCTGCAACAAAAAAAATGTGAAAAAAATGAAGGGGTATGAATACTTTTGCAAGGCACTGTATATTAGTGTCACTGAATCTTATTATCAAGGTCTTATACCTTGATATATAGTATTATTATTATTTATGAAAGTAGAGTTTCACAGTAGCTATATGTACAAACCGACCTCGGGTTGTGAGTGGAAATCATTATGCACCGAGAGGGGCGGTGCTACAATCATTTTGGAGATATCGGTTAAGGAAAGGTCAATGCGTGGTACTTTCGAATAAAGTTGAACTAAGTGCACTGAGGCGCAGATTGTGAGGGAAGATGAGTTCACATCCCTGAAGTATCTCTGTTTGTATTGGTGTGTGGGTGTGATTGTGTTTATCTGCCCTTTTTGAGATGCACAGTGTAGGAGGCTATAAGGCCAAAGGAGGTTATTGTTTTGTTTTGCTTTTGTACTTTTTTTTTTTAGTACTGGTTTTGCTCTTTATTCCATGTCATTCACCTGTTTAAACGTCTGATTGGACTACATTTTGCCTGGTCGAATATGAATGCATATGTATTGTGTATTAGATAATATCTATCTGCAACATATTATGTTCACTTACATGGCAAAAACATAGAGGTTTGTGTATCTATAATAGGTCATATACAAAGTATCTAAACACTTAAATCACACTTTAAATGCATTATATTCTACGGAAGCGTATGAATAAAACATAATACAAAAGGTAATTACAATTTTGTATCCCACAACGTTGACTTCTTTGAAAAATAATTTAGAGATGTTAACAATTTTTTTATCAGGAAAGAAAAGTACAAATTTTAAGTTATAAATTCCCAGTTGTGTGAAGAAGTAAGAATTATGAGATAAAAGCCTCTATTTTTATTTACTTTTTAAAATATTGAATTGTAAGATGTAAAGATGCAATTACCTACTTAATATTTTTGTTCTTTGGTGGAAATAAGCTTATAGCTTTCAGCCAAACCATTTGTGATTTTTTTTTTCTTATGTTTTGTTACCCAGTGTAATGACAATTCTAAATTCAAAAGTGTCTAAATCCTTTTTTAGATGCACGATTTGTTTGTAGATACCACATGGTTCGATATTTTTTTTGCAAAGTGTAATGAAAGTCATAGATTTTACATTTTATTTAAGTGTCTAAATGTTTTTTAGAGGCATAACTTGCTAGATAACACATGGCTCTATATTTTGTCACCCTGTGTAATAAAATCATAGATTTTAAGTATTATTTATTGTAATTGTCGAAATACTTTTTTAGAGGCGTAACTTGTTTTAGATACCACATAGTTTGATATTTTGTTACCCTGTGTTATGAAATGTATACATTCTAAGTATGATTTAACTGTCTACATACTTTTTGAGAGGTGTAACTTGTTTGTAGATACCACATGGTTTGATATTTTGTTACCCTGTGTAATTAAATTCATACATTTTAAGTATTATTTAGGTGTCTTAATAAATGTTTAGAGGCGTAACTTGTTTGTAGATACCACATGGTTCAATATTTTGTTACCCATTGTAATAAAATTCATAGATTTTAAAGGAGTAGTTCACTTTCAGAACAAAAATTTACAGACAATTTACTCACCCCCTTGTCACCGAAGATGTTCATGTCTTTCTTTCTTCAGGCGTAAAGAAATGTTGTTTTTTGAGGCAAACATTTCAGAATTTCTCCCAATATAATGGACTTCTGTGGTGCCCCTGAGTTTGAATTTCCAAAATGGAGTTTAAATGCAGCTTCAAAGGGCTCTAAATGATCCCAGCCGAAAAAGAAGGGTCTTATCTAAACTAAAAACCTATCTGTTCGATAAGGCATTTAATTCTGGTTGAAGCACTTTATATCTTTGTCCTATGTTTTTGTTGTACGTTGAATGTGTTTTTTTTCTTGTGGTTTTATAACCCTTTTTATGTATTTATCATTATTGTGCCTCTGCTGTTTTTAGTTTTTATTGTAAAGCACATTGGTCAACTCTGGTTGTAAGAAATAGTGCTATATAAATAAAGTTGCCATTGCCATTGCCATTGCCATTATCTAGTGAAACGATCGGTTATTTTATAGAAACATTTACAACTTTTTAAACATTTATACTTTTTAATCTCAAACGCTTGTTTTACCGGGCTAAACAAGACGAGCATTTGAGGTTAAAAAGTATGTAAATTATAATTTTTTTTTAAAAAATAGCCCATCATTTTTCTAGATAAGACCTTTTTTCCTCTGCTGTGATCGTTTAGAGCCCATTGAATTTCAAACTCGGGGGCACCATAGAAGTCCATTATATGGAGAGAAATTCTGAAATGTTTTACTCAAAAAACATAATTTCCTTACGACTAAAGAAAGACATAAACATCTTGGATGACAAGGGGGTGAGTACATTATCTGTAAATTTTGGTTCTGAAAGTGAACTACTCCTTTAAGTGTCTAACTTGTTTGTAAATACCAAATGGTTCGATAATTTGTTACCCAGTATAATATAATTCATAGATTTTAAGTATTATCTACCATGTGCCCTTACTTGTATATTGTGTTTTTAATTTTATATATTATGTTTATTTGTATTTATTCATATTTTTTTTTAATTCTACCTTTGTATTTAATGTTACTGTTTGTATTTAATGTTACTGTTTGTATTTAATGTTACTTGTATGCACCATTGGTCTGAGAGTAACGCAATTTGACTTTGACTTTGACTATTTAAGTGCTTAAATACTTTTCTAGAGTCGTAACTTGTTTGTAGATACCACATGGTTCGATATTTTGTTACCCAGTGTAAAGAAATTCATAGATTCCAAGTATGATTTAAGTGTCTAAATGCTTTTTTTAGAGGCACTATATGTACAAACTTAATATCATGATGCCTGACTTTAGTTAAACTGCTTTATGCTTTTGTTTTGGTTAAGTTTTCACCCAGATACTTTTAATATCGTTTATCGGAATCCTGCATGAAATCAGTTTTCTATTCTAAATCTGAACGAATGTTCTCTCTCTGCTGTCTGGCCTCCTGACAAAAGGGGCAGGTTTCTGCGAGGCTGCATAAATAAAACCCTTACGCTGTAGCTATGCTATGGCCAAAGAGCCCTATTCCCAAGCCCAGCACTTCACCTGCTGAAAGGAGATATGCGTTCTTATGAGTGCAGCGCCACAGTTAAAGGGATTTGAGCTGCTTTCATTAATGCTCCATCACTGAGCAGGAGAAGCTTTTAGAGCCAGCTAGGGTTTATCTCCCTGATTGAATCATTCTTTGAATGTAGAAACGCTCAGCTAGGAGAAAAACCTCAGGTGCCTTCTTTCCAAGCTTCTTTCTCTTCAGCCTTCTTTACCTTGGGTTTGCTCCCCTTTCCCACACACCAGACCACCATTTCTCAAACTGAAGATTTTATCAGTCTGGTTTTTGCACAATCAGAGCAATAAAACAGACAAACCCTTCCTCTCGTCGGGTTTAGGTTTCTACTCCAAGGTGCAAATGTATCATAGTCAGTGAACTTTAAAGAACTCAGAATTAAACCTCAAACGCGGGGCACATTTATCAAAGCAGCCTACATTTGTTATTGACTTGTAGGCCCTTGCAGGTCTTTTCAAGCTTTTCAAAAACAAATTGACCAATAACACAAACTAGAAATATAATACAAGCACACTTTCAAAGCTAACATTTCACAGTTGAAAAATGTTTTTGAAAAAGATATCTGTTATACTGACCAAATCTATGTTTTTTTAAGACAGTACAGCAATATTGTAAAATATTATTGAAATTTAAAATACTATATTTTGTGGGCAAAACTGAATTTTCAGCAGCTATTACTTCAGTCTTCAGTGTCACATGATTCTTCAGAAATCATCCTCATATGCTGATTTGACTTAAGAAACATTTCTTATTATTATTAATGTTGAAAACAGTTATGCTGCTTAATATTTATGTGGAAACTGTAATAAAAAAATTTAAGATTCTTTGATAAAATAACACAATTTTATGATATATATATATATATATATATATATATATATATATATATATATATATATATATATATATATATATAGAGTTACATTATAATGTTTACTATCATTTTTGATAAATTTAATAATTTAATATGTTGACCTTGCTGACTATTAATTTCTATTGAATATTAAATATTATTATACTGAACCAAAACTTGAATGATATATTTTACATATATAAGATACATTTAAATGACATTTGAACCAGATGAGTAACTGTATAAATGGCTTTTAGCGAAATGCATGGCTGAATAATAATAAAAACGGCTTTAGAGTCCAATTCTGCTGTTTATTTTTTTTTTCTTTAATGGAACCTACTGACTGTTTTTCTGATAGTTACTTTGAGAAATAAATAATAACACTAACTTTTTAATAAATTCTCTCTGTAGGGGTTGTTGTTATTTTTCTTGAACTTAACGTTTAGCAGATGCTTTTCATCCAAAGCGGCATACAGTACACTAATTGCATAGACAATCCCTAAGGTGGGGTTAAGTGCTTTGCCTATGGACACAATGGTAATAGAGTGGGATTGTTTTCTCATTAACGCTCCCATTTCCTCGGACACCTGGGATTGTACCTCCAGCCTTTGTGTTTGCAGTACAGATCCTTAACCATTACACCACTGGCCATTTGTAATGCATTATCAATGTGAATGTAATTAAAAGACACTTGCTGAAGCTGTGGCGCAGTGGTAGCGCATCAAAATTACGTCTGTGCTTTTTCAGTTCTGATGTGCTTTTCGTAGTATATTTATGCGCAAAGTGCATCTGTTTACACTGAAGTGAACTCAGAAGCCCTGCAAGAAAGAGCTGCTGGGGGAATATGACAGTATATCAATCATTTGTCAGCATCAAGATACACCATTGAGATTTACCTGTCATTTTTTAAACCTAAGACGTTCCACTTTCCCATTTAATCCAGTGTGTGGAAAGGAGTCATAACCCTAGAGATTATACAGCAGATTTTAACACACCCCAAGCCATCGGATTAACCTACCTGAGTCCATAAACTCATTGTTGAGGTTGAACCAGGACTCTTTGCTCTTACGCAGACTGTCCTCCATGGCTTTGATGTCTGCGAAGGGGCAGTTACAATCAGGGAACTTCGCGGAGCAGCGGCACCAGCAGTCATTGTTGCGACACAGTAGCTCGCCCTCTGAATTACAAGCCACGTAACTGAGGGCCGCCTCCACAAAACGATTCCGCAGGAACTCAGGAAGCACATCCTGTAGACCTGCGTGTGGGAAGAGAGAGAAAAATCTGTTTACTGCCATGTTAGACTCTACTGAAATTTGATTCCGAGACCAGATAAGAGGTTTTGTAAGCTACATGGCACTCTTTGTCTTCTGCTAGGTTGGTAAACAAGTTTAGAATGGTGTTTGGATGTGCTAAAGTTTCATATGTTTGGGCAACATCTCAAATCACCAATAAGTCCGGCGTTCCCGTATAGATGCTTGAAAGAAATCAATTCCTGAGTCATATGACACCATTATGAACCCACCCATCATCTGTCCTCTGGCTATCCTCTCCTCTCTCCGCACTCTGTCTGCCTCTCTACTCCACTTAACTCTCAAAGTAATATGTTTTCTATTTTAAGTCTGCATTTAGAACAATACTGTAATGCAGTGGCATGAGATAGACCTCTGAAATGACAAGGGAAAGTGGCCTTTTTGCATGGTAATTTGGCATTTTCCAGTTCTATTTGATATTTTTCACTTTACTTCACCATTAACAAGCCTTCTCTCTCTCGCTCTCTCTCTCTTTATTTTTTTGCCAGAGGTGAATCAGTATTTTGTCTTTGGCTTTTTTTCTCTCTGTTCTTTATAATATGTGACCCTGGACCACAAAACCAGTCATCTTTCAAAATCTTTTGAAATTGAGATTTATACATCATCTGAAAATTGAAAATCTGAAATCTGAGGGTGCAAAAAAATCTAAATATTAAGCAAATTGCCTTTAAAGCTGTCTAAATGAAGCTCTTAGCAATGCATATCTTCATGGAACATGATCTTTACTTAATATACTAATGATTTTTGGCATGAAAGAAAAAATTATAATTTTAACCCATACAATGTATTTCTGGCTATTGCTACAAATACATGCTACTTACGACAGGTTTTGTGGCCGAGAATCAGAATGTGTTGTTAAAATATATATACAGTGCTGCTTGAAAGTTTGTGAATTTGGTCTGACCCTGTTTTGCTGCAATAACTGCAGATAAACATTTCTTTTAACTTCTGATCAGTCCTGCACAACTGCTTGTAGGAATTTTAGTCCATTCCTAAGTACAAAACCGCTTCAACTCTGTGATGTTGGTGGGTTTCCTCCTATGAACTGCTTGCTTCAGGTCCTTCCACAACATTTTAATTGGATTAAGGTCCAGACTTTGACTTGCCTATTCCAAAACATTAACTTTGTTCTTTTTCAACCATTCTTTGGTAGAATGACTTGTGTGCTTGGAGTTGTTTTCTTGCTGCATGACCCACTTTCTCTTTTGAGATTCAGTTCTCGGACATATGTCTTGATATTTTGCTTTAGAATTTGCTGGTATAGTTCAGAATTTATTGTTCCATCAATGATGGCATACCTTCCTGGCTCAGATGCAACAAAACAGGCCCAAATCATGATACTACCATTACCATGTTTCACAGATGGGATAAGATTCTTATTTATTAAAACCAAAAAGTTCAAACATTTCTCCAGGAGCCCTCTGGTTTGTCCACATGATCTTCAGCAAACTGCAGATAGGCAGCAGAGTTCATTTTGGAGAGCAGTGGCTTTCTTCTTGCAACTCTGTCATGCACACAAGGGTTGTTCAGTGTTCTTTCAATGGTAGACTCATGACTATTAAAGGGGTCATGAACTGCCTTTGTTTTTTATTTTGTGCTGTTCTCTGAGGTCCACTTATAATTTTATCAAGATTTTTACATAAAAAAAAACATAAATTAGAAGTAATAGTCTACTTTCTGTCCTTCTTTTATCCCCCCTCAGCAGAACATTCTGTTTGAATAGGCGTGGTGGAGGTTGACTGGCTAAAAGCATACATTCATTCTTTATAGATGGACACTGCTGTGGTTTAGGTTTAAAACACATAAATAACTCAGTACGTATCAAATGTTCTGTAAAAAGAGACAAAGCAATAGTGCCACATAATGAAAACAGTTACACTTTTGTTGTGACATCACTGTTGGATCCAATACAGCTGGGGAAAGAATCGTCTTTTAGTTTCAATCTTTTTGAAAATCCTGCATTGAATTGTTGCTCCAGTTACTGCCGTAATCTCGGGTCCCTGAGATAAGGGAACAAGTGTTGCATCGCTGACTAAAATTTATTAGACAAAGAACTAAGTTCTTACTGACGTGGTCTGGAACTTCATTAAAAATAAAGTTCATCCATTCTTTTCTAACGTTTGGATCAGAAGGAAGACAATACAAATACTGATTTTTCCACAAATTGGCACTGCAGAGCATCCTGGTGTTTTCAGAGCCATCTTTATCATTTGGTTTCTGCATAGAACTGCACGTTGTCGCTTTGGCTTCCTTCAATATAAGCTGTCTATTGACAAAGTTTTGAGTTCTGAAACTTACAGGATAGGTAGTACAATGACCTCTTATATGTCAAAAGATCAAGGGAATTTTGGTTTCTCAGTTCATCACCCCTTTAACATTAGCCAATGTGAGAAAGGCCTTGAGTTGCTTAGAAGTTACCCTTGGGTTCTTTGAAACCTCACAGACTAATACATCACTTGCTTTAGGAGTGATCTTTGCTGGTCGACCCCAATTGGTCTTGAATTTCCTGCATTTGTACACAATCTGTCTGACTGTGGATTTGTGGAGTCCAAACTCTTTAGAGATGGTTTTATAACCTTTTCCAGCCTGATGAGCAACAACAACTGTTTTTTTCTGAGATCCTCAGAGATCTCCTTTGTTCATGTCATGATTCACTTCCACAAACATGTTTAAACTTTGATAGATCCCTGTTCTTTAAATAAAACGTTTAGGACTAGTGTGCAAATTTGATGCCCTTCTGGGTCATATTTTTGCAGAAAAATTGAAAATTCAAAAGAGTTCACAAACTTTCAAGCAGCTCGGTACACATACACATATCTGCAGATCACGGATGCCAGAGGGAAGTGGAGCCTGTTGCGCATTGTTCACAGTGACTGCAGGGCCACAGTGGGACAAATCACCAGCAGCTATAACAGTGGTGACCAGGGCAATATGTCACAGCACGCAGTTCATCGCAGCCTTCTGCATATGGGCCTGCTTAGCCATTGACCCAGCTAGGTCCCCATGCTACTGTAACTGCATGTCATCGCCAACAATGGCTGAAACGGGCCCAAGATCATTAAGAAAGTGGCCTGGTCTGACGAATCAAGATTCCTGGTGCATCACATCGATGGCCGATTACCAACAGAGGCTACGGCACCTGTATGAACTGTTGTGTGCACACAGGATGTCGTGGTGGCGTTATGCAGTTTGCAATGTTTTCTTGGGATACCTTAGGCCCCATTATCCCAATAGCACAATCCCTGCAGCTGTCAGGTATCTAAACATCATTGCGGACCAAGTACACCCATTCACGGCAACTGTGCTTCCTGCCAGTGGAGGCCATTACCAACAGGATAATGCAACATGCCAGAAGGAGCCAAGTCGTGGTTTGAGGAACATGATGGTGAATTTCTAATGCCTTGGCCTCCAAATTCACCCGACATGAACCCATTAGAAAAGCGGGTTTGCATTAGATCACCCCCCCCCCCCACCCCACAATGTGCAAGAACTAAGGACCTGCTGTTGACATTATGTATCAGATACCCTAGGAGACCTATTACCACGTTGTTAAATCAATTATTTACTGTGTGGCTGCTGTTTTGTGGTTTAAGGAGCGTCCTAATGTTGCTATTGTTAACAGTAACCTGGACCATTAGTCGACAGATTTATCATTAAGGTCATGGGTATATGGAGGTGCATCTAATACCATCATCAACCTAGGCTCATGAAAATACGTGCCTCTATATACATTTCTGTAACACCGAAATTATGTTACAGTACCTTACTTCATCTTTCATGGAAGTTTCAAAGTGAAATGTCCAGAGAGTGGTAATAAAACACACATTCAATGCTTTTTTATGGTGGTACAGGAACGTATTGCTGCATTTTTATTATGCTGCTTGAGGTATGTATTGAGGCTATTCAGAATTCAAATATCCGGGGAGTGTCGCTAAAGGTTAATGCTCTATTGTGTTAGAAATATCCCCTACACCAAACACAACCCTTATCCTACCTGATAGTGTTAACAAATGCAAAAGTGATATAAAACGCATTTGTTGATGCAGCTATGCTATTTTAACTTCCTTATGCGGATTTGAGCAGTTTTGTCCAAAAGTAGTTTCACTGGGTTCGTACCAGAGCTCATCACTCAAGTGCAACGCTGCATCATGTGAGCTACTGAGCAAACCTTTTGAATTTGAAATCTCATGCATATGAAGCTGTATATGTGACAACGTTAAAATTGTTTAGTGCAAGTAATTGTGTGAAAATTAGGCTTTATTAATCAAAACTCTGTACCTGTAAATCATTGTGTGAAAAGGAAAAGAAGTAGTCAGAGTTGTCCTTCCTTTAGTGTTAATTTCAACTCTAAACAGCAGTGATTCGTACGTATAGGTATGTTTTTTTTTCCAGTTTTGCAGAAATGTATATAGAGGCATGTATTTACAATGAGCCTATGTTGCAAATCATCATTTCAAAGTTCTGCAGTGTTATTTCAAGTAAATTTTAATTAAAACTTGACTTTAAATGGTGAACCTGATGTCTAGACTGATTGTGAATATGATACTCTATGTGGGCATTATCACATTCAGGGCTTTTCCTTTATTTTTACCTGTCTGAAAACCTTAACCTCTGCTTCTCTACACTGTCAAAACTGTGCTGTAATAAAGACACATTACTATTGTTTCACATCCCTGATTTGGCTCAGCAATACAGGGCAGGCTGAGTTGGGAAACAGACAGCATTTAAAGTGGGTCAGAGAGGCAGGCAGCCTGACTGCTCTAAAGGCATCAGTGATGGGAGTCCTATTTGGGACGGTGAGGTCTGCTATGTCAGCGCAGTAATGGGGTAATGGGATGAATAAAGACCAACAATCTCCGTGGCAAGGTCATTCGGCCGTAAACCTCTGTCATGAACTGCAGGCACGCTGCAGACAGGGAATCAATGTGGCTATTGCGGAATTCTCTTGCCTGATTAGATATTTTGATAGCAGGCAATGGAACAATTGACATTTGCCCGGGATGCAAATTATTGATTATTTAAGCAATTGGAACAAAGCGGTAACAAGACGGGGTCAAAAAAAAAAAAAAAAAAATGTATATGTGAAAAAATATATATGTGACCCTGGACCACAAAACCAGTCATAAGGTTAAATTTTACAAAACTGAGATGTATACATCATATGAAATATGATGTATACATCTCAGTTTTGTAAAATTTAATAAATAAGCTTTTTATTGATGTATGGTTTGTTAGGATAGGACAATATTTGGCCAAGATACAAATCTGGAATCTGAGGGTGCAAATAAATCAAAATACTGAGAAAATCACCTTTAAAGTTGTCCAAATTAAGTTCTTAACAATGCATATTACTAATCAAATTACATTTTGATATGTTTACAGTAGGAATTTTACAAAAAATCTTCATGGAACATGATCTTTACTTAATTTACTAATGATTTTTGGCATAAAAGAAAAATCAATAATTTTGACCCATACAATGTATTTTTGGCTATTGCTACAAATATGCCCCAGCGACTTAAGACTGGTTTTGTGGTCCAGGGTCACATATATATATATTTGCCACACTTGCAATATAAATAATATTAATAAAATAATCTTTTAAATAATAGGATAATAACTGTATTTTTTTTAACTGTAAAAACAGAAATACTGTGAAATGTTATTAAAATTTTGCTATTTTCTGTTTTAATATAAAACATATAATTTATTTCTGTGATGGTAGAGCTTAAATTTCAGCAGCCACTGATGATAATATAATTTTAATATGCTGATTTGGTGCTTAAGAATTGTTTCTTAAGTAATACTTTTTTTTTTTTTTCAAAATTATTTCATAAATGGAAGGTTCGAAATAATCGTTTTTTAAAAATATTTAAAAAAAAATCTATGCAGATATTTTGGAGAGCAGAACCCCTATGTTTTTTTTAAAGATGTGATCTCCTAAGGCCTCCTCATCAATAGTCACCTATGAATTGCTTATGAAAGCATTCAGTGCTGAATACACGAATCCACCAGCCATTCCACCACGTAAGTGAAAGATTCAGATTTCACAGCCCAGCTGTGTGTGCTGAACACCTGCTAATTATATTATCTGAGAAAACGCTCTTCACAGCTTTACCAGGTCTGACATCCTTCAAGAAAGAATCAATGCCTTTTGCCTTCATATTCAGCTTTTTTGAATTCCCTCGCAGTGTGAATATTTATGATGTGTTCCTCAGTATTTATTCGTTGGATTGTGAAAAACAAGAGACGTAATTAGATGCAGTCTTCGTCTTAAGCTTTGGCTTCTGCTGGGTAGAGAGCCAACAGTGTGGGGAGCCTCACAAAAGAGACTGACTTGGATGGCTTTCATACCGGAGACAGCTAAATAGCTGCTCTTGTGCCCCCTCCTCCACAGTCTCTCTCTTTTTCAAGTGAACGAGAGGAACGTGAATTTTTCCTGTGGATTATTTCAGTCCTCTGTGGTATTGACGACTTGATGTCCTAATTTCAAAAGGTCTACGTTCAGCTCTCTTAAAGGACATAGTGCTTTGAAAAATATCCAGGGAAGCCCCAAGAAGTGAATGAAAGAATGCAGAAAGTGAACCCATACAAAAATGCACAAATATAGGCCAAACTCTTCTCTCTCCAGCTGTTTCCCCCTACATCTCCTTCCCCAAGTACTCAGCAAAAGATAAGATTTGGTGCCGAACCCTATGGCTAGCTCATTAAAGTAGTTACATGAATCTGGGCAGCAGGAAACTTGCTTCAGGAGATGGCAGTATTAAGTGGGTTGACAATTTAAATGTCAATGTCAAGAAGGCAGTGGAAATTGGCGCAGGCCACGTGTATAATTAGCAACGGCTACAGGCTTAAAACCTTCCTTTTTGCTCCTTTCTTTCTCTCCTCTTTTTGTGTCTCCGACCACCTTTGACTTGTGGTGACACTGCTGTCACGAGAGTGTGAGGTGAATTAATGCTTGTCTAAATGCCTGTCTTCTGATAACTCTCCACATGCTTGTTGAAAATGTGAAGAAAGTATGAATATTAGCAAGTGATGTGTTTCTCCTAACAGGCCTGCTGTAGCCAGACATTTGACTTGGTCCTCATTGCAATTTATTCTGGCCTGGAATCGCCCACAGTAAGTTTGACTGACATAAATATACCCATTAGGGTTTAAGGTAACACTTTACAAGGTTCCATTTGTTAACATTAGCAAACTACATAAGTTAAAGGGGTCTTATTATGCTTTTTCACTTTTTGAATTTTAGTCAGTGTGTGGTGCGAATGTTTGGGCATAAAAAATGTCTACAAAGTTACAAATCTCAAAGTCCTCTCCAAAGGTAGATGTTTTTTTTTTTTTTAAATCCATTTTTAAGAACTACAACGAATGGCTTGTTTTCCAGATGTTATGATGTTATGATCTGGAGCCGCGGCTGATGTAAACACAAGCGTTGACGTAGAATGACGATCCTCGGTTGCCGCGTTGGAGCAGCGCCGTATCATGTATCAGCAATCTCGCAGGCTGACGATAGGACCAACACTATTGTAGCATATTATTTACTCACCCTTCATGCATCCTAGGTGTATATGACTTCCTTCTTTCAGACGAATCAGAGTTTTATAAAAATTATCCTGGCACTTCAAAGCTCTAGAACGGCATAGACTGGTGTTTCTCTCGATCAGTCTAAAATAAGTCCAATAAAGTACATCGATCTATAATAAAAAGTGCCTCACATGGCTCCAGGGGGTCAAAATATCCATATTTAAAATGTAAGAATCACTTAAATCTAGCTTGGACTGGCAGGACTGAAACACCATCTAAGCTGTTCGCCAATCACAACGCAGTGGGACAGCTAACCAATCACAACACATTTAGTTTTTCGGACTGCTGGCCTCCATCAAACCCGAAACTAACTGAGCCATTTGTGCCAGGCTGGGGAGAAAGCTACTGTAATAATGTAAATTATGTGAAAAATAATGCGTTTTTTCAAACCACGAAGCATCGGAGCATGTTCTAGTTCACCCCCAAAACAAAATAAAGACTTTGCAAAAGAGCATAATAGGACCCCTTTAACAGTATTGGGGTAATGTAAGGCAAGCTATGTAATCAGATTACTTTTTTCAAGTAACTAGTAAAGTAACATTACTTTTTAATTTACAAGAAAATAATAAAATATGTTAAATCACACAAATATCCTTTATGTATTTCATCCCATTTTATTAACCAGTGCGTTTGCTGCTAACCTTCAATGATCCAACTCAACCATACAAATATTATATAATATAAATTACTTAAGATCAACTAACATTTGTTCTTCTTTATTATTATTATTATTATTGCTGAGGAGTGTTGATTTCTCTTCTGCATTCTACTGTAGAGTCTACTAAAGCCTGATGCTTTTGTTTGAAAGTTCTGTTACATTTGACAAAATATAACTTTTTATATTAAAAAACAAAAAAGCAAGCCCTGACCAGACTTTAAATGCGATGCAAAAGTAATGTAATGCATGACTTTCCATAAAAAGTAACTAAGTAACGCAATTAGTTACTTTTTTAGGGAGTAACGCAATATTGAAATGCATTACTTATAAAAGTAACTTTTCCCAACACTGTTGGTTAACATGAACTAATAATGAAAAATAATTCTAAAGCACTTTATAATCTTAGTTAACGTTAATTTCAACATTTACCAATATTATGTTGTCAAATATTATTTTAACTTATTTTTAGATTATTTTTAGTCTGGTTCTCTTGAGAGCACCTGGATATTTAGAAGCACGAAGTGTGACCCATTAATATAACTTTTAAAAATAAAATGATTAATAATAGTAATAACAGTATTATTACACTTAATTATTTTTTTTGTTTAATAAAATGCTAAACAAAATAATAAATAAGGTTTGATAATACCTGCCTAAAAAATATATTTGTATTTACATTATTTATAAACATGATTCTTTTGAATTATTTTTTTATGACTGATATTAATTTAAATTAAATAGGTTCATGTTATTCTTTATTTGTTTTTGGCTTTATTTAATTAAATTAAATTGTATTATATTTTATTTTATTTTTCAGTTTATTCTGAATTAGGATCCATGAGCATTATTAATTAATTTACTGGTTCTGTGTGTGTATGTCTGTACACAGCTTCAGTTACTATATCTGCCCATCCTTTAAAAAACAGCAACAAAAATCCTTCTCACTGTACATCACCAGTGCAGTTGATACAAGTAAGAACAAACATAGGTGCAATCAGCACATCAGCTGTCATACCTTTCAGGTGGATTTTATTTTCTGGGCTGTGCACTAAGACAGAGCTGACGGAATCCAGGCTGTCGTAGTTACTGCATCCAAGAGGCCCCGTTCTGGTCTCCGTTACCTAGGAAACAAGGAGATATTTTAATGCCTTATTATCGTTGAAATCATGCACCTGTTTGTTCCTCTTCAGAAGCGGTAGAGTGCTGAGCATATGCCGTTGTCTAAAACAAACCAGCAAGCCTGTGCAATAAGCCAGAGTCAATATCTAAATGTCACCAAAGCCCATTTCAGCATGTCAGAGCTCTCCAAAAATGCTCACTTTGCAGAGCGCCATAGAAATAGTAAATTGACTCCAGTGTTAGGTCCCAATGCATTATTAATTTCAAATCTAGAGAGCGGTGAGCCGTGCACAGTGGCGTAGTTTGGTTAACAGAGCCTAGTGTTAAATATAAGGGGACTTTTATGATTCTAAAATAATGTGTGTCTGACCTGGCATTTCAGCTGGGACTTGGAAAACTGGAGTGGTGTTCCAGGACTTTTTTTTTTCTTATTGAGTGGTTGTATTTGTAAAACTAAATAGATGGTCCTAATGGGGATCCTTTCCATTAGTGTGTTCTGACAAATCAATAATCAATTCATTAACGAGATGAAGCACTTGTAAATTGGTGAAAAAATGCATTAAGCATTAGGTAGCATCAACAATTAACAAATCAATGACTACCAAAAAAGAATCATTCAAAAAATACAGTGAATACAGTGTGTGTGTGTTTTCCGTAAATATTTGAATATTTTACACACCAGGGTCAGAAATTAACGAAGGCCTGTGGCAAAAATGCCACCAAAATGAAAAAAATGCATATAAATTCAAGACAAAGGCGCAAAAAAAAAACCCTCCACAATCAAACAACGTACGGCTGTCGCAATGAAATGTGAAAATTAGTTTTGTGCAGCGTTGAGCCTTATTACAAATGGAACGTGTTTCTGTTGAATTTAGGAATGCATTGGCCAATCAAAGTGCTTAGATTAGTCAGCACTAAAAACGCGCCAATCGGAGGCATGTAGATTAGTCAGCGCTGGAAACGCCGGAGCTGTTGATGAGCGCGCGCGCATGCTGGCGAATTCCCTCATCATAAACAACACAGTGCAGGTACGATATAAATAAAACATTTTTATAACGGGAGTTTTGCATAACTTTTGCTAGACTTGAGTAATGACATGTTTGTCTATGAAGCCAGAATGTGACGCGCACAAAATGAAACTAAAACGGTTTATATTGTTCTATATCGATATTAATAATCATTGTTAAATAAAGAGAGTTTTTTTAACATGTATAATTTAGTTACAATTTTAAACAGTCTATTGTTTTTGACAGCCGTTTAAAATACTGATTAAAGTAATTGAGTAATTTTAAGTATTTGACATTAAAGACAACATATGGTTTTTATATTAAAAAGGTTATTTCAAAAAACTCACAAATGGAAAAAAACTCAAATGCAAATATTGCTCCTTAATGGAAAAGTTAACACACAAAACATACCATATATATACTGTATATACCTGCATCTCATTCTTTCTCTCATCTATTAATCATTTCTGTTCATTTTTCCTTGGTGTTTGATTTAGCAAATGAGTTTGACTAGGGTAATTTAATCTCACTAATCACTTCAACACTGTCTTCAATGTGTTTGTTTCAATCAATTCGTTGAAAAGAGGCTGTTCAAAAGAACCACTCGTTCACGAACCCCTGACAGCTTACAAAAGCAGTGAATGTTGCAAAATGTCACAACAACATATTCATGATTTCAAATTATGTGCAAAAAGTGTTTGCTGTTACCTTGTTAAATGACAATTTGCTGCTCTTCACAAATTTCAACAAAGCTTTGTGAATTGCGCTCGATACAAAGCATGAAACATTGATGCTAATGAAAACCTGATAATAACAGGATATTATATCAGAACCTAAGCTATTTAATATCTTTATTATTTTTTATGTGCTCTATGTGACCCTGAACCACAAAACCAGTCATAAGTAGCACATGTATGTTTGGAGCAATAGCCAACAACACATTGTCAAAATTATCAATTCGATAAATTAAATTTTCTTAATATTTAGTTTTTTTGCACCCTCAGATTCCAGATTTTCAAGTAGTTGCATCTCGGCTAAATATTGTCTTACCCTAACAAACCATACATCAATAGAAAATGCATTTATTCAGCTTTCGGATGATGTATAAATCCACTAGAGACTAGATGTCTTTTGGTCAGGGAAAGCAAGAATAGCTTCGGATGGTAATGCATTGGTAGTGCATTCATTTTTTTATAAGTAGCCTAGTTTTTTTCTAATTCTGCAGAATTAATTCTGTTTCCAAGGTATATTGGCTATGAATTCAGTAACTGTGTTCTGAAGACGTTCTTATAGCTGATAACTACAAAAATGCTGTTAAAAATAAAAGCATGTACTGTATTTCCTACATTCTCAAAATGCTGTCAGTATTTAAAGCCAATAAAATGCTACCTGAAATATCTTGCAAATATTTCACCAGCACAGATAGCTTTTTTCTATCAAATTTTGCCCCACCGCTTTTGGAATGTGTGTTTTGACAGCAGTTGTCATAAAATGTGTGATTTTACACATGATTGTCTGGTCTTTGTCTCAAAATGAAATATGCTGTATAATCCAACACTAATCCAACAGAAAAATGCAAAGGATTTGGGACCATGTCCTCATAACGTTATAATCATTAAATTGGATAGCCTATTTCATTTCTCTGTTTCTCTCAAATGAGTAACTTCTTTTTATCTTGGGTGTTTTTTCTCTGTTGGATTTTAAGTATTGTTCAGTCGATGTTATGATGAAGAATTACTTCCTCGTTGCTGTATATATATGCAACGTTGATAAAGTAACTCAGCACTGTCATTGATTAATGTTGCACATGTTATCACATTAACTTTCTTTATTTCACTATTCATTATCACGTAAATTAATATCTTATATATAAAAATTCTTTAGGTACATTTGAAACATGGAGATTACATGAAGTCTGTATGATAATGACAGTTTTAGAGAGAGAGCATCAGCATTTATCATAATATGAGCACATGCATGCACACTTTATCATTAATTTATGAACTACTGTCTCTTTTCTGAAGTGTCGCACACATGCCCTCCTCCGCACCCCGTCCCACTGCAGCATCTCATTAGATCACTTGTCATTTATGATTGCTTACTGCAGCTCAATTGCTCTGATCCCAACAGGACTCCAGGCTGTTTACCTCACGCATAAAACCAGACACTAATCCGTATAACAGTCTTCACAAAACCGGCATTCTTCTTGAGGAAATCATTCCAATGATTTTTTAAAGAAAGATCAGCTAATGTTGTTGCAGTGATAGCCTTACTGAGTCTACAGTAACATATACGTAGAGAGAGATCTATATATATAGGCTGTAACTGATGTAAAAATTGTATCAAATGAACCACAATTTTGAAGGAACTCTCTTTTTATTTTTCATATATATGTGTACACACAATGCTGTACTATAAAGTATGTAGGTTACACTGTATGAATGAATAAACAAGTACAGCTAGCAATTCCACACTAAGCCTAACCAAATCTCTTGTTTACCTGTCACCCTGCTGTTTTTCCTCCCCAGTTGTGTGTATGTTTTATCAGCGGCACTTAATATTGACATCCATTTAAGGAATGGTATCATACCTGACAAAATAACCGGATAACACTGAAATCCCACATTTTCCACCCTGCCTCCTCAGAGAGTGTCATGTTTTGTTGTTGATCTTATATTTACCGGAGCTGTGTTTCCACAGCTTCCTCTGCATGCTTTTCTTAAGGGCATAACAAAGGAAATGAATGCCTGCGGTACAGTACTCTCCTCTCCATTTCTGTAACATCTCACATCATCCACGGGCCCCTGAAAACTCCCACAGACCACAGAGTGTAGCCCATTCTTTGTCAATTGAGACGCTAGAGGAATGCATATCAAGTTGACTCATTTGTCAAAAATGCCTCTGCCTCCGCTGTGGAAGGCACAGTTGGCTAAAGACTGCAGATGCGCTCTGAAAGCAGTTTAGGAGTTCATGACATGTGACAGGATTTTAAGTGCAGATTCTGAGCTTCATTGAATTTGACAGCTGATGTTGATTATACGGCACTGTCAGGTCGCTTGACCAGTGCCAGCTATCCAGAGGCGGCTCTTGACAGAAATGGTTCAGGGTTTTGAGCTCCCACCCTTAAATACTGGTGCTCATTTACATTCTGCACTCAGACAGGGAAAAAATGATATAGGATTCACTCATACAAAGTATTGTGGCGGTCAGTGCCATGTTAGTTACGATTGAAGTCAAAAGTTTACATACACCTTGCAGAATCTGAAAAATGTTAATTACAAAATGCAAAATGCATGTTATTTTTTATTTAGTACTGACCTGAATAAGATATTTCACACAAAAGATGTTTCCATGTAGTCCACAAGAGAAAATAATAGATTAATTTATAAAAATGACCCTGTTCAAAAGTTTACACACTTGATTTTAAATACTGTGTTGATCCACAGCAGTTTTTTTTTTTTTTTTTTTGGTGGTAGTTGTTTATGTGCCCCTTGTATGTCCTGAACAGTTAAACTGCCCGGTGTTCTTCAGAAAGCATTTTTGTGTATTTGAACCCTTTCCAACAATCACACTATAATTTTGAGATCCATCTTTTCACACTGAAGACAACTGAGGGACTGTTGTTATGCAACTATTCCAGAAGGTTCAAATTCTCACTGATGCTCCAGATGAAAATAACGATGCACTCATTTGAAGATCAGGGTAAATTTAACATATTTTGTCTTCTGGGGAACATATAAGTATCTTTTGTAGCTTCTGAAGAGCAATACTAAATTAAAAAACGAAAAGACTTTCTGTAATAGTCCCTCAGTTGTCCTCAGTGTGAAAGGATGGATCTCAAAATTTCAGTTTAACTGTTCAGGGCAAGCAAGGGACTCATGAACTAGCTCTTCACAGAGGACCCGAGACCCGAGGACCCGAGACCCGACCCGGGACCCGTGCGGGTTCGGGTCTATATTTTAAATGGTTAGCCGGGTCCGGGTCGGGTCCAAATCTATTACTTCGGGTCCCGGGTATGTTTAACTTGTGTGTAATACCCGAGTCGATCGGAGAACATCGCACCATGTAACAGCCAGAGTACAGCAGAGCATTACCAGTTGACGCCACACGGTGGCGCCCCCTTTTTATTTTGTCACTGCGTAACACCTTTAGTAATGTGGACGCTGGTGCAAGCTACAGACCACGAACGTTCCGTCCAGTTATTATTTTACCAAAAAGTAACAGTTATATGCCGTGAGACCTGGCTTGTATGGTCTGCTTCTGTGAATAAACGAGCAATGTGAAAATCCCTTCACTTTGTCTCCTGCCTCACTATTTTATTTCCTTACCGAAATTGTACTAATAATAGCTTCGTGGCTTGGCTTCCCTCCATCTTCACGTTACAATTGGCGCCCGAACATAATTCACTGGACCTCGCCTGAACACGCGAAGAAGGACCGGACTGCTTTGTGCTTTTCTCCACCGTGGGAGTCCGCGTGAGTGTGTATTTCGCCGTCCTTTTCGAGGCAAGTGAGCCTTTCTGCTAAAGCAAAAACTACCGTGATTGCTGTCGTGAGTACAGGATCTCGCCTAGTGTTCGCAGCCGGTGTGTGGGTGTACTTCGCGTTGCCTCCCTGCCTGCCGAGTGCATTGGATTGTGTCTGCTGTTAAACACTCAGTGAATTAAAGAGGACTATTAAAGCTAAATAACTTTCCCTTGGATCAAGCGTGTTTAAAAGCTCTTTTTTTCTTAGGGCTGACTATTACGCCGTCAAGTGAACGGAAAAAAAAAATATATATTTTGATTGAGCTAAATGTATCTGAAGTTTTGAGTTGCCTGTATTGTGCCACTGTAGTAATACATTTTCTGTGACTTTCTTATATTCCCATACTCTGGTATTTAAGGCGTTTGAGGCACGTGTTGTTCATGTGCAGTGCTATATGTATTCTAGTAGAGTTTTTGTTATTTAGTCTTAGGTTGAGCAGTTATATTACTCTTGCTCCTTAAAAGTGTTAAAGCTGATTTCATAGTGGGTATTTGTCTTTAAAGTGCAGATAATGGCAACTCGCCCAAAAACACAAGCGGATGGTTCTGACTCTGACACAGACATGGACCTTATAAGTTTGACTGGTTGCACTGTCCCTCACCGCACCACTGCGGGCCTCGAAGACCAAGTTCAGGATCTGCAGACGGAGGTTGAAAGGCTACGTGAGTGTTTGAACGACTCGCTGGAACTACAGCGCGGCTTACTGAAACGGTGGGATGAAATCCACTTTGTTCGTCCCAGCTCTCAGCAGCCAAACCCAACCCCCATGGCCACTTCAACCCCATTCACACCTGCTGTAACCAAGTCGGGCCCCACACCAGATTATGGTGCTCAAAGTAGTCACTCAGGCTCTTTTCTGCAGCCCGCTTCACTTGAGCTGAGCAACACATCTAGAGTGATTGCTGCTGCATTACATCATGCAAAGCTCGAGCCCCTTGTGTTTGCTGGTGATGGTAAAGTGCCCCCTGAAGACTGGTTGCAGGCTGTCAACACCTACAGAGCTTCACTAAACTTGACAGACATGCAGATACTACACGAGCTGCCACGTTTCCTTGCAAAAGAACCAGGTAAATGGTTTAATGCCCTCAGTTCACATGTCACCACATGGACCAAATTCTGCCAGCTGTTTAAAACTGTTTTTCTACCATCTGACCTCCAAGAACGTGTCCTGAGAGGCATTCTTGACCGTGTCCAAGCACCACAGGAGCCCCTACCAACATTCGTAGCTCACATGCTCGGGGAGTTTAATAAATTAAGGAGCCCACCACCTGCACAAGAGCAGATTGAACTGATATGTAAACATTCTTTGGAAAAATATAGAGTTGCACTGTATGGAGCCCCTATCCCCTCAGTGATGGACCTGTTACTGCGTGCACATGAACTTCATGCGGTCCTGGGGCCAAGTGGACACCAGTCTCCCCCCCCACATGTGAGGAGAAACCAAAATACTGAGCCCCATTGCTATAAATGCTCTCGCCCTGGGTTCACATCGCGCACCTGCCCAACCTGCAACACTGCATCGCAGGTGCCACCATTTCCTAAGTCGCAGCCTGTAACAAATTACTCATCCCCAACACCTGTGTCCACAGATGTAGGTGTGCCACACGTCGAGGCAGACAGCTTGTCTTTTGACACACCACCTCCATCCAGACAGTCGGGAAACTTCAGAGGAGGGAGGACATTTCACAGGGGCAATCCTCCCTCCAGACGCTGACTGAGCCTCATCCACGTGCCTCAATCCTACAAGAACGACACGTCCTATGTCACGTTGTGGACACTGACTCAAAGGCTCCCTGGAATACACCGCTGAGAACTAAAGTGAACTTTAATGCGGTGCCTGTGGAAGCAACCTTGGACACGGGCGCTTCACTATCTGCGGTACGCGCAGATCTCATCTGTGTTAATGACTCTTATCCAAGGAAAACGCATCAGTGGACAGGTCCAACAGTGAGCCTTGCCAATAATGATTCATGTACCCCGGATGGTGTGACGTGGCTCTCTATTGGCTTCTTGGGGAAACGTTTCTACCAACGTTTTGCCATAATCCCTAACCTGTCATCCCCTTTCATCTTAGGCATGGATTTCATGATTCGAGCCTCCTTGACCATCCACGTCCCATCCAGAACCGTCCTAATGGATGACATCCCTTGCCCTGTGATGGACGAGGATGAGGACTGTATTGATGAATCATTCACTGCAGGGGGAGCCATCATGTCACTGGACGCCTTGCAAACCAGTCTCGTGTCCAAAGTCGCTGAGGCAAACCTGGAGGATGGACAAAAAGCAGCGATGCTCAATCTCCTCACCCAGTTTGACGACATGTTTGATGGTCATCTGGGGCACACTTCAATGGCGGAACACCAAATTGACACTGGGGACGCGAAGCCCATAAACCTCCCTCCTTATCGCGCCTCTCCAACAAAGAAAAGTATCATTGAGGAACAGGTTGAGCAGATGTTACAAGAAGGCATCATTGAGGCTTCCGCTGGCCCGTGGGCTGCACCTGTCGTTATTGTTAACAGGCCTGGCTCTGACCCAAGATTCTGTGTGGACTATAGAGGCGTCAACCAAGTCACACAAAAAGACTCATACCCCTTACCACGTATTGACGACTCGCTTGATTTTCTGGCGAGGGGACAGTTCATCACGACACTGGACTTAGCACGAGGATACTGGCAGGTGGCAGTTGCTGAAGAATCACGACCAAAGACAGCCTTTATCTCACACCGTGGTCTCTTTCAGTTTCGGGTACTTCCTTTTGGTCTCTGCAACGCCCCAGCTACGTTTCAGAGGCTAATGAACACAGTACTGGCTGGTCTCATTTACAAAACGTGCGCTGTGTATCTAGATGATATCGTCGTTGCTTCCCCCACCTTCGAGCAGCACCTAAAGGACCTTGAAGAGGTACTTGAAAGACTCAAAACTGCTGGTCTCTCATTGAAGCTAAAAAAATGTCAGTTCTGTCTGAGTGAACTCACATTCCTCGGCTACCGCATCACACCCTCTGGCATAAAACCTGATGAGGGAAAAATAGAAGCTGTGACAAAGTTCCAGGACCCATCCACCGTGAAGCATGTCAGACAGTTCCTCGGACTGACCGGATACTACCGGCGGTTTGTCCCGAACTATGCTCGCCATGCAGAGCCCCTCCATGCACTCACAAGGAAAGATGCTGTCTTCCGCTGGGATGACAAATGTCATGAATCCATGGAAAATTTGAAAAAGTTCATCACATCTGCACCCGTCCTAAGATTCCCCGACTTCTCAAGACCTTTTTTCATTCACACAGACGCTTGTGACCTTGGGCTCGGAGCTGCACTGATGCAAAAAGACTCAGAAGGTCGAGAGGTTGCTGTGGCTTATGCAAGTCGCTCTCTTCACAAAGCAGAAAAACCATACTCCACCCCAGAAAAAGAGTGTTTGGCTGTGATCTGGGCTCTTGAACATTTCAGACCTTACGTGGAAGGCCTCCATGTAACCATTTTCACCGACCACAACAGCCTCAGGTGGCTCATGTCCCGCCCAAACCCCTCGGGCCGGCTAGCTCGCTGGTCGCTGCGACTCCAAGACTTTGATTTCTCGATAGTGCACAAGCCCGGTGCTCGCAACACGGTGCCAGATGCGCTATCGCGCAACCCTCTGCCCCTGACTGACGACGCCCCCATGGACCTGTTGCCCGACTACGCTGTTATCGGCAGTTTGGACCTCCGAGCCCTACCCCCTGTGCTCTTGACTGATCGCTCGCATTTAAAACAGCTACAGAATGATGACCCGGACATTGGCCAGCTTCTCAGAAATTTAGAGGTGAATCCGCAAACTGACTCAGACATAAACAGCCCTCCACAGTTTGTTGTTCATGATAGTCTGCTTTTCTACTCTGACCCGAAGGCCAGATGTGGTTTACATCCTCTGAAAGAACTAAAGCTTTACGCTCCAGCATCAATCCGTGGCACCTTGCTGTCCTATTATCATGACCACCCCACTGCAGGTCATCTCGGGTATTCAAAGACATTAGCAAGGCTGCGGTTAAGATTTTTTTGGCCCAAGATGGCAGCAGATGTCAAGCGGTATGTCATGTCCTGCTCAGTGTGTCAGCTCACTAAACCAAGCCAGAGGAGACCGGCTGGCCTCATGGTTCCCATCTCTCCCCAAAAGCCATGGGAATACACGGGAGTGGATTTCGTCGGGCCGTTACCCCGGACAGCATCCGGTAACTCACATTTGCTGGTTTTCATTGACTATTTCTCTAAGTGGATTGAGGTGTGTGCAGTTAGGGAAGCAACAGCGCAGGTGGCGGCAGGAAAATTTGTCAGTGAGGTGTTTGCAAGGCATGGAGCCCCAACCTATCTGATCTCCGACAGAGGTTCACCCTTCGTCAGTGAGTTGTTTGAACATGTTATTTCCACATTGGGATCTGTGCACAGGCTCACCACTGCCTACCACCCGCAAACAAATGCGACTGAACGTGTTAACAGGACTCTCAAAACAGCCATACGTGCCTATGTTGGGGACAAACACACCACGTGGGATAAATACCTGTCACAGATCTGCTTTGCTCTGCGTACAGCCCCGCACGACAGCACAGGGCTCAGCCCCTCCATGATGCTTTACGGTCGGGAGCTGGACACCCCACTTGACCTCATAACAAACCCATCCATTGACGGTGTGGATGATCCTGGTGTGCCGTACCCAGAGACACTCAGGGCCTCTCTGCAGGAAGCTCATGACCACGCAAGAGCGGCTCTTGACCACAGTCACAAAAGACAAAAGCACTATTATGACTTGAGACGCCGTCAGGCCTCCTATGCTGTTGGTGACCTTGTTAGGGTTAAGACACATCCTAAATCTGACTCACAGTCCAACTTTACTGCTAAACTGGCACCCCTGTTCACAGGCCCACTACGTGTTAGTCGGAAACTGGGAGATGTCAACTACAGACTGACTAAGCTGGACACCGGTATGGATGCTGGGGTCTTTCATGTTGTTAACTTGCAACCTTTCCACACTTGGGACTCTGTTTCCCCCGGCAGGCGAACTGCGGCTGAAGAGCAAACTGAAACTTGGCCTCTGGATGACGATGAGCCCATCACCCAGATGGGCAACCAGACTGACCTCCCTGCTGCGGACATGTGGTTTGACTCGCATGGTGACTCTGACTCTGGCCCATTGCCAGTCATGGACTGTGACTCTGTGGACCGTTCGGCTGTGAACGTGACTGACTCAAAACCTTATAACACTGACCGTTACGACCTTAGACCAAGACGTTGCCCCAGAATCACGTCTGGTTGGTCGGCCAGCAGATGGACAAACTCTTACCATACAGACAGACTTGACCTGTAATAGTCCAGGGTTTGTTATGTCACGTATGTGTTAAGGATTGAAATTTAATGCACCTTTTGCTGTTCAGAGTTATGGTACTATTTTTTTACATACCTTGCGTTTACATTGTGTAACCTTCTTTTGGTGGTACAGGTTTTTCTAAAGTTCAAATTTCCTTGCAGAGTCTTTCTGAGGTCTTTGTCTCCTTAGGTTTGCTGTGTGGTTCAGGTTTTGATAGGCCACCATTACAAAAAAAAAAAGAAAAAAAAGAATGACGTTGCTAAAACCATAAAATTTGGATATTGCACTGTACTTATTCACCTGATATGTTTTCTAGTTATTTCTCTGTTTTATTGTATACTCTGTTCATTGATATGTGTATCAGTAGGCTAGTCATTATGTCTTTCTCTGTGTGTAACGGCTAACTTTTCATCAAGTTCATGTATAACGAGGTGTTAAGCATAGCTTGGCTGCTTCTTCATCTGTGTACGGCTGAGGACAGCCTTGTTATTACCGGGGGGGAATATGTAACAGCCAGAGTACAGCAGAGCATTACCAGTTGACGCCACACGGTGGCGCCCCCTTTTTATTTTGTCACTGCGTAACACCTTTAGTAATGTGGACGCTGGTGCAAGCTACAGACCACGAACGTTCCGTCCAGTTATTATTTTACCAAAAAGTAACAGTTATATGCCGTGAGACCTGGCTTGTATGGTCTGCTTCTGTGAATAAACGAGCAATGTGAAAATCCCTTCACTTTGTCTCCTGCCTCACTATTTTATTTCCTTACCGAAATTGTACTAATAATAGCTTCGTGGCTTGGCTTCCCTCCATCTTCACGTTACAACCAGCCACTGTCAGTCACCACTTTGCACGTGTTTTGTAACTTGCAACTTCTAAAATTATAATAATAAAAGTGTGAGAGGTAAATAAAAAAAAGAAGAATGAATAAATAAAAAAACACGCGTGTCGCGTGACCGCAGCCGCGAGAAGCAGAGCGCAGGAGGAGTTAACGTAAGCGGACGGTCAGTGATCATGGATTCCTTCATGAGTGATGTGAAAAAAAAAGCTCAGACAAATTGACTATAAAGAGCTAAAACCCAGCTTGCACATTTATTTATTTCACATCAGCAACAAAATATGAGATCGAAAATGAACAGTCACATTAATGTTGTCTGTGATGTTTACACTGCATTGAAATAATGCGCATGCATGAAATGTTTCTATGGCAACCAGAGCTGGCGACTTTTACTCTGCCATAGTACACATTGCATTCTTTTTTACGTTTATAAAAATATGGAAGAACCATCTTGTTATATTAAAATTTTTTGGTCAGGCTCGGCTCAGAGAGCACAGTAATGATAGAAAATATGGTGGAAAAAATACACTCTTTTCAGAATAAGCTATTTACGTTATCAAGCTGTCTCGTGCTATACGTGCGAATTCCTCCTTTAAGTTTCATAAAATGACCACTAGGTGTCGTAGGTGGAGCTCTAAACATTTAGAAGATACTGTTATTGAGGACACACGCAGTAAAGTTTACCGCATTCATTGTTCTGTGACTTTAAAAAAAAAATTAATTAATTAATAAATAAAACAATTGCGCCGAGTCTTTATTACAATCTGCAAACAGTATCGTTATTGTAGTTCAAAAGGGTAAACACAACGGTCGAATTTGACTTAGAGAAAAAAAGTATTGCATTAGTCATTCGTCACCGACCGTGACTAGCTGGAATAGTGGATTAAAAAGGGTCTTTCTGTCGGCAAGAGAGAAGAACAGCCTAACATGTAAATGCACTGGCAAGGAGGTTTGTATGCGACGCTACTAACAGTAGTTACGCCAAAAAGGTTTTTTTTTCCATTTGCAACTTATTTATAGTTAATAGCAGTTTGCTGTGCAATATGTGCAATATGTGCCGATCGGGTACAGTCGGGTCTGTCTCTTCCCGTCCGGGTTCGGGTCCAACTAGTACATTTAAGGTATTTCTCGGGTCTTCACGGGTTCGGGTCCCACTTTAAAATAAAATACGGGTCCGGGTCGGTTCCGTCCATCACATTTACGGGTCTATTCGGGTTCGGGTACGGATTTTAGGACCCGTGAAGACCTCTATCATGAACCACTATTACAAAAAAAAAAAAAAAAAAAAACAGCTGTGGATCATTCAGGTAACAACACTTTATTAAGAATCAAGTGTATGCAAACTTTTGAACAGGGTCATTTTTATAAATTCAACTATTATTTTCACTTGTGGACTATACGTAAACATCTTTTATATGAAATGTCTTATTCAGGTCAGTATTAAATAAAAAAATAACATGCATTTTGGATCCCTCTTATTTTAATAAAATAATGAACATTTAGCAGATTCTGTTAGGTGTATGTAAAAATTGTGACTTCAGCTGTATATCATTACTTGGACAACTGTACTGAATTATCGCTATATTTAGGTACCACAGTATGTACATGACACTCCAATGTACTCTTGTAAAAGCAATCTAACAAATGACATTAGGTATCATTATTGTAGTAAACTTGTTTGGCTGTCGTAGTAAACTGGCAATGCTGTATGGTTTAATTAATTAAAAAATAATTAACCAGCTCACAAGAGTCATTTGTTTAGGAACTCTAGTAAAGTGATCACATTGCATGTTTTTGATTCACTGTGAGTCATTTGTTTTGTTAACTGATTATGCTGTTTTTTTTTTTTTTAAAGAATTGGTTAAAGCCATTTGTTTGGTAATCATACAGTAAACTGGTTACATGTTTTTGATTCACTAAAAAAATCGAATTACAGGAGATTCAAATTCTCACTGATGCTTCAGAAGAAAAATGATGCATTAATGACCCGGGGGTGAAACCTTTTTGAATTTGAAGATCAGGGTAAATTCAATTTATTTTGTCTTCTGGGGAACATGTAAGTATCTTCTGTAGCTTTTTGAGGGCAGTACTAAATGAAAAAATAACTAAATAAATAAAAATAAATTTAGGTAAAATAAGAATATACACATCCTCATTCCCTGTTGAAAAAAACAGCATTTGCTGGTTAGGTAGATTTGATGCTGGTTTAAGATGGTCTTTTGCTGGTCCTTGACCAGCACATGGCCAGCTAAGGACCAGCATAAACCAGCAAAGGACCAGCATAAACCAGCTAAAGACCAGCTTAAACCAGCATCAAAACTGCCTAACCAGCAAATGCTGTTTTTTTCAACAGGGTTCCGTTCAAAAGTTTACACCCCTGGCTCTTAATGCATTATGTTTCCTTCTGAAGCATCAGTGAGCATTTGAACCTTCTGTAATAGTTGCATATGGGTCCCTCAGTTGTCCTCAGTGTGAAAAGATGGATCTCAAAGTCATACAGTCATTGTTGGAAAGGGTTCAAATACACAAAAATTCTGAAAAACCAAAGAATCTGTGGGACCTAAATGACTTTTCTGAAGAACACCAGGCAGTTTAACTGTTCAGGACAAACAAGGGACTCATGAACAACTAGCACTAAAAAACAAAAAGAAAAAAAAAAGAAGAAAAAAAAAAAGAAAAAAAAAGAATTGACTCAAAAGAAGGAAACACTGTCAGAGTATTTTAGTATTGGTACATAGATGAACACATGCTAGAAAGGTTAACAGAACTAAGTGTGATTGTTCTGGTATTTTAACAAAAATTTGCCACTTCTGCATGGTACATGTTCAAAAAATGTTAATACTTTTTATATGTCTTGCATTCTGTGTAATGATATAGTGTCTTCGATTTTCACTCAAGTACCCTTTGGACAAGTAAGATGTCCTTACATGTTTAAAGAAGTGTCACCTTTAATGACATGTACCTAGTCTTTTAACATGGTCTTTACAATTATATGCGTCTCTTGTAGTCGGCCGTAGTTTCGGTGCTAACTCTTGAGATCCGTGTCCTACACAGAGGTGACTGTTAATAGTATGTCATTATGACAAATGGTTATATTACAGAGAGGGGCGGGAGTCCTTCATGTCTAGCTGTAGAACTGCACTAAACGGTAAACTTTATGAAATGGTGATATTGAATCTCCAAAGCAGTGTAAATGTTACCGCTAAACCAACAGAACCTTGTCGATCCGTGAAGACCAGCTAATCTCCAGACTGTTTGTTCTTGCAAAATCTGATCACTGCTAAACCTGCCTTGGGATCTCAGGCTATTTTTGGTCTTAAGTGGTATCTGATTACACAAAGCCATAGTGACGTCCCCTAGATTCTGCTTCCTGGTGTGCTTTAGCTCTTCGTTTCTGAGCGGAGGGTGTAATTGATCATCCTTTATGGCATTATTGATGAGCCCGCTATAACCCACTTCTGCTGTGGTGCCCAATTCATCAGGCTGATTTGCACACGGGGTACAGGAAGAAAGCAGTCAAAGGTGGGCCCTATAGCCCCGTAACGTCTCATTAGCTCTCCCCCTGACAAACACACCTGGCAGGACAGACTGCTCCCTAAAGCGATGCTAGAGGGCTCTCTGAAAGCTCTTCAGAGGTGTGCACTAAACAATTTCACCGATATGATTTGATGAGGTCTGCCTGCCACAAAGTGCCCTTTATTGTTACCATGGACACTTTTCTCAAGCACAAGCAGGATATTTTATAATATGTTTACAAAATGGTACATCTATGCTAATTTGAAAAACGTGATGTGTTTTGCAATCCCGATCCGAAGAGCTTCACAAGTGCATATTTGCTGCATATAAATGCAGATGACTTTCTATGTCCGTGGTCATATTGAAATGAAATCGTACGTGTTCAATTGAACTTCTCCGCTGATGTTATGTAGGGAAAGCTCAGGCTAATGAAAAGCACATTGCAGCCCAAAGAGAAAGTCATTATCTTCCAACAGAGCTACCGTTTCTGTTCCTGTGTCATCTTGCTTTCATTTCACACACATTTTTTGAGGCTGAAACTCTTCGTCACAGAAATAAATGTGGTGTGTGGAAAGTTTGGCTTTGACAGAGCTTGAAAATGACATATTTCATCTTGACTAGCCAGCATTAGTGTGCCTAACAAAAGACAATGAGAGTACAGTGGATCAGGAATATTGCATGATCAGCTTTTGTGACATTGTTGAGTGTGCTTTGGATCGATTGCGGTCAAAATTTGTTTATGTAATTAGCAGTTCATAAACACGAAGCAAAAACTTATAAACAAATTAGCAAAAGATCATTTTGTCATCATTTTGTTTTCTTGCTTACTCTAAAAAGCCGATGCATAAATACAAAATGTATTCTCGTCGTGAGAAATATGCTTTGAGAGAGTTTTGAAAAAGCATCCCCTACCCCAACGGAAATATTACTTATATGAAACTGTAATTGTATGCAAGCAGGTGCATATCTTGATTGAAAGTCAATGATATTTGTCTCAGTTCAGCAGCATAATTTCACGCAGAGCTCCCTCTGAAGGAATCATGATGTTGCAGTCACCAGCATTTCTACACCCACTCAGCAGCTGTGAGTGAGACCGAGAGCCACTTGACACATCATGAAAATGGCATTGCGGCCTTAATTGCTGAAGATTTACCATGGCAACAAACATACATCTCAAACGCCTAGAACAGTAAAAGTACGTACCAATCGCATTGATAAATGGAAATCAGCATGCATAATAAAACAACAGAGAACCGGAAACTATTTAAAACACACAGATTTATAGATCAACATAAAATCAAGTTAATTATCCCTTTGAATTAATAGCTAGATCAAACCAACAGGCTTATTAGAAAAACGTGCCTTTGCCTACTTTACATGCCTACTTATATATACAAAGCATTGCATATTCCGGTTAAAATGACCACTAGTGGCAGTAAAGTATTTTTTATTTGCACAAATTACAGGAGCAGCTTATTAGCTCCATATACAATTAAAGTTAAAAGTGTACATACACCTTGCAGAATCTGCAAGCTGTTGTTGTTTTATTTAGTACTATTATTTAGTTATTTAGTACTGTTATTTAGTTTTTATATAGTACTGTTAAAAATAACACATTATTTTTTAATTAGTACTGACCTGAATAAGATATTTTACATAAAATACTTTTACATATCATTCAGAAAATAATAATTACATTTATAAAAACAACCCTGTTCAAAAGTTTACATACACTTGTTACTTAATACTGTGTTGTTAACTGAATGATCCACAGCTGTTTGTGGTTTTTTAATTATTATTATTATTTTTGTGATAGATGTTCATGAGTCCCCTGTTTGTCCTGAACAGTTAAACTGCCTGCAGTTTTTCTGAAAAATCCTTCAGGTCCCACAAATTCTGTGGTTTTCTGCATTTGTGTGTATTTGACCCTTACCAACAGTATGATTTTGAGATCAATCTTTTCACACTGAGGACAACTGAGGGGCTCATATGCAACTATTACAGAAGTTTCAAACGCTCACTGATGCTCCAGAAGGAAAAATGATGCATTAAGAGCCGAGGGTGAAAACTTTTGAACAGAATGAAGATGTGTAGATTTTTCCTATTTTGCCTCAATATCTTTTTTTTTTCATTTAGTACTGTCCTTCAGAAGCTACAGAAGGTACTTACATGTTTCCCAGAAGACAAAATAAGTAAAATTTACCCTGATCTTCAAATTCAAAAAGTTTTCACCCCCTGCTCCTAATTCGTGGTGTTTCCTTCTGAAGCACCAGTGAGCATTTGAACCTTTTGTAATAGTTGCATATAAGTCTATTAGTTATCCTCAGTGTAAAAAGATGGATCTTGCAATCATACAGTCATTGTTGGAAGGGGTTCAAATACACAAAACCGCTGAAAAACCAAAGAATTTGTGGGACCTGAAGGATTTTTCTGAAGAACAACAGGCAGTTTAACTGTTCAGGACAAACGAGGAAAAAATTGTATAAATTCAGCTCTTATTTTCACTTGTGGATTATATGTAAATGTCTTTTATGTAAAATATCTTATTTAGGTTAGTTCTAAATAAAAATGTACATGCATTTTGCATGATCCCTCTTATTTTGGTAAAACAATGAACATTTAGCAGGATCTGAAAGGTGTACGTACACTTTTGACTTCAATATAGCTTTTTTGATGTAGTAAACTTGCTCATTAGTGCACCTGGTACAGTATTGCATTCACGTGCGAGTCTTGTGAAACACAAGTCATTAAATCCCATAAAACAGCTCAAATACTTAAAGAAACAAGCTAATATGGCTTGGAAAATTCATTTTTATATCACATTTGTCTCACCAGACATTTTATTTCCAAAATGCTGTGATATGTAGAACAACCAAACTAATAAAATGTTGCCAGAAACACTTTCATGTGCTTTGGAGAAAACTGAATGCACTTTCTGTGCCCCCAACTGAACATTTTAGCAAGAAGCAACATAATAATATTTTGCAGAAATGTGGCTACAAACAAATTTTTTTCCAACGAGTCTAGATTGGATCAGAAAGGAAGTAGCCGTGTCGTCTGTTACCTTGATGGCAGATGTAGCGATCTGCAGGTGGTGGAGTCTTCGCAGGGTGCTTTCTCGATCTGTGAAGTACGACGCCGCCAACTGGTGCAAGATTTCTAGGGAGACCACAGAGCTGTTTCCGCTGCCCTCTGACTTTTTGCTCAGCTTCTGTTTGTCCAAGAAGATTGTGAGTGACTCCTCTCCTAAGGAAAGATGCGTGCAGAAACCAAACCATTAAATTAAATATTCCAAACACAATGTTCAGCAAAATTAAAGTGAGTTCTGGTTGAGCTTCTAAAGTGTACTAACATACCTTTCCCACAGTTGTTTACCATGAACTGTGAGATGAAACTTGAGATGAGTTTTTCAAGGATTTGTTAAATATGAAGTTAAGGCCGAGAAGCAATAATGATTCCGAAGGAAGGAAAAGGGCACACACGAAAGGGAGTTTATCCCAAAGGGAGGTTGTTATAACCACAGATTTCTTCTGAAGATCAATTTTAGTTTTTTTTTTTTTAGTAAATGCTATTTTTGATCTGAGTCTAAGCCTGAAATCCAGGTAAATATTCTTGTCTGGGTTGAAGAGCACCTCCTTTACCTGTATGTGTGGGGTTTGAGTGGTGCTATTCGTTTCAGTCTGATTAGTATGCACACAATAACACAGTCCCCCCATTTCCTTTGCTTTGAGTTGTTAATTACCAGCATTCATTGTAGCTTTACCACTTCATTCGTCTCCCCTGTCTTAGAAGATCTGCAGCTTCACTTTGTACATCCACCAATAAATGACATCATAATTAGTGTCGGTAACATGCTACATTTTGCTAGAGACACATTGAAAGATTTGAATCCACCACTGGGACATGCTGCCCTACTTATTATGTGGGTGCCACAGGGAGAAGAGAAAAATACTGTCTGATAATGGCTAAACTTATGCCAAGATGTCAGTCTCAGTGTATCAATAGCAAATCTATGTCTTTATTTATTTTTTAATTTATTTAAAAAAATGCTGGAAAATATCTGTTAAGCCTATAACGCACTAAATATTATCATGACTTTTTGTATATCTAAATATGTTCTTGTAAATTGCTGCTGTAATACATACATATTCATGATTATACACCTAAAAAGTATAATACATGTAAACGTGATTTAAGGCGAGACACTGCAGGTGAATAGGGTAAAAAACAAAAACAAAAAAACTAATAGCTATCACCTTATTTACTCAGTTGATTAATTACATTGTTAATTGCATTTTTTTTGTATTACAAGTTTTCTAAAATGTTAGGTTTCAATATGCAAATGAGGCATTGTTTAATGAAATATGCTCAAATTTGCATACATTTCTAGTACATAAATCTAAACACTGGATGAAGTCAGTTTCAAAACTCTTGTTTTTGACATATTGGAGTCAAATGTTTTTACAGAAGGAATATCATTTTGTCACTGTCAGAAAATACTTAGAACAGGCAGAAAATGCTAGCTTTTAAAAATATGTATTGTAATTAAAATCTATTGTCACAAATAGATAAAGTGCTATAAAAGAAACACTTAACAGTGTCTTTTGGATGTTTTCTTTCCACTAGTCTGAAAAAACACTTTATGAAAAACCAAAAAACCCAAAATCTTAAACTTGGGAATAAGTGTTTAGTACTACAGTAAGGTTAACCATGCCAGGTTTAAACGTCATAAGGGTCAATTTTTTTCAAATTGAGATTTCTACATTATCTAAAAGTTGAATAAATACATTTTCTATTGATGTATGGTTTGTTAGGGTAGGACAATATCTGGCCGAGATGCAACTATTTAAAAATGCAAAAAATCAAAATATTGAGAAAATCATCTTTAATGTTGTCCAAATCAAGTTCTTAGCAATGCGTATTACTAATCAATAATTAAGTTTTGATATATTTACAACAGGAAATGTACAAAATATCTTCATGGAACATAGTCTTTACTTAATATAATGATTTTTGATATAAAGAAAAATCAATAATTTTGACCCATACAATGTATTTTGGCCTTTGCTACAAATATACCTGTGCTACTTAGGAATGGTTTTGTGGTCCAGGGTCACATTTGTTAGAAATTTAGAAAAGTAACAGTTGCATTACTTTAATAAAGTAATTAATTACACTACTTTTACATTTTAAATAAGATCATTTGATCATCTGTAACCTATTACATTTCCAAAGTAACCTACCCAACATTGCTACTACATAGGCATTATGAAATGCATTGTATATGGGCAGTTGATGAAATATTTTAAATAAAATCCTTATTAGGAAAATGATTTACAGTAACTTACTACCCGTGAAAAGCAGATATACTAAAAATGCATTTATTTCATGCTACGTATATTACAAATACATTTACATATTATGTACTTTTAGTGTACTAATCTGGTATATTTAAAGTCTGCTAAATTAGAACAATTAATTTTGTACTTAATGCACTTTAATTTAAAATAGAAGTAGTGCTGAAGTCCAACTAAAGATATACTTAAGTATATTTGATTGTGCTAAAGTGGAACTATTGCAAGTATACTTCAGGTACACTTTTAATATTTTGCATTTAAAGACATAATATATTTAGACATATTATTATCTTCATCAATAGTGACATTAAAACATATTTTATACTTAATATTACGAAATGTGCATTGTGCATAAGTAGTAGTCCAAGTAAAGTTAAATGACAACTTTTTAAATATATATATAAAAAAGTCTCAAGCGATATTTCAGTATATGATAATAGACTTGAACTATACTTAGTATAAAATAAATGCATTTTAAATCTATTACTTTTTTACTAGGGTATGCCTGCAGGTTTATGAGATAAACCCTTATTAAGAAAGAACATGGAACTCTTGAAAAAAGGAAATAAACTAATCAATTGCATAAAAATTAATTTGTCACACTGCAGAACCAGCAAAGACAAGAAAAAAGATGATTAAAAAAGTAAAAGATTTAAAAGAAATGCTGACCAGACACTATACATTTTGTACATTTATATATATTTTAACCTCTAATCTTGATGTTGATTAATACTACCTATATAAATTTCACAGAATGTGTACCAAAATTAAATACATAGGCATTGCAATGCATTAATGGATAACATTACTGTAGACAATGAAATGCATTGTATATGGGTAGTTGATTAAATATTTTAAATTAAAATTTTGCTCATCTTCATCCTTATTAGGAAAATTAATTACAGTAACTTACTATGCCTGAAGCTTTTTAAAATCATATTAGTTAAGAAAATACATGGAATATTTGTGCAAAAAGAAAATAAAATAAAAAAGGTAAATAAACTAATCCATTGCATACAAATCCATTTGTCACACTGCAGGACCTTTTTAAATAAACCAGTGAAGGCAAAAATGATTATTTAAAAAAAGTTAAAGACTTTAAAGAATGCTGACCAGACATAAAAACACTGTACATTCTGTATATTCATATATATATTTAAACCTGTAATCTTGATGTTGATCAATACTACCTATATAAGTTTTTACAGAATGTGTTACTAAAATTAAATACATAGGCATTATAATGCATTAATGTATTACATTACTGTAGGCAATGAAATGCATTGTATATGGGCAGTTGATAAAATATTTGAATCAAAATTTAGTTCATCCGTATTAGGAAAATGTATTACAGTAACTTACTATGCCTGCAGCTTTTTAAAATCATATTAACTAAGAAAGTACATGGAATAGAAACAAACAGAAAAGAAAATAGAGGGAAATAAACTAATCCATTGCATAAAAATGAATTTGTCACACCGCAGGACCATTTTAAATGAACCAGTGAAGTTGAAAGATTTAAAAGAAATGATGACCTAACATAAAAACTTTATGGTTCGTTCTATGCAATCTTTTTTACGTTTTAACCTCCAATCTAGATATATAGAAGAAAACATATACAAGAAAACATCATTCAAATTCACCTTTAGCATAGATCTCATGAAATATTGGCTTACCTCCCAATGTGGCTGATACCAAGAAATGAGTGCCATATTTCTTGATCAGATTTTCATGGATCTGCTGAAGGCTCGGCCTTCTCCCCAGAAGCCTGAGGTTGCGTAAAAACTCGGGCGCCAAAGGCAGCGGGGCTTTGAAGAAGTCTCTCTTCTCTGTCACCAAGCTGTTCACTTTCCAGTGACTAAACTCCCTGCGAGACAAAACAAACACAGTAAGTGCCTTAATGCACGCAGTGGATTTCAGAACCCATTCTGTTCCATCGGTCATCGGTACAGAAAACCACACGTCTACAGTATATGTGTGTGCAAGGTGCGAGAGCAAAAGGAAAATGCTGATATCAGCAGAAAATAAGGCTAAGTGTGCATAAATATTGCATGGTGCTGAATATTGATGCATCTCGTTGTAATGCGGGGCGAACGTGATTCAGGTCCATAAACACAATAGAGCTTACATGATGCAACTTTTGACAGCTTTTGTAACTCTGACAACATTCGTGGACATACATCTTTCAAAACACTCTACCATATGCATTTCATAAAATCTCCATAAACAATCCCAGTCACTGTTTTCCTAAGGTTATGTAAATAGAACGAAGCTTGCGCTTCTGTAAAGATGCTACCCAAAGGAATGGCCTATTGGGCTTTAATACGGTTTGTGAGAATCTCTAAGAGTTAATTAACGAAAGCAGTGGCTGTCCGACCATAAGCTAATGATGATAGATGGTCTTAATTAAAGGGTTTTAGCACCAGCTGATAGCACCTGGAACTCTGCTGGGGAGTGGGACACTATCACCCAAAACGCTCGACTTTTTAATACTCCCTTAACTAGGGGGCCACCGCACCTGGGTATCACTGCATATGTGTGATGTAATTTAACTTCTTGTATTCGTTGTGTCTATCGAACCTGTCAACGGCAACTTTAGTCTTTTCAGCTGGTTTGTGCATCGAGTTTTAACTTGCAGGCTGCATCTGAACAGCACACACACATACGCTGATAGAGAGAACTGCTGATCTGCAACACCTCGCTCTGCTGGATTGAAACTGGGTCTTCTGGCCCGTTTGTATGAGCCTGCCAATCAAGCGAGGGACGGCAGGTGCGTTCTATGAAAATAGGTCTTCACCTCTCAAACTTTTCACTCATTAAAACAGACACACGCCTTTATCGGTTGCATATAATGAACGCTCTGTCCTCTGCTCAATAGTGGACTGAATAGCAAAGTCATTGTTACTGCTTTAGAATTCCTCGTGGATGGTGGTTAGTGCTATGCAGAGTTTGGTGAATGAAGGAGGGGAAATCTGAATAGCAATTAGAGTCTCTTTCTGTTCCCCTGTGAACCTGTGCTGGCGGTGCATTCTGCAGCGGTGTTTGTGCTCAGCACAATAATAAGTGCCTCACAATACCTCCTCGCTAATTTGAGACAGTTAAACATTTCCTCCAGGAGAACCTTAAATTATTTTCTTGAACAAAATATAAATTACTTGTCAAGTAGCCATTAGTGTGCTGTTTTAAGGTCGTTTTTTTTTTTTTTTTTTTGCCTTTTGTTGTAAATTGAGCAATGATGTTAATAGGATGAAGTATTGTGTTGTGCACCGATGGCTTTTTGTTTTCAGAGTCAAGTAGCAGATGCTCTGATTTTACATTGAAATTAGCTTGAATCTTGATTACTCACCAGGAGCACCGTGCTAAATGCTCTAATTAGATTTTTCTAGCTTGGTGCCTGCCTTTAGGCCTAATTTTAATAGAAAATACAAATTGAGAAAGAACTTATTTAGATATATTTAAATGACATGATAACATGTTGAAAGTTATTCAAATTGCTGTGTGATGACAGCTTTGAAAGTTTTGTTTTTGGGAATGGAGGTTTAAAAGAGGAAGCTGAAGATGGGTGGAAGTTCCAAACAGATCTCATGAGTAACTCATTTTGTTTGGCTGAATTGGTGGCAAATACTTCTGAATTAGTTTGAAAACTTATGATCTTTAGACTAAAAAGTAAATATGAAGGTCCACCCCTGAGCCTAACCCTCAGTGGGGCTTAAAAGGATGAAAATTACACCATGAACCCCCCACCCCAAAGCCATCCCAGGTGTATATGACTTTCTTCTTTCAGACAAATCAGAGTTACATTAACAAAAATGTCATGGCTCTTCCAAGCTTTGTAATGAACGGCTGTTGATATTCAATAGTCCAATATAAGTCCAATAAAGCGCATCCATCAAAGTTAGAGTAAAAATGTCCTGGATTTTCCTGGCTTTAAAATGGTGGTGAAAGTCCAATATTAGTGCATTCATCCATCATCAAAAGTGCTCCATGCAGCTCTGGGGGTTAATAAACAAAAATGTGAAGTACAAAATGAGGATTTGCAAAGAGAAATGTCAGAGGATTTCTACGTCATCCACTGGAATGCCACTCTCTCATGAATGTGTTTCTGATTTATAAAGTTTTAAATATGGATATTTTTCTTAAACAAACACATCGATGCCTTTATTAACCTCTTTGAGCAACGTGGAGTACTTTTTATTATGGATGAATGCACTTTATTGGACTTTCACCACCATTTTAAAGCTAGGAAAAGCCAGGACATTTTTACTCTAACTTTGATTGTATTTATCTGAAAGAAGAAAGTCATATACACCTAGGATGGCTTGAGGGTGAGTAATTTTAGTTTTTGTGTGAACTATGCCTTTAAGCAGATCAAACAACACAAAAATCAAACATCAAAACTTAAAATAGTTTGAATTGCCATGAGAGTGTGAAGGATGGTTCATTGCAAAATGAAAATAATTTCATAATTTTAGGTCATTCTCATCTTGTTCTAAAACAGTTTGTTCCTCATGGAACATGAAATCTGTCTTGAGAATATCATGATGATTCTTTTCCATATCATGAAAGTGACTATTTCTTGGGGCGGCTGTCAGGTTCCATAAAAAATGTGGAGGAAAAATCATCATTTAGCATAGCTCATATGGCTCATGCTTTATATTCCAACTCATGTGAAGTCATACGATTGCTTTTTGTGAGGAACATATTGACGTTTTAGTTGTTATTTACTGATAATCTTCTAGTGGGAGCAAATGATTGATTTCTGAAGTTTCTGAATAACGGATTTGTTCATGAATCTGCCTTTTTCTTATGAACAAGCCTGTGAGAATGGATGTCAGGATTTTTTAGTGAATAACAACTTAAATTTCTCACACAAAGCTATCTAGTGACTGCAGAAGATAGACTTGGTCTAGAGTTGGAATATAGAGCAGTATGGATTACTTTTATGATAGTTTTATAGTGTCTTTGAAATATTGGAGATGTATAGTCCCAGTCCTCATTCACATTCATAACAGTGTATGAAAAGAATTGCCAAGATATTCAACTAAATATTCATCTTTTGCTTCAAGTAACAAAGAAAGTCATATGAGTTATGAGAAAAGCATTGGTGGGTCAATGACAGAATTTGTATTTCTAAGTTAATTACACTCTGAAAAGGTTCCAAAAGGAATTTTGCAGCAGTGCTGCACAAGAAACCTTTTTGGGTTCCTCACAGAAAGCCTTCTTCGCCTGCAGTGGCTGGACATTCAATTCCATGGACATCATGTTCACTCTAATGACCTTCACACTTTACTTCAGTATGAAATCAAATCAGAACTGACATGAATTTGATTGGAGTGACAGACTATCAGGCTCTTAGGGCTTCTGAGAAATATTTGTTCCCAGTGCATCTGGACTTTTGTATCTATAAAATAAAATAGGAACTTCTTGTCAACTAAAGTACTGTAAGTATGATATATTGCCTCCCTTCTCAACTGCAGACACAGAGACATTTACTGAACCCTGAACAGAAATGTCCAATGTTTCACTCTTGTTCACTTCCTCATAAATTGCATTGCAGATTTATATAGTTTTCTGTTGCTTTTGTTCTTTCTTCCCATTAAAAACGCTTTGTCAGGTAATCTAAAATATGTTTTAAGTTTTATTTTATTTAGAAATATTATTTAATATGACTAAATCAACCTGGCTAAAGTAATTTAGGGTCAGGTAAGGTCAGGTCTTTTTTCAGTGTTCTGTGGAATCAATTTGAAGATAATTATAACCCACAGACTTTCTGACAACTAATATACGGTCTATTTCAAAACATTTTCTTAAAGTACAATAAGTCCAGGATGCATTTCTACTTAGTGATGATAAATCATTGACGTAGAGCAACCCAAAAACAGGCTTACACAAATATGTCCAAAGCCTGTCTCAATTATTTTGCGCTGAAAATAAACCTGAAACGAAAAGACTCCACATTTTCAACAGATGGCGATTGAATCACTCTAAACAGTTTGTCCACCTATTCAGCCAAAAGCTTAAAATGTCACAATCTGTCTAAATGTCCCATTCTGTCTTTGCTCTCTTTTTAAAATTTCTCTCTTTAAACCCTCTGTTTCATGCAAAACTTCAAAGGCTTCTGTTTAGTGAACTAAAACACTGGCACATGCTGCTTTTTTTTTTTTTTTTTTTTGAGGGCATCATCTAGAAAATAAGCTTAGGAAACCCTCCCACTGGGGGCTGCATTGTATTGCGAAAGCAGCTTTAACTATAGATTTTTAAAGAAGGATTAGTCGTCAAAGTTAAGCAAATAAGAAATGACAAAATCATGCTTTCAGCAAAAACCAGAACTACACAATGCAAAAAAAACAACTAAATGAAACTGCTCAGCAAAACTTTTCACCGACAAACATTGACTCAATCTGTGGAAGCTCGGGCAATGTTTATCAGATGCTTCTGAAATATCCTTTGCTGAGTGATTGAAGTGGTAAATTGCATCAAGTCAACAGAACACAAAAGCGATTCTTTTCAACCCCCTGTATGGCTTTTTTCTCCCCCATTATAATTCCACACAAGCATCTCAGAGTTTTCCATCCATCTGGCTTATTAATTCTACTTTGTGGACCAGCATCACCTGCATGACATAATTCATCTCTTGTGTTTCCCATGAAAACATTGAATTACATTCTGTCTCAATTGCTTACGTGTCTTTGTGTTTGATTTCTTTTGCAGATACTCGTTGCCTTTGGAAACCGGCTGCTACCAGGTTACTAAATCTCTACGGAGCGGCTCCCTGCAGTCCGTCGCTGCCGTCACCTTGTGCAGCACCAACGGTGTGATGGTCTACAGATAATAGCACGAATGGGAGCTACTACATCATCCCAAGACTCCACATGGGTAGGATAGTGCGTCATGGTTCTTCCATAATCATAAATATGCTTCTTGTAGTAGTATTCCTTACTCAAAATCTTTTAAAGGTGCATTTGCTGTTTTTCAGATATATAAATAGTAAAAAATGATAAATAAATAATAAATAAAAATGATGATAAATAAAATAATACAAACAATTAATAAAAAGTATATTTATAATTTATAAAAAGTAATAATAATAGACTCATATACAGTTGAAGTCAAAAGTTTACCTACACCTTGCAAAATCTGCAAAATGTTGATTTTTTTTTACCAAAATAAGAGGGAACATTTACATATAGTCTACAAGAGAAAATAATAGCTGAATTTATAAAAATGACCCTGTTCAAAAGCTTACATACACTTGATTCTTAATACCGTGTTCTTACCTGAATGATCCACAGCTGTGTTTTTAGTTTAGTGAGTCCCTTGTTTGATGTTCCGAGTTAAACTGCTGCTGTTATTCAGAAAAATCCTTTAGGTCCAACATATTCTTTGGTTTTTCAGCTTTTTTGTGTATTTGAATCCTTTCCAACAATGACTGTATGATTTTGAGATCCATCTTTTCACACTAAGGACAACTGAGGGACTATTACAGAAGATTTAAGCACTCACTGATGCTTCAGAAGGAAACACAATGCATTAACAAGCTGGGGGTGAAAACTAAAATTTGAAGATCGGGGTAAATTAATTTAACTTGTTTTGTCTTCTGGGAAACATGTAAGTATCTTTTATAGCTTTTGAAGGGCAGTACTAAATGAAAAAATATGATATTTAGGCAAAATAAGAAAAATGTACTAATCTTCATTCTGTTCAAAAGTTTTCACCCTCTGGCTCTTAATGCATCTTTTTTCCTTCTGGAGCATCAGTGAGCATTTTAACCTTCTGTAATAATTGCATATGAGTCCCTCGGTTGTTTTTAGTATAAAAGGATGGATCTCAATATCATACTGTCATTTTTGGAAGGTGCTCAAATACACAAAAATGCTGAAAAACCAAAGAATTTGTGGGACCTGAAGGATTTTGTTTTGAAGTACAGCAGGCAGTTTAACTGTTCAGTAAAAATGTAAAAACATAGCTGTGGATCATTCAGGTAACAACACAGTTGTAAGAATCAAGCGTATGTAAACTTTTGAACAGGGTAATTTTTTATAAATTTAACTATTATTTTCTCTTGTGGACTATATAGAAACTATGGCATATTTTTTGTGCAATTTTATTCAGGTCAGTACTAAATAAAAAATAACATGCATTTTGTATGACCCCTCTTATTATGGTCAAATAATTAACATTTTGCAGACAGAACATTTTTCAGATAAATTAGGTAACATTGAACAATAGGTTCAATTTGTTAACATTGGGTAGTGCATTGGTTAATATGAACTTTACATCATTCATTAATCTAATTAATGTTAATTTCTAAACATAATATTCCTTATTAGTGATTCATGTTCTTTCACATCCCATGAGCTCATGCTAATTTATACAACTGATTTAAATTTATACAAAATGCATTAGTGTATGTATATATCAAAATGAACCTAGACTAATAAATGTTGTATTTTTCATTATTAGTTCATTATACATAATGAATGAGCGAATGTTAATGAACATAATTGTCAAGTATTACCATAAATTAACTGTAACCACCTTACTTGTTTGTCAATTTAAATTCAAAACAAGTAAAATGCACTTTTTTAAAAACATTCATTTGTTATTGTCTGTTTTTGGAAGTGCACTGTGCAAGGGAATTCAAACATGTCTGTGTTTTGATCAGGTATTTATTTTTATTGAGCTCACAGATGCTTTCATATCGAATAACTTCTAAATGTAAATGTCAGCTCTGCTAAAACCTCGGAACAAAGAAAACTAATGCAAGCGCACATATCTCTCCATTCACAGCAGAAAAATCCCCATCGGAGCTGGCAGTATGACTAAAGACCATAGAATTCACTCTGCCGGGGATCCTCTGGTGCAATGTTAACCCCCAGAGGGGAGCTGTGCCCAAGGAAGCAGTAAAAGGTACAGTGCCTGCTGGTGTTCTCCTCATGTGATATGCAACCCAGTTTTCTCTTTTTGGAAATCCTGATCTGTTATCATATCAAAGGGGCGAATGCAGTGACCAGCTGCGGTCCCGTCTTTTTAGTGCGAGGTCAGTGATGCTGTTTACACAATGCTTCTGAACTGTGAGGCACATACAGAAGACTCGCCTACACCCAAACACCCACACAGACTCTTTGGCTTGCAGGACAGCCTTTCAAACAGCGCTGGCAGAGGCTCGTCTCCCCCTCACTGAGTCCATCACAGTTCCGTGGGCCTTTCTCTGCCCAGCTGCTGTAGGCATGCTGCGTTCTGAATTCGGCGAGCAGAGAGAGTTGGCCAGAGTCGGCTACACGCCAGCGGGGGACAAAGGAAGCAGGCAAAAAGGCCAAATTCCCCTGGTGGATCTGAGGTCAGCCACAGTAATGCATCGAACACACCTTACCCTCCCATTGTACGTGTGTCTTTGACATGGAGTGGAATGAATGTGTGGCGATCGATATTTAAAATGCACTGTACTGAAAGAAAGATGTGAGAGCGGCATGCCGGGTGCATGTAATTAAAACCGGTCAACAGCTGAATAATCACCACCGCACTTTTCAGAATAATGATGAGTGTTGCTGTGCATGACGATACCAACGCCAAGGTCACAAGTTTGAATCCAAGGGAACTTAGAAAATAAGACTATTTAGACTAAGTTCATTATGCTTATCAAGGCTGGATTTATTATTATTATTAGTGCTGAACACAAATGTGCTTTTATTTTTGTGGGAACCAATTTTAGGATTCTTGGATGAATAGTTAAAAAAAACAGTATTTATTAGATTTTATATATATATATTTTAAATGCCCCCACTGTCACTTATGGAAGCCTGTTTCCGCCACTGAATAAAAAATAAAAAAGGCAACTTTTTATCTCACAATTGCATGTTTACATCTTGCAATTCTGACTTTTTTTTTATATCAGAACTGTAAGATAAAATGAGAATAATAAAGTGAGAATTGCTAGATATAAAGTCAGAATTGCGCGATACAAACTCACAATTGCGAGAAAAAAAGTCACAATTCATACTTTTTGTTCGCAATTGCGACTTTGTATCTTGCAATTCTGACTTTTTCGCGCAATTGCGACTTTTATCTCGCAATTCTGACTTTTGTCTCAGAATTGTAAGATATAAACACAATTGCGAGAAATAAAGTCTGAATTGCAAGATTTAAACTCGCAATTCTGATTTTTTTTCTCAGAATTGTAAGATATAAACACAATTGCGAGTTTAAATCTTTCAATTCTGACTTACCATAAATTAACCATAACCACCTTACTTTTCTGTCATTGTAAATTCAAAACAAGTAAAATATATAAACTTGGAATTGCAAGTTATAAAGTCAGAATTGCTAGATGTAAAGCCAACATTGTGGGATATAAACCCACAATTGCGAGAAATAAACTCACAATTTCAAGATTTAAACTCGCAATTCTGACTTTTTTCTCGCAGTTGCAACATTTTATCTCGCAATTCTGACTTTTTTTCTCACAATTGCAAGTTTACATCTTGCAATTCTGACTTTTTTTCTCAGAACTGTGAGATATAAATGCAATAAAGTGAGAATTGCTAGATATAAAGTCAGAATTGTGGGAAATAAACTCACAATTGCGAGAAAAAAGTCAGAATTGCGAGATTTAAACTCACAATTCTTTTTTCTCGCAATTTGTATCTCGCAATTCTGTCAGAATTGTGGGATATAAACTCCTAATTTAGAGAAATAAAGTCAGAATTTCAAAATTTAAACTCGCAACTCTTTTTTCTCGCAATTGCGACTTTGTATCTCGCAATTCTAACTTTTTCTCAGAATTGTAAGATATAAACTCGCAATTGCAAGTTATAAAGTCCAGTTCCAGTAATCCAGTAATAAATTGCAATTGTGAGTTTATATCATGCAATTCTGATTTTATAACTCACAAATTGGAGTTTATATCAGGCAATTGCAACTTTATTTCTCAGAAATTGCAAGTTTATATCTTGCAGTTCTGACTTTATAACTCACAATTGTGAGTTTATGCAATTCTGACTTTATAACTCACAATCTGGAGTTTATATCAGACAATTGCGACTTTATTTCTCGGAATTGCGAGTTTATATCTCGCAATTCTGACTTTACAATTGTGAGTTTATATCATTCAATTCTGAGAAAAAAAGTGAATTGTGAGATAATAAATCACAATGACCTTTTAAATTGTTTTATTCAGTGGCAGAAACAGGCTTTCATAGTCACTTCTGAGCAATTGAATGCATAAAATATTAGTAATAAATATTACTAGCCACAAACTCTTAAACAGCAGTGTAATTTTTAGAATTTGCAAAGGCGTCATCATTTCCATAGTAAATATGTAAATAAATATATTACAGTCTTTATATTTTAGGAAGAGGATCCCTTGCAAGGCCATCATCATTTATAAGTCAGTGTAAATGTAAATGTTTACACTGTAAACACTGTGCTGTTCTGTTGTCTTTGTTTCAGTAACTGCAGGCAGCTTCAGATAAGATGAAGTCTTCACTGTATGTGCTATGGCCCTTTTTTTGTCACGTGACTGCACCTGTCCATTCACCAAGGATATCAACGCCATGGGCTGCATTAGAATAAATAAATCCATGTCTCATAACATCTGAGACGTCAGTATTTTTTCATTTTCTCCTGCTGTGTTGTTGTCAGGACTTCTCACTGTGGTTTATTTCATCTGTCACATGATTGACGAAAGGTCAGTTTGTCTGCATGAAATCTGTGCCTACACCTGCAGAAAAATCCACACACCTTTCATTCACAAAGTTTTTCTAGTTTTATAAAGTTTTCACCTGGAAGCCCATTTTTGACACTTAATTAAAAAAAGGTATTGCAACTTTTTATTGTACAATTCTGACTTTCTTTCTTGCAATTGTGAGTTTATTCTCGCAACTGTGACTTTTTCTCAGAACTGTGAGAAATTGTGACTTTTTCTCAGAATTGTGAGAAATTGTGACTTTTTCTCAGAATTGTGAGAAATTGTGACTTTTTTCTCAGAATTGTGAATTTGTATCTCGCAATTCTGACCTTACAGCTACACAATTGTGAGTTATTAAGTCAGAATTGTTATTAACTTGCAGTTGAGAGTTTATATTGTGCAATTCTGAGAAAAGAAGTCAGAATTGTGAGTTTATATCTCGCAGTTCTGACTTTATTACATGCAATTGCGAGTTTATATCACACAATTCAGAGAAAAAAGTCAGATATGCGAGTTTGTATCATGCAATTCTGAAAAAAAAGTCAGAATTGTGAGATAAAAAGTCGCAATAACCTTTTTTTGTTCAGTGCTGAAAATGGCCTTATACCTATAACTAAGAGAGTAGTCAAGTCAATTTAGCCTGTTTTACCATGTTCTGCTGATTTTCTACTTTTTTATTTTCTTGATTCTGTAAGTTAACATTACTATGAGCAGTTTCACTGTTTGACATGCTTTTCTTTCCCCACATGCACAAATGTAAAAGAAAATAATACATGGATGATGGAAATCTGTGTTAGACATTTTCTGGATTCTGAGTAAGTTTTATTTGTTCATTTAGAATCTTATATCTAATTTATGATTTATGCACTGCTGCAGTTTACACACAAACACTTTCCCCTGCAGCTAATTCTTTGTGAAAAGAAAATGGCATCTTATTTGTAACAAAACAGCTACTTTAAATGAGAATAATATTTCACAATATTACTGTTTTTACTGTGTTTTTCATTAAATAAATGCAGCCTTGGTGAGCATAAGAAATTCCAATGTTCAAAAACATACAAAAAAATCCTGCAAAACCAAAACTATTGAACGGTAGTGGTAGTGTAAAAGATTAAAGAACTGTCCTGCTGATGTTCATCATTATTGCCCTATAAGCAAACAAGCACAAAAATAGTGGGGCAGCTTCAGATAAGATGAAGTCTTCACTGTATGTGCTATGGCCCTTTTTTGTCACGTGACTGCACCTGTCCATTCACCAAGGATATCAACGCCATGGGCTGCATTAGAATAAATATATCCGTGTCTCATAACATCTGAGATGTCAGTATTTTTTTCATTTTCTCCTGCTGTGTTGTTGTCAGGACTTCTCACTGTGGTTTATTTCATCTGTCACATGATTGACGAAAGGTCAGTTTGTCTGCATGAAATCTGTGCCTACACCTGCAGAAAAATCCACACACCTTTCATTCACAAAGTTTTTCTAGTTTTATAAAGTTTTCACCTGGAAGTCCATTTTTGACACTTAATTAAAAAAAGGTATTGCAACTTTTTATTGTACAATTCTGACTTTCTTTCTTGCAATTGTGAGTTTATTCTCGCAACTGTGACTTTTTCTCAGAACTGTGAGAAATTGTGACTTTTTTCTCAGAACTGTGAATTTGTATCTCGCAATTCTGACCTTACAGCTACACAATTGTGGGTTATTAAGTCAGAATTGTTATTAACTTGCAGTTGAGAGTTTATATTGTGCAATTCTGAGAAAAGAAGTCAGAATTGTGAGTTTATATCTCGCAGTTCTGACTTTATTACATTTTGCGAGTTTATATCACACAATTCAGAGAAAAAAGTCAGATATGCGAGTTTGTATCATGCAATTCTGAAAAAAAAAGTCAGAATTGTGAGATAAAAAGTCGCAATAACCTTTTTTTGTTCAGTGGTGAAAATGGCCTTATACCTATAACTAAGAGAGTAGTCAAGTCAATTTAGCCTGTTTTACCATGTTCTGCTGATTTTCTACGTTTTTATTTTCTTGATTCTGTAAGTTAACATTACTATGAGCAGTTTCACTGTTTGACATGCTTTTCTTTCCCCACATGCACAAATGTAAAAGAAAATAATGCATGGATGATGGAAATCTGTGTTAGGCATTTTCTGGATTCTGAGTAAGTTTTATTTGTTCATTTAGAATCTTATATCTAATTTATGATTTATGCACTGCTGCAGTTTACACACAAACACTTTCCCCTGCAGCTAATTATTTGTGAAAAGAAAATGGCATCTTATTTGTAACAAAACAGCTACTTTAAATGAGAATAATATTTCACAATATTACTGTTTTTACTGTGTTTTTCATTAAATAAATGCAGCCTTGGTGAGCATAAGAAATTCCAATGTTCAAAAACATAAAAAAAAATCCTGCAAAACCAAAACTATTGAACGGTAGTGGTAGTGTAAAAGATTAAAGAACTGTCCTGCTGATGTTCATCATTATTGCCCTATAAGCAAACAAGTACAAAAATAGTGGGGCTAAATGGTTTTGAAGATTTTGAAGTTAATGGACTGAAGTAGTATTTGGGTCAAAGACGAAAAAGGGTTTAAGCATAAAAACAGTAAGTGTAATACTGCTTTAAATTGTTGTTGTTTTTCAAAAAAAGAGACCCACTAAAATGTCATTCAGTGTAACAATCTTGTCAGACATATTTATGACATATTAAAAGACAAATTACTTTCACCCCAAATACTAATTAGTCGTAATTCTACATTTTACAAATTTGCCACTATCCTAGGTTTTGCCCATGTGTCAATAAGATTTAAAACACGATAAAATTGAATATGCTTCCTTATTCTTTTATTCACAGTTTTTCCCTGACTGTGCCTTTATCAGATTGCATGAAACAGTTGCAGAACCACAGCATTTTATTCATGATCCAAACTGCTCAAACTTTAGCATGAGCAGTTTTTGATGTAAATTGGTATAATTTCAAACTTTAAAGCCAAAACAGAATGGTCTGACCAAGGCTTTGTGAAATTATGCTACATAAAACATATCTGCATGAACCAAAAACAGCAGACGGCCTGAATTAGAATGCAAATTCACTCTCTGACACCAGGAGGCTGCGCTTTAATATGCATTATGTAAAGGTAAGATAAAAAGAAAATACCTTTTCAGTTCCCCTCAGAGATACAATAATATAAATCCCCACCCAATTCATTTTTTAGGATTTTCTTTCAATATTTCTTGCATTGTAAACAGGGACCTTGCTCTGCCTGCTACAGTATTTTCTCCTCTTTGCGTTCATCTTCAGCAACTCTGGCTTCTGTTAACGGCTGCTTATACAGTTGGTTTATTTGCCCAGTTAAAGAATTAGTTATGTATTATTAATAGTTCTCTAACCATTAGTGTGTGCAGTTAACAGGGAACTCCTCTCAATTCATCGTTGCTTAGCCACTTGTACCAGTATATTGCCCAGCACTAACTAATGGAATGAAATACATGCAACGTTTCCCTTTAGTTTCCTGTTGCTGAGCAGATGAAAAATGGCTTCAGAGTCTTTTGACTGAATTTGAGTTCATTTATAAATCAATTTTCACAGATATCCAGCAATATCCAGCATTTTCAACTAATATAATCATCACAGCACAAACCTGTAGATTTTGTAGCGTGTGGAGAAGCCTTGTTGGAAGCGTTCTTTGAATTCTGTGTATTCTGGACAGCGATGGAAGGGCCCTTTATCAGACAGGAGCCAGTCCAGCTGGCCGCTGCTCCGGCCGGAGATAGTAGAGAACGGTGAGGTCTTCTGGTCCAGACGCTCAGCCAGAGCCAGAAACCAGCTCAGTGGGCCCAGAGGTGCCCAATGCCACAGGAGCATCAAGAGGAACCATCTAACAACCGCAGCTCTCTGCCAACACAACGCCATCCTGCCCCTGGGCACCTGGCGCCAGCATTCTTCTGCCAATCCCTTTGACCTGAACACACGGAAAGAGAAGACAAAGGTAAGGCTTTGATGATGAAAATGAACATAATTTTCTTTGGTTTGGTTAATTTAGGATCCTAAAGCAAAAGTATTGTTATTGCACTGAAAAAATGTGATGTAGAAAATGTTTCACTCAGGAATTGCTAAATTTCACAAATAATTACAAAGATTTTTCAAGTAATTTTGAAGTAGACAGACTAAAAAAAAAAAAAAACGTCTCAATGGCATGCAATATATGTCATATTTCCCTTAGTTTTCTGTTGTGGAGCAGATAAGCATTTGCTCTGTAAGTCATAAACTAATATTAACAGCGGCATTGGGGAAAAACGCAACCTTTAAAATATGTTTGAAATGCACATCAAAAAACCAAGAGCCACGAAGGACGCTCATATTAATGAGTTCACACAGTTAATGTTGTAGTGGACCGCGCATTCCAGGGCCCAGTTTATGGCAAGGGCCCCTCCCTTGCCACAATAGTAGACAAAGGTTTGCTACATTTTGATTGGATCTTGGTGGACTAACATAAGCAAACTGTCCAACGCCATCAGATAAGGATGCCAGGACAACTGCCAGACACCTCTTTGAGGGCAAGAAGAGACCTTTGGGACAAAAACCCGGGAAGGACAGAACTTCCTATTGGTCAAGACACAGTTTCTGCCCTTCACCCACCTTGAGACTGCTTCCTAAAGTTTGGTCCTGTGACAGCGATAAAAATTCCTTAGGATCTCCAGACGCAGCAGCAATGGGTGAAACAAAGAGAGATCACAAAGATCCATCCAAATCCATTCATAACTATGTTTTCAAACCTTGAACTGATGCGAACCATAACACACACATCTTATACTTATTCAGAGAAATAAGTATTCTCACTGACAGCGATGTGTAGTGCAACATCTTACACAAACTCAGCTGTTAATGGACAAATGAAAGCATGCATGACAGTTCAATCTTTTCCCATCATGTTTGAACTTAATGTGTTCATTACATGACCAAATGTTTTCTGATTGTGTTTTGGAAAGTGAGAAATGCACCAGTAAAACATTATTGACACTTTTCTAACTTTGTGTTTGGACTATGCAAATGACTTCCACAAGAGGAAAGAAGGGTGGGCTACCCCAAGTCCCCCACTCTGATGGAACCAGCCAATCACAGCATGGAAATGGAGAAGCACCAAAATGCAATCTCCTCCTCATCGGAAAGGTATAAAGGTACCTCTCCAAAAGACACTCCTCGTACTGAGTCTGAGTCCCGTCGGGGAAAGACATAACAGTTACACCATTTCTGAGTCTGCGGCCTGCGAAGGAAGAGACACTAACAGAGCAACAAAGTTCTGAGTCTGAGCCCTAGCAGGGTGAGACGCTAACAGATACACCCTCGTTCTGAGTCTGAATCCCGTAGGGGAAGGGACACTAACAGAGCAACAAAGTTCTGAGTCTCCGGCAGAGAAACACATCTTCTCCCATCCGTTGAGACGCTAACAGATACCTCCATCTGAGTCTGAGGCCCACAAGGGTAAGACACTAGCAGATACTACAACTTTCTGAGCCTACTGTCCAGAGAGACAGAAACAGACGCTCCATGCTTCGAGTCTCCAGCTTTGAGGCAGCAGCAGATACGACCACATTCTGTCTGTGAGGAAAGAGATATTTTCCACGTTAAGAGTCTTCGTCCAGCGAGACAACAACAGATGCAGCATGTCCTAAGTCTCCATCCGAGAGAGAAAAAGCGGATTGAACAAGTTCTGAGTCTCTAGCCCAGAGAGGCAGAAGACCAACAGACATTTGCAACAAGGTTAAGCTCCAGCAAGCAAACCTTCACTTCAGGTACCTTTGCTTGCGTGTTCCAAGCTAAGGGCTTTCAGCACCTACACCAGGGCCACATCTGCGTGTTCCAGATCTTAGGACCCTTTGGTGCTCCAGGAGATCAACATCCTACAGCGCTTCATGCTCAAGGCTGTCGAAACGGATTCCTGCTCCTTTTCCCACTGACTGCTCCCCGCAGAACCAGTGGAAGAATTCACCGCCACCGGACTGCTCATTCAACCACAGAGAACGTAAATATCACTTCCAAACCTCTTCCAGAGACCTTGGCATTGTTGTGTACTATCAGTATATGATCTTTCTTATTTACATTAGATATTGTATAGCTGATTGCAGTTGATAACAAATAATAGCTTATTTATTTGTTTGATGCATACTAAGGTTCTTTACCTTATTTGTTTCAGAGTAGCAACAGTTTATCTTTCCATAAGATAACATAGCTATGACATAGCACCACCCAACTGAATCACATTTTATGCATCTTATGCACTTTATTCCTTTTGCATTTATGGTATTCATTTAATAGTTGATTACTCTTGTCTATCTTTTGTTAATAAAATTTATTTTATTACACTTGTGTCTTCCTTGTGTTGATGATACAGTGAGAGGTTCTACAAGTTAGATATCCCACCAATCTTTCTTATGTGATGTACTCATAACCGCACATTAAGTGACATGTGATCCAAGAATCATAACGTCATCGGTGATACGAGTACTCATCACTACACTATTTCGCCTTCCTAGTGGGCGAAAGCAGAACTCACTACATAATTGGCGTCCCAAGGTGGGCCAAGTTAAAATGAGTTGAGTCTCCTGTAAAATTCACTACAATGTAAAGCGCAGGTAGACACTGGCTTTGAGAGAAACGATGCTTTCATGCACTAATGCATATAATATCAAATAATTAGTTCCATTCGCTGACATTCCTTTATAATCCTTCTTCAAATACGTGATGAAAATGAATTCTCTGAAGGACTAAATGCAGGTTTGGATTCCTAATGGTGTATGACCTATCTTGCGGCTTGCGCTTGCTTCTGACTGCAGCAAGGGACTATTGGTGGTGTTTTTAAAAGGTGATTAGAAACAAACAGATAGTATGAAACATAAAACAAGTTTGAAACAGGCAATAACCATATAGAGCGTATCTAGGCCCTTGTGGTGTGTACAGTAGCTAATAAGTTCCATTTACCCAGCATAGCCTTCTTCAGCACAATTCATTTAACTAGGAACGGCCATCAGGTCACCCAGAGATGATTTCCCCATGTTTTTTTTCCCCCATTGCTTCCTAAAAGAACATCTTATTTCCTCACTCAGTCGTGTAGTTCTAATATACAAAATGTAATTATCCCCATTCCTCTAGCAAAATGTATTTCTTCTACTCTTCACTTTTTTTTTCTCTCATCTCCTTTGTTTCATATTCTGCAATCCTCTCTTGGCCTCATCTTGATATATCTAATTTTGTGCTATTGCATTTCTTTTTTTTTTTTTTGTATGTTTTATATCTTTCATCATTTTCATTTCTTTGTTCTTTCTAGCAATTTATCCCATTGTCTTTTTTTTCAGTTTCATTTTCTTCTTAGATCTGTAATAATGTGACCAACTCTTGCTATTTCTGTAAGGGAAGATGTATTATTATTATCATAAAATTTAGTAATAATATTACTATTACTACTAAATATTGTTGTCAATAAATTTGTTTTTGCTATGATTACTTTGATTTAAATGGTAAGAAATTCTGTTATTTCTGAATTAATTTTTATTTTGTTATTATTTTTATAATGCAAAATGTTAATTATTTTACCAAAATAAGAGGGATCATGCAAAATGCATGTTATTTTCTATTTAGTACTGACCTGAATAAGATGTTTACATATACTGCCCTACAAAGTGCAGTAACTACGCCAACACTGAAACTGAGAAAAATGCCTTTTTACACCAGTTTTTACACCAGCCAGTCAAACATGTTGTGGGTAGATTAGTGGTATTGCATTCACGTAATGCCTTCTTAGCAAGATTTTTTTTATAGATAAAAACCATGACAACTGATGTGACCTTTGACAACCAAAATTCAGATACTGCACTCTGCCTTTGGATGACCTGAAAAAACTAAAACACTATTGCAAAAGCGAAGTGCAGTATATCTACAAACTAAATGTGTTCATCCAACTTTCTTGTTGTGTTTCTTACTACATGTTGATTGCTTTTAATAACTTTAATAGTTTTATTGATGTCCGCATGCTGTGAATGTTACAATTGCTTAGTAGTAAGCCTCAACATTAAGTCATCTGCTCCTTTCACAACAGAGAGTGTTTTGCTCATTTTATTTAAAATGTAATTCATTACAGATCTAGGTTGCTTTAAAACAATAGCTGAAAAAAATTCACACAATTTAAACAAAAGAAAACAACAAACAAGTAGCCTAGTGTGTAAAACAAAGCTAGAATGCAGTAACATCACTTACTGCGGTTTGCCTTGGTATTAGATTGGATTTTGTAGTTACTGCAATTTTGACACTCTCGTTTCTCTAAGACGGGACAAAATTGAACCAGGAGACTTTGCCACAAGACAAAACAGTTGTCACAAAGCCCATTTTAAGCCTTAACTCAATTTTGACCAAATGTGTAGTTACTGCGCTTTGCCTTTGGACAGTAGTATAGTCCGTTCAAAAGTTTACATACACTTGATTCTTAATACTGTGTTGTTACCTGAATGATCCACAGCTGTGTTTTTGTTAGTTTAGTGATAGTTGTTCATGAGTCCCTTGTTTGTCGTGAACAGTTCCCACAAATGATTTGGTTTTTCAGCATTTTTGTGTATTAGAACTTTTTCCAACAAGGACTGTATAATTTTGAGATCCATCTTTTCACACTGAGGACAACTGAGGGACTCATATCCCACTATTACAGAAGGTTCAAACACTCACTGAAGCTTTAGATGGAAACACAATGCATTTAGAGCCAGGGGTGAAAACCTTTGAACAGAATGAAGATGTGTACATTTTTCTCATTTTGCCTAAATATCTTTTTTTTTTTCACTTAGTACTGCCCTTCAGAAGCTACAGGATGTACTTACATGTTTCCCAGAAGACAAAGTTAAATTTACCCTGATCTTCAAATGTAAAAGTTTTCACCCCCCGGCTCTTAATGCATTGTGTTTCCTTCTGAAGTGTCAGTGAACGTTTGAGCCTTCTGTAATAGTTGCATATGAGTCCCTCAGTTGTCCTCAGTGTGGAAAATTGGATCTCAAAATCATACAGTCATTGTTGGAAAGGGTTCAAATACACAAAAATGCTGAAAAACCAAAGAATTTGTGGAACCTGAATGATTTTTCTGAAGAACAGCAGGCGGTTTAATTGTTCAGGATAAACAAGGGACTCATTAACAACTATCACTAAACAAAAAGTGGATCATTCAGCTAACAACACAATATTAAGAATCAAGTGTATGTAAACTTTTGAACAGGGTCATTTTTATAAATTCAACTATTATTTTCTCATGTGGACTATATGTAAACATCTTTCATGTAAAATATATTTTTCAAGTCAGAACTCTAAAAAATTACATGCATTTTGTATGATCCCTTTTATTTTGCTAAAATAATTAACACTTTGCAATTCTGCAAAGTGTATGTTTTTGACTTCAACTGTTAATGTAACACTGAACAGATGTACAATATAAATGTACAATGTATGAGAAGAGCAACAGAATCAAATCAAACAAGGAATTCGCCCACATTTTACTGTAAATAGAAGTGTCAAACATGGCAAATGCCACACTAAGTAGGCAAATACAAGAGACAAAACATAATAAATTAAATTAACAGAGCAAGCAAATAAGAGCAGTACATGATGAACGACATTTGTACACAGAACACATTCATCACGGCATGCATTTTTACTCAGGTCTAGTTTTAGCTGCTCCCTGAGAGAGGTAAATACCATGCTATTTGTCAAATTTAGAGTGCGGCTTTATCTAAAATTTGTTCATTCATCGAGCGCTTTGCTCATTTTTGATCGCGACTTCCAAAACATGTTTTGTGCTTGATAATTAGGCTCTTTGCACAAATATTGTGGGTGATAAAAGTGTTTATGTGATTTTAGCCATTGCATGTCAAGTCTAAATTTGGTTTGTTTCTATAAAGTCAGTTTACTAAATTGAAGTTGAGGTCACCTATCCATCAATCACATGCTATCATTGCCACAGTTGGATCAAATAGCTGCATTACACAAACCAATTATGTGCTGTTTGCCACATTTAAGCAGCAACAGCAGATGGACGCAGGTATGGTCAACCTTTAATTCTGAAATACCTTGACTGGCTTCACATTTGAAATTTGCCTTTCAAATAAACCCAAGGTCTGAGTAGTGACACCCCAGACAGCTATAGCAATGCGCTGGCTTATTGCTCTCCATTCCCTCTGGAGCTTCTACCTAATTATAAAATGCATAAAACATTGAAATGCCAGGGAGACAATGGAAGAAATACTGAATTTAGCCCTGACATTTTCATGCGCGCCTTGCATAATTTAGGTGTCTTTATATTTACCCTTCCCGCACAGGAGAGAAGGCAGGCGCTAGCTGCGAGTATCTAGAATTTAGCATAGGGTAATAGGGACACTGAGAACACATCACATGTCCACAACACTTGCATGCAAGAGTGTTCACTTGTTCAGAAATAGGCACTGCAGGGCCTGAGCTTCACCTAAAGACTTTATATCTAATTGATCAAATAATGATTATGTAGTGGTTTTAGGAACTGGCTTGAGGACATGCTGATACCGCAGCTTTTTGTGATTATAAGGGATAAACAAGCCCCAAGAAGGGTGTATTGCTCAAGGAGGCTGTCATTTTCTTGCATATTTTGTTCTTAGAAATAGATAAAACCCAAAAATAGCAATGAACTCATTCTCATGTTGTTACAAATCTGTGACCTTTTTTTCTTGTAGAACACAAAAGCAGTTATTTTGAAGAATCTTTCTAATTATCTAATCATAATCTTCAGATGTCCATTCTATTCTATTCTGCAGTCAGAAAAAATAGTCAGAAATGGAGATAGAAACTCGCATTTGCTAAATTAGAATTATGACTTTTTCTCAATCTGACTTTTTTTTCTCGCTATTGTGAATTTATATCTCACATTTCTGAGAAATTAAGTCAAAATTATGTGATATATCTCACAATTCTGAGAAATTGAGTCAGAATTATTTGATATAAACTCAATTGTGAGTTATAAAGTTAGATTTGCGAGATATAAACTCGCATTTCTGACTTTTTTTTAATTGCGACATTATATCTCACAATTCTGAGAAATTAATTCAGAATTACCTTATATAAACTCGCAATTGCGTGTTACAAAGTCAGAATTTCTGAGAAAAAGTCAAAATTTTGACTATTTTTCTCAGAATTGTGAGATATAAACTAGCAATTATGAGAAATTAAGTAAGAATTACATGATATAAATTCACACTTTTGATTTTGACTTTTTTTCTCAGAAATGTGATATAAACTCGCAATTCTGTGAAATTAAGTCAGAATTACACTATATAAAGAATTACGTGACAAACTCAATTGTGAGTTGTTAAGTTAAAATTGATATCAATTCTGACTTTTTTTCTCAGAATTACGTGATATAAACTCACAAGTTATAAAGACAGATTTGCAAAATATAAATTCTGACTTTTTTCTAAAAATTGCAAGTTCATATCTCGCAATTCTGACTTTTTTTCTCACAATTCTGCGAGTTAAGTCAGAATTGTGAGGGAAAAAAAGTCAGAAATGAGATATAAACTCACATTTGCTAGGTAAAAATTAGAATTAAGACTTTTCCTCAATTCTGACTTTTTTTTCTCGCTATTGCGAATTTATATCTCACATTTCTGAGAAATTAAGTCTGAATTACATGATATAAACTCGCAATTCTGAGAAATTAAGTGAGAATTATGTGATATAAACTCATTTGTGAATTATAAAGTTAGAATTGTGAGATATGAACTCGCAATTCTGACTTTTTTCTCAGAATTACATGATAAATGCTCGCAATTGTGAGTTATGAAGTCAGAATTGTGAGATATAAATTTTGACTTTATAACACACAATTGCGAGTTAAGTCAGAATTATGAGACATAAACTCGCAATTTTGAAAACATATCAGTCTTTTTTCCCTAAAATTGGAACTCACAATTGCAAGTTTATATCTCACAGTTCTTAGAAAAAAACATCTGAATTGTGAGGAAAAAAAGTCGGAAATGGAGATATAAACTCACATTTGCCAGAAAAAGTCACAGTTCTTTATTTCTCGTGAAGTTTATATTACACAATTCTGAGAAAAAAAAGTCAGAATTTTGAGTTTACATCTCACAATTCTGACTTTAAAGTCAGAAATGCATGATATAAACTTGCAATTGTGAGTTATAAAGACAGAATTGCGAGATACAAACTTTATATCATGCAATTCTGAGAAAAAAAGTCAGATTTTTTTTTATTCAGTGCTGGAAACTGGCTTCCATAGATACTTAATTATACAGTGCTGATTAGCCAACTTATTTTCAAAGTCAACTTGCCTGAAAGAAATACTTTTCACATCACTACTTTAATGCTGTCTTGATAGGGTTTTTTGTTTCTTCTTGGCAGGTGGAGATTCCAGCTGAATATGGTGTGAGTGTGTTATTGTTTGTTAGATATCTGCATAGTGTTTCACATAAAACAACACAACAAAGCTCCAGGAAATTTGGAATGGCTGTTCTTGAATGAATATCATGATAATTGCTCTCGAAATTGCTCTGAATTCTTCAACGTTCTTAACAATGTTTATAAAAGAGCCTATGACTCATGCTGTGCACCTGCTAGTATTTTGGTAACCTGCTATGCTTGTTCATCACACTTCATTATTTTCGTAGAATTAAGCACCTGCAGCTTCTGTGGTTTTAATACTGTACTTTATGAAGCATCTCGGAAGCTTAGCCGATGCTGCTGCTTTGTTGTATTTGGCATGCAGTTATATGCAGGAAAAAAAAAACTTGTGTGTAAAATGGGTTTAAAGTAGATTTGACACTTTTATCCAAAGTAGTACAGGGACTTGCAAAAGTATTCATACGCCTTCATTTTTTTCACATTTTGTTTTGTTGCAGCATTAAACTGCTTTAAATTAGTTTTTCCCCACATCAATTTACACTCCATACACCATAATAATGACAAAGCAAAAAAAACTGATTTGCAAATTTTAAAAATTTATTAAAAATAACACACTGAAATAAGTACATTGCATAAGTATCCATACCCTTAACTCAGTACATAGTTGAAGCACCTTTACAGCCTCAAATCTTTTTGGGTATGATGTGACAAGCTTTGCACATCTGCATTTGGCAATTATCTGCCATTCTTTGCCTCACGTTTTCACCTCTCAAGCTCTGTCAGCTTGGATGGGGGCTGGCAGACATTTTCTATAGTCCTAGTTGTTCCAGTCGTCTTCCATTATGGATAATGCAGGCTACATGTTTCTGTGAACCTTCAATGCAGCAGATTTTTTTCTGAACGCACGTCTGTCACTGAGCTCTATCTTGACCTCAGGACTTGGTTTTTGCTCTGATATGTATTTTCAGCTGTTAGACCTTTTCTGAGAGGTGTGTGCCTTTCTAAATCATACTCATTCAAATGAATTTGCCACAGTTTAACTTCACTCGATGGGAAGTAAAATCTAGAAGCTATATAAATGCTCCTGAGCTAAATTTCGAGTGTCCCAGAAAAGGGTATGAATACTTATGCAACAGGATCTTTTCAGTTTTTTATTTTTAATAAATTTGCACAAATGTTAAAAAACTATTTTTTGCTTTGCCATTATGGAGTAGGGAGTGTAGATTGATGTGGGAAAAAAAGTAATTTAAAGTAGTTTAACATAAGGCAGCAACATGTGGAAAAAAATGAAGGGGTATGAATAATTTTGCAAGGTGCTGTAGCTTTTTATACTACTTTTCTACTAATTTTACAACTAATTTCCCAGGATGCATTACTTGTGTTGAATTCCTTTTAATTGCAATTCAGTGAATGCAATTCTACAGCACTTTCTGTGAGGTACTTTTCAATTTCTCATCACCAGACCAAACAAAACACAACGGAGATTGGACTACACCACGACAAAACATACTTGCATTACATAATTCCTAAACCAATTCTAAAGAATTGTGTTTCTTTCAGTGTCAGTTCTATCATTCACCCTCTTTCTGTATGTATGTGACCATGGAGCATGATTCATGGTGAGAACCACTCAATTTCACTTAGATCCCACAGGTGCGGAATCACCCTCCGAGCCATCATAGGCAGTTATCCAAAAGTGGTGCAACATTCAATTCTCAAAAAGCCAATTGAGGCCTAACACGGCAGACATTCTGCTGCTGTTATACTCTTTACGTAAAACAAGGCCCAGATGAAATCATTCACATAGCCACTCCAAATGCTTCCTGATTTAAAGCTGATTTAACATCTGTTTACATGGCAAAGCTCTCAGAAACCCAATACTGTCTATTTTATATAAAGTCTGAGAACTAGGGAGACCTGTTGAGGATTTAGGTTGGTTCTCCAGTATTCTATGTTCCCATCCATTATTCAAAGTAAAGCAAGAAATGTTGTGCAGTCCAGCTGTGGACTTTTACTGAGCCTGAGTGTGCAGAGGAAGCAGGTGCACTGACATAACCATAAGGCCGGCTGTCCTATTGAACTCGGGTATACCTACTCAGCAATCCCCACCACCTGCCTTACTCTTAGCATCATGTGTGCCTGCAGCCCCATCACAGAAATCCAAATGTAAGCAAAAACGTGCTTTGAATTTCCTAACATTGCTGCTGCAAATCATTTTAGTTTAGATGCCTTATTATATGAGAGGAAAAAATTCATCATACACTACCAGTCAAAAGTATTTGAACAGTAAGATTTTTATTATAGGTGTTATTTTAAAGAAGTCTCTTTTGCTCACCAAGTATGCATTTATTTGATCCAAAGTACAGCTTTTGTCAAATTTTGAAATATTTTTAATATTCAAAATAACTTTTGTAACATTTACAAATGTCTTTGCTGAAACTTCAACTTATTTCTAAAAAATAAAAAATAAAAAATCTTATTGATTACAAAGTTTTAACACATTTTGTGAAGAAAGTGGTGCTTGCATGCAAAAATTGCTATCATTTGCATGCCTTTGCATACCTTTCTCCATTAAGCCACATGATTTTTGTGACATGAATTACTTAACATTTTGCCTGTAAATAGTAGTATGAGGAATAGAAATATGAATGCTTTGCTTCACAACCACCACTAATAAACCATCATGCATCTGTGCTCATAACAGTCTGATTTCGCTCATGCATTTATTGTTTGTTTGGAGTTTTACTTCGCTCCTAACCATAAGGACAGCAGCTTCCGTCACATTTAAACAGAGTTCGTCTGACCCGAACTACATTTCCTACTCATTCAAGAGAAATAACCATGGAGTGAGACCTCGGGGTGTTTTTTTTCCCACACAAAGAGAGCCAACCTTTGAAACAATTTCTATCTTGCAATTCTTGCATCACGGTTATTGCATCTGTCTTGTTTACTGCATTCGATCTGCCAGTTTGAGTGTCATAGACAAAGCAAGAAAACAGAAGCATGCAAGAAACTTTTAATAAGGTCGAGCTCCGCTAACCTCCACATGTGAATGTTTATGAGCAATTTCATCCTGTGAAAATAATTAAACCGCATTTAATTCGACCAAAAAATATGCCCCAGGTGACCATTTTGTAAGATGGGAGATAAATAAATGAAAGGGCATAAATCCTGAAAATGTGTTTAATTAAAACATGCAAGCATGGCAAGTTAATCAGCGAAACAATTATGCGGGCGTGAAAGAGCATTAATGTGAAAGCAATTTCAACAATACCTTGACGCAGAGGGGTTCAAAATGTCTCTCGGTGTACGTGTGTGTGATGGTCTAGCAAACAAACTCATGCACTAACATACTGTACATTTACATACATGTGTGTCATTTTCAAACTCTAGAAGCTTCTTTTACAGCAGGTGTTATGACATTATGGCAAATTAATAAGTTGCACTGTCTGCAAAATATTACAAGCAGATGTTCTCCGATGGCAACAGAGGGAAAACATTCACATGAGGAGTAAAAGCAAACAGCCACAATCAGTGCCGTTTATTTCAGAATTACCACAATAACATATGGATAATTAGGACTCATCAGTGAGCCTTATTTACCATACCTGTGCCAGATTATCAAAACCAGACTCAAGTTCATACTGTGATCTCTTCATCCACAAATGAATAAATCCATCTGCCACTTGTTCCAAACCTGTGTGAGTTTCTTTCTTCTGAGTCAAAAGAAGATATTTTAAAGAGGACATCGGATGCCCATCTTCCACAAGTCGGTATGATTCAGGAGGGTGTTAATGAAATGTATGTTCCAGGCTTTGGTTAAAATTTGTCAACGGTCATGTAAAACGACACCCTTTTAACCTTTTAACAAAATCAGCTCTGTTCACAGTGACCCATTTCATTGTATGTCTCTTTAAAGGTGTAGTTCACTTCCAGAACAAAAATGTACAGATAATGTACTCACCCCCTTGTCATCCAAGACGTTCATGTCTTTCTTTCTTCAGTTGTAAAGAAATTGTTTTTTTAGGAAAACATTTCAGGTTTTCTCTCCATGTAGTGGACTTCTATGGTGCCCCAGAGTTTGAACTTCCAAAATGCAGTTAAAAATGCAGCTTCAAAGGGCTCTAAACAATCCCAGCCGAGGAAGAAGGGTCTTATCAAGCGAAGCGATTGGTCATTTTCTAAAAATATATATACTTTTTAACCTCAAGTGCTCGTCTTGTCTGGCTCTGTGTGAACTCGGTGTATTCCAATTCATAAAAGTTAGGGTATGTTGAAAAACTCCCATCTCATTTTCTCCTCCAACTTCAAAATCATCCAACATTGCTGTTTTCCCTTCTTTGCATGTTCACTCTGTGAACACTGGGTCGATACTTCTGCAGCGATGTACTGTAGGTAGGATGATTTTAAAGTTGGAGAAGAAAATGAGATGGGAGTTTTTCGATCTTAACTGTCATGAACCAGAATACACAGAGAGATGATTGTTTGAGGTTATAAACTGGTTATAAAGAGTTTTTTTTTTTTTTTTTTAGAAATTAACAAATAGTTTCGATAGATAAGACCTTTCTTCGGCTGGGATCGTTTAGAACTCGTTTAGAACTCTTTGAAGCTGCATTTAAAGCTGCATTTTGGAAGTTCAAACTCGGGGGCACCATAGAAGTCCACTATATGGAGAGAAATCCTGAAATGTTTTCCTCAAAAAAAAAAAATTCTTCACGACTGAAGAAAGAAAGACATGAACATCTTGGATGACAAGGGGGTGAGTACATTATCTGTAATTTTTTGTTCTGGAAATGAACTACTCCTTTAAATGATAGGGATTAGTTGGAGCATTACTATCAAAAACAAAACGAATCCACTGCGTCCTCAATGGCTCTCATGTCGGGAGAAAATAAAGACTCTTATGTTTACTTTTTCGTCCAACTACAAAACCTGCATTGCCTACGAGACACGAGTAATGAACTTGATCGGTAGTTCACCTGGCACAGAATTGGACTTACACTCTTAAAAATAAAGGTTCTTCACAAACCTTTTTGTCTAAATGGTTCCATGAAGAACCTTTAACATCTGAAGAACCTTTCTGTTTCACAAAAGGTTCTTTGAGGCAAATAAGGTTCTTCTTATAAAAAGGTAAGCAAGAAATGGTTCTTTAAAGAACCTTTGACTGAATGGTTCTTTGTGGAACCAAAAATGGTTCTTCTATGGCATTGCTTGAAGCATCTTTAATTTAAAAAAAATTAAAACGGCTTGATAATTAAGACTGTTTAGGTTTTTGAGAGATTAAATAAAGAAGTGAATAGATTTTTTATTATTGTAGGGTGGTTGTGTCCACACACTGCTAAGACATTTATAAACACCATGTAACAGTGAATTTTGCATTCGTTGTCCCCTTTAAGGAATGTTTGTACTGTAACTAAACAGTTAACGGTAGCCATTGACTATCATAGTTCCTTCCAAATGTCTTCTTTTGTGCTCAACAGAAGAAAGAAACAACTAAGGAGGTTTGGAACAACTAAAGGGTGAGTAAATGATGATAGAATTTTCATTTTTTTGGGTGAGCTATCCCTTTAATTCCTGATAGTCCAGCTGTTGTATCACCCTAAACACATTTCAGCCTTCTACTGGGTGTAATTGCTTATACATCACACTTTAAAAAACAGCGTTCACACACACACACCCCTACTCGCACTCAAGATAATTACCCCGGCTGCTTATTAGATTAACACCGCTCCATAAAAACACATCTGCATATTGCTCTGATACTATTAGCTCCATGCCTCATCCTTAAATACGTCCTGGCACACTTTCTGCTGGGTCCTCGCAGAGTTTGCAGGAGTTTCTTGCCAGAGCCTGTGCAAACTCATTTGGTAATTGAGGGGAAAGCGTGTCCCTGTGCAAACAGACCTCCCACACACCTATAAAACATTCTTGCTGCTAATGAGAGGATGAGCATTAGAAACATTGAACGCACAGAGGACACGTTCCAGCATCGTTGCCATGGTCACCTCATATGGGCAACCAATTACCACAAGTGCACAAATCGTGATTATATACGCCACAGGTCCTGAGTGTTCTGAGGAGTGACCACATTAAGAAAAATGTGTGATCTAAATGTTTTATCTCGGCCTTATTAATATTTGTGCCTGTTCTGGACGTTTCCTGAAAAATAGCGATAATAAACATCTTCCTGGAGGAGGAAAAATTATTGTTAATTGAAAAGCAGGCTTGTTGTAGTGTAAAGACAGGCCTGCAATTTCTGTCACAATAGTTTGGACTGCAAAACTCATCTAATTTGAACACGAAACCATGGCAACTGTGTCAATTAAACAGAAAATGCATGAAAAAACGTGACACGCTCCAAACCATTTTGTAGAAAATACAGCTTTATCTGGGATTCAAATCTGGAAATAAAATTTTAAGAGTTGATGACTGTTCATAACTATAAAGATAACCATAAAGATAATTATATTAGCATTCACACCAATGTATAACAGTCATGTTTATTATAAGCACATGCTGCAGTTTTGTCATCTGACGCTTTAAACTCTCAAGCTCTTCAAAAGCAAGATGAATTTTGATTGGCTGTGATTTTTAAATCATTCTAAGTTATTCCAACAATATTGTTCCTCTGTGCTGTTATCGTTATAGTTGTGGTGGAATCTGCTACTTCTTGAAATTTTGAATGCTTTTTAAAACTGAACCTTTATCAGTAGTTATTGTCCAGTATGAACAAGCCTTAAAGTAACTTAAAAGTTGTAACATCTACTATAACTCCTTTAATTAAGTCAAATATAGAGTTGAAGTCAAATGGTTACATACACCTTGCAGAATCTATTCAAAATCTATCAAAATGTTAATTAATTGACCAAAATAAGAGGCAATTATACCAAATGCATGTTGTGTTTTATTTAGTAATGACCTGAATAAGATATTTCACATAAAAGAGACTTACACATAGTCAACAAGAGAAAATAATAGTTGAAGTCATAAAAATTACCCTGTTCAAAAGTTTTCATACACTTAATTCTTAATACTGTGCTTTTTTTTTTTCTAGTGATAGTTCATGAATCCTTGTCCTGAACAGTTAAACTGCCTGCTGTTCTTCAGAAAAATCCCTCAGTTCCCACAAATTCTTCGTTTTTTCCACATTTTTGTGTATTTGAACCCTTTCCAACAATGACTGTATGATTATAAAATCCATCTTTTCACACTGAGGACAACTGAGAGACTCATATGCAACAATTACAGAAGGTTCAAATTCTCACTGATGCTTTAGAAGGTTAAGAGGAGGGGATGAAAACTTTTGGAAATCAAAGATCAGGGTAAATTTCACTTTTAAGTAAATTTTAAGTAAATTTTTTTCTCCTCTGGGAAACATGTAAGTATCTTCTGTAGCTTCTGAAGGGCAGTACTAAAATGCTTTACATTTCTGTAAGCTGAAAGTTAGAATCCACCATGGCGCCGCTCATCAGTTGCTCAGGAAAAAGTTGGATAATATACAATACATCGCATTGGTATGAAAATCGTCTCATATTTTTCATAGTTCAATGTTCTTCCCAAAAGATGTGTTAAGCAACAGTAACTTCCACATACTCTAATCATAAATTCACTGTGGTGCCTCTGACGACGGAGGAATACTAAATTGTGTCCAGCCAACCAGAAAATTGTAGCTGTTTATTAATTGTAACAAATGTAATTAGTATCTTAACACTCTCCAAATGAATCCTCTTTTTTTCAGATATGGGAACATGCAGGTTGGTTTATCACACCCAGATAACACAGCCATAATTTAACCTAATGTGTTAGAAAGCTTTGCACATTTAAATAACCACTGCTAAAACAGAGTCATGTCTTCGGGTAGAGACTGTCATAACATCCGTGTACTCGTTCTCTCAATTCAACATTCAGCGTCGTGTTATACACTTGCTGAAAACAGCACTTTTCTGTTTTGTAGAATGCTGTTTTTTTGTTGGAGTGGTCTCTGTAGCATTTGAACCCTTGATGTGGGAGGAAGAGATGGAAAGAGGAAAGGATGAAAGGGGATCGATGTGAAACGGTAATACAAACACACCTTCTGACCTTCAGCTATTCTGTTGACACACACACAAGACAATATACACTACATTTAAGTGCGTGAGCACGCTTATCCCTCACATATGTCATTGATCATGCGTGTATATGTGAATTGTTGGTTATCTCGCTTGTGATTGAGCCAGAATACTTGGTTTGTGGGTAATGGACTTTGGCAGACACAGGGTGATTGCAAAGCTCCATATGCATGTGTGATAATGAGTGAAGACAGATGTAGTGTGCAGAGACTGATCAGGGGCATCAGGGTCCTCAGATAGTCAATAAATCTACCACAGAGCTGTAAGAGGTCCATTACCCTCCAGCAGCAGATAAAACCTCCCCTAAAGATTGTTCTGGAAAGAATTTGACCCGTGACCCTGTTTATTGGGCTTGCACTGATTGAATCAGAATCACAGAGGGCTGGAAACCCAAAGTGACTATACAGAACGATCGTTAACGCGAATGTACAGATGTGGGATTTAGAAACTTGGTTATTCTTAAAAGACTGTGTAGTAAAACTGTTCTGCATTTTTTTTTTTTTTTTTTTTTCAAATTTGAAGCCCCAGGATTTTATTAAATTGATTTTTGTGATTCTAATTGGAAATCCATTATGAAGGAAATTGGTATCCCAGGTTTGTTCAGCTTGGCTACTTGTACACACAATTACTGCTCACCATACAGTCTGCTTTTAATTTGATTAGAAGTTATATATTAATATACCTAATATATTATGTTTTTCACCAATCCATGGAATATTTTAGAAGGTTAGTGGATCTGGATTATATCGAATCCTAACCCCCCACTCCGGTGTTGATTAGCTGTAAAACAAATTCACACAATGCTAATAATTTTAAAATAGTTACATTTATTATGATTATATATTTTATAATTAATTATAGTAATTACTATTAAAGTAATTATATTGAAAACTGAAATAAGTAAGTGATAGTAAATTAAATAGATCAAAAGTGACAGTTAAGACATTTATAATGGATTTCTTTTTAAATAAATATTGTTATTTTGAACATTCTATAAAAAAAAACAATAAATTAAAAAAAAACTTTTACTTTTTTTAGATGTTGCCTTGCAAGCTAACTGAAATAAAATCATTAAAGTTGAACCACTGAAATACTTAAACTGAAATAAATATACAGCTCCACATATTTAATAATTAAAAGCACACAATCAGATTACTAAATATAAAAAAATAAATAAAAATAAGGTAAATTAAGTAAATTAAAATGGAAACTGACAAAATGTACAAAATAGTTATAACAATAAAAAAATAATGTTAATCAATATCATTAATAAATATTATAGTATAGAAAAAATACTAAAGCATTTTGTTGTACTGAAGGCAAAGCATTTTATTTTTTGAACACTTCTTTGTATTTATCTTTCTATTTATCAAACAATCCTAAAAAGGAAAACTGATCATTACTCTCACACTCCTGAAAAATGCCACTTTGTTAGTTACTTTCCAACACTAGATTGGAAAAGTTGAATGTTTGCGTTTATGTAAATACTTTTTAGAAATATAATTAAATTAAACAAAAATTCACTATGCCGTTCCGTTTTTTGGCATTGATGCATTAGCTCAGGCCAGTGGGGTTTGATTCCAGCGTTTGCATTGAGACTTGTGCGCCATCAATCATTTATATATGCATTTATTCATTTAGCAGACACTTTTATCCAAAGCAACTTGCAAATGAGGAATACAACAACAATTTATCCTAAGGAGGCAGTAACATTAGAATTGCTGAAATACAAAGTTCCAACAGAGATGCTCAGAGATGAAAGTGAGAAACAGTTGATGAATCAAATAACCTAGAGGAAACAATTCTCTCCTGCCTGTTTTGTTATCAAGTCTTTTTGTCTAAACTTCCCAATGCACCTAATAATGATCTAAGACAACATCTGGACAAGTCTAAGAGAATTTTGTTGTACAAAGTCTTTTTGTATCACAATTGGGTATGTGGGGATATTCAAAAGTAGGCCATAATGTTTTTAAATGTATTTAATTTAAGGATTTGAAACCTTTTCTGCAATCAAAAGCCCTTGCTTTGAATCAAGGAACACTGCTACTGTTAAAGGTCTAGTTCAACCAAAAATGAAAATTCTGTCATTAATTATTCAACGTCATGTCATTCCAAACCAGCAAAACCTGTCTATGCAGGGTCAGAAAGCTCTCAGATTTCATTAAAAACATCTTAATTTGTGTTCCAAAGATGAACAAGGGTCTTACTGGTTTGAAATGACACGAGGGTGAGTAATTAATGACAGAATTTTCATTTTTGGGTGTACTATCCCCTTAAATAGTCAGTAATAGACAGAATTCACAGATTGTGCACAGTACAGTAGTTCAGAAAGCATCTGATCATCTTGCCAAGTCGTCTCTTGATGTATGTGTTCTGATGTTTTTGTCACGCTTGAAGATTTACTTCAGGACATTTATGGTGTCAAATGTGGATTTACATTTGGTGCTTTTTTATAAGAGCTGATGTTATTATCCTAGCTTGAGTCTACACAGTACCAGCTCGCCTCGGCTCGACTCGGCTCGGCTCTGTTTGGTTTTCCACTGTGTAAAAGTTGTACCTGTACCGGCTTCCAGGTACTTTTTTTCGTACCACCTCCGGCGAGGTTCCAAGCGAGCTGAGGCGATACTAAAATGTGACGTGAAAACACAGCAGACTGCTGATTGGTCAGAGAGAATCGTCACTATTCACTGCATCATCATTGCACGCGCCAGCAATAGTATCCAGAATAACCCCGCCATTTTTAAAAAGTTTGGCCAGAGATTGCGTGACATATCCAATCCATTACATATTATGGCAACTCGGAAGAATACGCCGTGGTCAAACGAGGAGGTGCAGACAGCGGGTGTGTGTCGCGTAGAAGATTACGTCACGGCAGTTTCCTGCAGCGTCGCTATGACAACCAGGTACTATTGTGGAGGTACAGGTACAACTTTTACACAGTGGAAAACCAAACAGAGCCGAGTCGAGTCGAGCCGAGCCGAGTCGAGGCAAGCCGAGGCGAGCTGGTACTGTGTAGTGGAAAAGCGACTTATGAGGCTATTCCAGTGGCCTGAAGTGTTTGGAGCAGCTGTTCTGACTACATCTGCCACCTTGCTTATCTGGGAATGTAACACTAGAGTTGTTAAAAGTCAGTTAGTATTCCACAGCTGAACTTTTATAGGCATTATTCTGACTTTCACACTTTTCAGACTTTTCAGTGCACTCTAAAAAATGCTGGGTTATATTTTTAATCCAAATGCTGGGATCAGCCTATTGGGTCATTTTATTAGGTTATTTTTTATATTTTTACCTAGGCACTGGGTAGTTTTTCTGCACTCTAAAAAATGCTGGGTTATTTTTTTTAACCCAGATGCCAGGTTTTCCTTTAACTCAACTGCTGGGTCATTTTTACTGTCAATATGAAGAACTCCCTCACATACCTACCGAGTCATTTTGTGCTCTGTCCTAAGAGAAAACTGACTGACTGGAAATTTCCTGAATGAAATTAAGGTTTGTATTACATTGTATTCCTATTAAATGATCACTGTATGAATAGAAAACCATCTGTAGTTTTAACATTTTTCCCTGTTTTTTTTTTTAATATGTTGCAGCTAACGCCTGCGTGAAATGCTAGCCTTCTACAAACCAAAAGCTGCGTTCCAATTCGTATATTATCCGTCCTAAATAGTATTCGAAAATATAATTAGTATGTCCCAAATGGTAGTATGTTTAAAAAAGAATTCTAAAGTTTCCCGGATGGTCTACTACTTAACTTTAGAATTCGAAGTGTGGATCAATGCGCACTCCGGCTAATATTGCCCACAACACATTGCGGTGAACAAGGATTTGAATAGAACTACAAACACGCATAAAAAGTGTAAAAAAAAAAAAACCTAACAAACGTGATGGATATGCGCGACCTACGGACCTAGGTAGAGAAAGGGGTTTAAGTGATAATCAATGTGTAACTTTTTTTATCAACTTTTATATTTAACATTATCTTTTAAATGCATCATTATGGAAACACGAGCAGAGTTATCAGCATGAAAGACTCGTAAAAGAAAGTGCCTCTTCATTTGTCAAATTAAACTAAATGTAGATGATGTTAACTGACAGGGCAGTTTAAACAGTGACAGGTAACTAAGCCATAGAGCGTCCGTTAAAAACGAAGTAGTATGGCCCAAAGCTTGCCTACTGTTCTGCTACATACTCAAAAGTATGTACTTTTTCTTACAAAAACAGTACAGTATACTGTAAGTATGCAAATTGGAACGCAGCAACAGTCTTTAGGTGCATTCCATTCAACCATAAGTGGACTGTGAAGTGGACTTCACAGGGTATTCCGCATGAGATTCCAAACCGAAGGGAGGGAACATGTTCAGTTTGAAGAGCACTGCAAACGGCATAGGGAATAAGGGAACATTGGTACATCACTTCACAGGAAGTGGACGGGGAAAATCACCCAACTGTCATTGCGCACTGCGTCACCAATTAAAACTAAGGATGGAGCAGAGCCGCTGAATTTTTTTAAAGGCTCTGCAATGGAGCGGTTGCAATAAATGTTAATTAGAGTGTTTATGAATGGTTATGGCGATTAATGTTATATTTGCATATTGTATTGTATGAAAGAAAGTAAAATGACGAGGTGAGGATCTGTCTTGTTTTATTTTGTTTTATTTAACGTTACCACAGGATAGTTAAATAAGGTTGTGTGTGGGAAAGAAAGTGCGCGAGATGAGACCACTACAATGCAAACAGTCTAAACATATACATTTTTACTATATTTATTAGATACATAAGTTTATATGTATTTTATATGTATTTAATTTGAAAGTAAAATAGGCTAAATTACAATATTTATTTATGTAATATCATAATCTGCGTGACTCTGCTGTTGATCCACTTCAAGGGATATACCGTGCTTGGGAGCAGTGAACACTGCGTAGGGACTCGATCGGAACGCACCTCTAGTACAAATGCAGTATTCACCGGATCTATACTCACACGCCGACGCCACCATGGAAGTTTCACCTCCCGCCAAACAAATGCGCGACCAGGGCTGAAACACGACGCGATATTGCTGTTACATGTAACAAAGTTAGCGTGCACTCCACTGACTACAATAGGAACGCTATTAATGTTGCGCTCCATTGTTGTAGCCGTGGTAGCGTTATGCTTTTAACGGGTTGAATCTTGGGCTAAACATCTAACAGACAAGATGGCTCAAGGTAAAGCTGTTTTTGATGTAACTTTTCAAACATGAACATAAGTCATATAATGACCTGGAACAGCCTACTGATATATTCCCATTGACTGCTCTTGTTGCTCCTGTCTTGTCCAAAAACGTTTTCTGAATGTTTTTTAATGATTTTATTATTGTAAAAGACTTGACATTGAAGTACTAAAAGCAAGGCAAATGATTTTTGAACACTTATTTTTCTGCCTACAATTATCTAGAGTTATGTTTGATTTACAGTGTTGATAAGTACTGTTGTAAAAGATTGATTTGTCTGTAGTTTAACCCCTTAAATTATGAGTTGTTTTTCTTAGACTATAAGTGGCAATTTCAGCCAACGCTTCCCATTTTTGTGTCAATATGCATCAGACGGTCAGTGACTGGACTGTGGGCGGTCCGTCTGAGACCAAGGAGTCAGTTTGCCAAGGTACAGCTCAGAGTAAATCGTCGAATGTAATTCTGAGATCATTTGTTGGCACAGCTGCTGCAGGGGTGAAATACTTCTATCGAGCAAACTATCACTGGCAAGGCTGTGGGAATATGAAATTTGGCAGAGTTTCACACAGTCCGTATTACGTATTAAGCAAGTCGCCCTGAACTCTTTTCTGTGTCAGTTCTGTGGTACGTTTCCATACCGCAGCCTAAAGCCACTGTCATCCTAAGTTCTATCAGCACAGATCTCATCTCTCACGCAAGCAAGCGCGGGGCGCACCGTAGGCGCACTGCGCAAGTCAAAAGTATGAAAGTTAGAGAAGATGATTGACAGGCCTAGATGGATTAGAAAGATTAAACAGGTCAGTTTTGATCATTCTAAGCACAACATCCACTCTCCACTCATGCTTTCCAGTGAAATCACTATATACCCGCAAGGGAAAACTGGCAGCGGAAAGCTAATTCCTCTGGAGGTTGCGGCTACTGATATTTATGAGGGCTAGGTGATGCTGTACTTCCATTTCCCTCGCAGGCATGCCAGTGTTAACGGCAAAAGCGCCAAAGAGAGGTCGGTTTATCAACAGCACTTTGCATCTCCGATATCATCTGTTAATGTGTAGAGTGCAGTTATAGTGTGAGTGAATGTTTGAAGGTCTGGAAGGGCGGATTTATTCCACATTTGTTTGTTTGTTTTTTCTAGTAGACCATGTGAATGGATTTGGCGAGCTGTCCTGGAGCATAAAACAACAATTGTGCTGGCATAGAAAAATCGTTACGCTGACCAGTGGAATAAAGTGGTTATTTGGCTTCTCGCTCTTGTAATGAGTGGAGGGCGTAGCACTTTTGGCTTTCAGAGGGTTTATGGATAAATGCTTTTTCTGTTGTATGGGGATCGTTCCATCAGGGTCAATGAACATTAATGACCGAAGGAGCTGTGAAGCATACATCATGGAACAGCACTTTAGCTGCTAACACAATTTCAATATGTGACAGATATTGGTGACTGTAGATCGGACAGAAAGATATTTAGGAAATTGTTAAAATAGTTCATGTGACATCAGTGGTTCAATTGTAATGTTTTGAAGCTACAAGAATACTTTTCTGCACAAAGAAAACCAAAAGAACAACTCTATTCAGCAATTTTTCCTCTTCCATGTCAGCCTATTTTAACAATGTCCTTACCTCTCTGGGCCTTGAATGTGTCAGTTATGTTGCTGTCTATGCAGGGTCAAAATGCTATCAGATTTTATTAAACATTTTAATTCTTTAATTCTTTTTATTTATGGGTGAACTATCCCTTTAATCTGGACATGTAGGCTATAGTAGGGCTTTGGGTTTCTTTTTATTGCAAATATTGTAAAAATAAGTGAGTATTGAGGTTATAGTGAGGCTTTTACAATGGTAGTAAACAAAGCCAATTTCTGAAGTATTTAAAAGCAGAAACATAAGCTTATTTCTTCTGATTAAACTTGTGTATTATTTGAGCTGTAAAGCTGATCTTACTTTTTATGGACATTTGGGTTTAAGGCACTATGTTGTTATGGCAACGGATTTCTAAACATAACTTTATGCAGAAAAAGTAAGCTTTTTTTTTTTCAAAAATCATGTTAACACACATAATGTTTCTGCTTTGCGGCTATACTATTGAAACAGCGAGTATTTTAATGTTTACTTTAGGCTACATGCCCCATTCATTTCCATTTTAAGTGCCTCACAGTAACCCAGAGTTTTGCTTGTTCAAAGTCCTTGTAAAAGCAATTCAGAGAAGTGTTTCTAAACACATTATATACGTTAGATATGTATTGCTGAAAACATGTTACAAAGACTGGGAACTGAACTGTAGTACTGAATTGTAGTTTGAGCATTTAACAGTCTTGCGCCATTTTTGTGTTCAGGATTTTTTGGCAGTTTTTTTTTTTTCAAATTTGGTGGTTAATAACACATTTTTTCTGTGTTGTGACAAACTCTGAAAATCATATTTAATATTGCATGGAAAAAGGAAAAAGGAAAAAGGCATTCGCACCTTATCTGAATCCATGCACGTGTCTAGGATGTCTTCTAACTCATAATTCACAGGTCTGGAAACCTTTTAACTGCAATATTACGATGTTGGATCAATACACACACGTTGTTATAGTGCATCGGTCCAGAGGGACTGCAGCCAGTGTGCTGCTTAGTCCACAGGATCCACAGACAGCTCTTCATGCCAAGACTGTTCCATTGTGTCTCAAATCCTAAAAAACCTTTCATCAGTCCAAAGCAGTAATGCCTAAAAGGATAGTTCACCCAAAAAAAGAAAATGTCATCATTTACTCCTTTAATCCCCATGTCATTCCAAACCCACATGCTGTTTTGCTATTTTGTTCTTTTTAAAATGCAAAAGGAGAATCTTCATGCACTGGTTTTTCATGCAATAGTTCATAGTGACCATGTCAAGACAGTACTGAATTCAAATGATCTGATTACAGTCTGTTAAAGGATTAGTTCACCTCCAGAATAAAAATTTCCTGATATTTTACTCACCCCAATGTCATCCAAGATGTTTGTCTTTTTTTGTTCTTCAGTCGAAAAGAAATTAAGGTTTTTGAGGAAAACATTCAGGGATTTTTCTCCATATAGTTTACAAAGTGTTTACAAAGCGAATGTGCAAAGAAAGTCATACGCCCTTTATAGACCTTTTTCCTAAGTAATCCATGAGCGCCACCATTACAAATTCTAATCTACATACTCATTAAACTTGTAGGAGTGAGACACTGACAAATGACGGTCATATTGGTCAAAAGTGATAGCGCTATGAAGCCATGTGCTTTTTAAAAACATTTACTAGGTTTAACATTATTGTCAACTCTGAATACGCTAACTTGACTAGAAACACTGGACACCAGAAATGCAAAGCATTCTTCAGGTTAAGAGTCAGGCGTGACTTCCGCGTTCAGGAAAAAACGTCTATAGAAAAAGATAAAACAACGATGTTGGAGGAGAAAACTTTATTTTTTCTCCCTACCCTACATTTATAAACTGAAGTACACAGACAAAGAACTAACCATGCTTTCTTTTCAACTGAAGAAAGAAAGACATGAACATCTTGGATGACATAGAGGTGAGTAAATTATCAGGAAATTTTTATTCTGGAAGTGAACTAATCCTTTAATGACACACACTATGATAATACTGATATAGTACTACTCACATGGGACTACTACTTTTTTACTACTTTTTCCCTTTTTGGAGCTTGACAGTTATGATCACAGTTGTTGTAAGGCTTTGTTCTGTTTTTGGTTGTTTTGGCTGTTTTGTGTTTTGTTTTTTGGTTGTTTAGGTTTTGGTTTTGTTTTGTTTTTTTGGTTGTTTTGCTTTCTGTTGTTTTGATTTGTTTTCTGTTGTTTTGGCTGTTTTTTGTTTTTTTGGTTGTTTTGTTTTTGGTTGTTTTGCATTTGGTTGTTTTGCTTTGTTTTGGTTAGCTTTGTTTTTGATTGTTTTGTTTTTGTTTTATTTGGGTTGTTTTGCTTTGTTTCCGGGTGTTTTGGTATAGTTTTGTTTTTGGTTGTTTTGTTTTGCTTTGTTGGATGTCAAGCGTTTGGGGTTGAAAAGTATATGAATTTTATTTCTTTTTAGAAAATGATCAGTCGTTTTGCTAGATAAGATCTTTATTCCTCGGCTTCTATCATGGAGAGCCCTTTGAAACTAACTAAACTGCACTATATGGAGAAAAATCTTGGAATGTTTTCTTGGAATGTTTTCTTCAAAAACCTTCAAAAACCAAAGAACTAACCATGCTTTCTTTTCAACTGAAGAAAGAAAGACATGAACATCTTGGATGACATAGGGGTGAGTAAATTATCATAACATTTTTATTCTGGAAGTGAACTAATCCTTTAATGACACACACTATGATAATACTGATATAGTACTACTCACATGGGTCTGCTACTTTTTTCCTACTTTTTCCTTTTTGCAGCTTGACAGTTATGATCACAGTTGTTGTAAGGTTTTGTTCTGTTTTGTTTTGTTTTTGGTTGTTTTGATTTGTTTTTGGTTGTTTTGGCTGTTTTGTTTTGTATTTTGTTTTGTTTTTTGGTTGTTTTGCTTTCAGTTGTTTTGGCTGTTTTGTTTTGCTTTTTGGTTGTTTTGGTTTTTGCTTTTAGTTGTTTGCATTGTTTTTTATTTGTTTTGCTTTGTTTTTGGTTATTTTGTTTTTGTCTTGTTTTTGCTTTTTTTTGCTTAGCTTTGTTTTTGATTGTTTTGTGTTTTGTTTTGCTTTGTTGGATGTCAAGCGTTTGGGGTAGAAAAGTATATGAATTTTATTTCTTTTTAGAAAATGATCAATCGTTTTGCTAGGTAAGACCCTTATTCCTCAGCTTCCATCATGTAGAGCCCTTTGAAACTGCACTATATGGAGAAAAATCTTGGAATGATTTCTTCAAAAACCTTAATTTCTTTTCAACTGAAGAAAGAAAGACATGAACATCTTGGTTGGGGTGAGTAGAATTATCAGGAATTTTCTATTCTGGAAGTGAACTAATCCTTTAATGACACACACTATGATAATACTGATATAGTACTACTCACATGGGACTACTACTTTTTTCCTACTTTTTCCTTTTTGCAGCTTGACAGTTATGATCACAGTTGGTGTAAGGAAAAGCAAAGTGAAACTTTTCTTTTTGTGTTCCACAGAACAAAAATAACTGCGTATGGAATGACTTGTGAGAGACTAAGTAATAACAGAATTTAAATTTTTGAGTGCACTATTCCTAAGTGTGTAAGTGTGTGTTTATAGTTGTGTTTATGGGGTTCTATCTTTTAGTTTTCGCTCCTCCAGTTTGCTGATCAGCTAACTCTCAATTACACCCACCAATCGGTGGGTGTTATTTTCCATGCATCCTACCCAATATTTAATTCTCCAGACAGGCGGTAGACTCATCAGAGCTTTGTTTCTATACTTTCTGTTTGCTCGTTGTGCCAAAACAGCGAAGAGGTCCCTGCATGCAAAGGCGAAACCAGCACGCAATGATGTTTGAGGGGGTGGAAGAGCACTCGGCTGAATGATGGACCATTTCCCAGCCCGTACTGGCAGTTCTCACATCACTAGTCCTCAAAAGATAATGACATCCAACCCATTTTGCATATTGGCAGCTGGCTTTCATGCCTCCATACATCATAAGCCACTTTACCCTCTGCCCCCATGGGAAACCATTGATAACAGCTTTAAGAGTCAAAACTTATGGGAGATTTGGGCACATCCGTAGTATAAAACAGCCACATCCACTTTTTTTTGGTCATGCAAGACAGAGCGATATGGAGGTGGATGTTTTACTATGGATCATACTGAAGGCGGGTTAATAGAATTAGATGTTTACTTGGAAATGTCGCACTTTTTTGAGATATAGAAATGTATTTTCACCTCCTTGAAGCACCTCTTTCCTTTTATAGTAGCATATATCTTCGAATGTGTTGAAAAGTAATAAAATCTGATGTATGTAATCCATTCATATTTCAAACCAAGAGAAATAAAAAAGAAAACTCTTGTGGTGTTCACTTGTCACTGCATTTGTGAAAATATAATGCTATTCTCTTTGGGGTTTCAAGACTGAACGCTTCACAAAGTTAATATGGATGAAATGTCAAGTTGCTAAGGGAAACAATCAAACTAGACATTCTGTTGTGAAAGGAAGAAAACATTGGAAAGACTTTCTATCTGGAACAATCCAGAGCGATGCGGTGCCAAGGGCCCAAGGTAGTTGATTTTGGCACATAGTTGAGGTGGGCATTTACCCTAATATAGGCAAGCCATTAGGGACCAATTTCAACCCTGCTGACACAGCCCAACTGACTGAAATAGTTCCTGACTTGCACAATACAATGAGGTAGAGGTACCATTACTGTATAATGCATTATGCCTGTAATGGTCTTGTGGTAAGAATATAATGTTAGCAGTGCTATTCTGGTTTGTGATGCTGTGAAATTTTCCAAGGTTTTGAGATGATTTGGAAATCCAGATTTATTTTTTGTACATGTGATATTTCGATAGATCACAATGTAAAACAAGCATTAGCTCTGGATGCATTTTTTGGATGCCATTAAACTTCGTAGCAAGCAGGGGAAATGATTTGCTGGTGAATTTTCTGTTATAATATAGGTAAATTTATTTATTTATTCATTCAAATTTGCTTGAACTTGGTCTTGTTTTGTGTTGAGAGAACCCTCAGAAACTCTGTTGACACCCTCTTTAGTGCATTTCAGTTCACACTTGATGGACCGACTGGCTCTCAGACACACATTTTATCGTCTCTGCCCAGTGTGCCATGGGGGCCTTGTATGGTTCTGACAGACTGCATGCCAAAGTGTGAGCTAAGCCAAGGCTAGCAGATGCTAACTGGTTGAGCTGAACACACATGAAATCCAGACCCCCTGTATGAGTGTCTGTCTCCTATTTCTTACTTTCTCTGTTTTCCAAATTATTCAAGTTGCTCTTATAAAAAAATATGGTGGCTATATGATGGCACAGTAATGGTATCAGTTATTATTATTATCATTTACATTTAAAAATTATTTGTTATTATTATTATTATTATTATTTTAGATTTAAATTAAAATGTATTGTATTGCTTAACTAGTACCTATTTAACTTTATTTAAAATTTTGGTTTGGTTTGTTTTATTTTGTTTTCGGTTGTTTTGGTTTGCTTAGTTTTTGTATTGTTTTGCTTTTTTTTTTTTTTTTTTTTTTGCTCAATCAATCAATCAAATTTTATTTATATAGCGCCTTACAACAGCCAGAAAGGTGCCCAGGGCGCTTTCCAGAATAAGCTCAAGAATCGCAACAGACAACAATAAATACAAGCACAAAAAGGAACAAAGCAGCAATCGAGTCAGTGGCTACGTGTCGAAAGCTTGTCTGTAAAGATGTGTCTTCAATTGTGATTTAAAAACACACAACTCAGTGTTACTGCGAAGCTGTGCCGAAAGTGCGTTCCACAGCTTTGGGCCCTGGACGGCAACTGATCGGCCTCCAAACTTTTTATAGTTGAACTTGGGCGTAACTAGTGCGATGTGTTTAGAGGAGCGCAGAGTTCTTGCTGGTTGGTAGACCTTTACCAACTCCGCGAGGTAGGCAGGGGCCAGACCATTAATGGCCTTGAACACAAACATCAGGATCTTAAACTCCACCCTGAACCGCACAGGAAGCCAGTGGAGAGAGTGAAGGACAGGGGTGATGTGAGAGCGTTTGGAGGTGTTGGAGAGGAGACGTGCTGCAGCGTTTTGCACCAATTGAAGCCGATTAAGAAGTGATTGATTAAGTCCAGTGTAGAGGGCATTACAGTAGTCAATCCGCGAGCTGATAAAGGCATGGACAGCCTTTTCAAGGTCAGCTCGGGACAAGAATGGTTTGACCCTACTGAGGAGCCTTAGCTGGTAAAAACTTGCCTTCACGACTTCATTTATTTGTTTACCAAAAATCAAACCACTGTCAAAAATAACACCCAGGTTGCGCACTGCCGGAGCAAACCGAGGTGTAAAAGGACCAAAACTGAGGGAACTGTTGGGTGAGTCCGGGGTGAACAGGATATACAGTACTCAGTCTTTCCATCATTCAAGTGAAGGAAATTCTGGGAAAGCTGTGTTTGCTGTGTTTTATTTTTGGATGTTTTGCTTTGCTTTGTTTTGTTTTCAGTAATTTTGTTTTGCTTTGTTTTCAGATGTTTTGTTTTTGGTTGTTTTGTTTTGCTTTGTTTTCAGATGTTTTGTTTTTGGTTGTTTTGTTTTATTTACTTTGTTTTTGGGTTGTTTGATTTAGTTTAGTTTTGTTTTTGGTTGTTTTGTTTGCTTTTTTGTTGTTTTGCTTTGTTTTGCTTTGCTTTGTTTTCTGTTGTTTTGGTTTAGTTTTTTAGTTTTCGGTTGTTTTGTTTTGCTTTGTTTTCTGTTGTTTTGGTTTAGTTTTTTTAGTTTTTGATGGTTTTGCTTTTTGTTTTTGGTTGTTTTGCTTTGCTTTGTTTTCAGTTGTTTTGTTCTGCTTTGTTTTCTGTTGTTTTTGTTTTGTTTTTGATTGTTTTGCTTTTTGTTTTTAGTTGTTTTGCATTGTTTTTGTTGTTGGTTGTTTTGCTTTCGGTTTGTTTTAATTTGTTTTCTGTTGTTTTGGCTTTTTTGGTTTTTGGGTGTTTTCCTTTGTTTTGGGTAGCTTTGTGTTTGATTGCTGTGGTTTTGGTTTTTGGTTGTTTTGCTTTTTTTTAGTTGGTTTGCATTGTTTTTGGTTGTTTTGGGTATTTTTGGTTGTTTTGTTTTGCTTTGTTTTTTCGGTTATTTTGGTTTTCTTTTGTTTTGGTTAGCTTTGTTCCCTTCCGGGAACTCGAGCCGCGTCATGGAACGCTATGGGGAACGCCATTGGCGGGCCGCACTCTGAATCATGTCTACAACCAATGAACGACGGGGGTGACGTCACAGGCGCGGTGACGTCACCGACCAGGAAGTATAAAGCACGTGCGTTTGAAGCCGGCGGCAGCTTTTGTCATTCAGCGAGAGCGCTCTATGTCTGTGTCTGTCTCGAAGCCATTCTGCTGTTTTTTCGTGCCCAGTTTGGTACACTTTTATTTGAGTAGTTATGGCTTCAAAGCAACCTTTAAAAAAGAGTTTTGTGGCGGTGCAGCGCCCACATAGGCGGTGTGTTCCTCCCTGCCAACGTTTCATTGTTGGTGGGGATACACACAGCCTATGTGTGGTTTGCTTGGGGGCGGAGCACGCACAGTCAGCCCTCGAAAAGGCTGGCTGTCCGCACTGTGAACGTTTGCCAGTGCGGGTGCTTCGCTCCCGGAAAGCCCTCTTTGAGGAGGGGGCTTTCACCAGCGTTCCCCGCGGGTCTGGCCCCGCTTCCGCCGAGGCGGAGCGGCAGCTGCACTCGTGGGGTTCGCAGCTCGATCTGCTGGAGGGTATGGAGACGGGTGAACCCCTATCTCCGCCCTCACTCAGCGGATCGAGCGATCTCCTCCTGGATGTGGAAGCCCGCACTGCGGTTTCTTCCCCCCGGGAGGGGATCCCAGAGCTTCTCTTGTCTTCCTCCGAGGAGGTTGACTTTGAGAGCCTGGATGTGCAACCACCACCGCCACCCCGATCGCCTCACTACGAGGAGCTGATGGAGGTGCTGACAAACGCGGTCGCCAAGCTTCACATCTCTTGGCCCGCTGAACAAAGTCAAACTTATGAGCCGCAGCGAAGCCGATTGGATGATCGCTTCCTGCGGACAAAGTCAGCACCTCCTAAGCGGAGTCTTCCCTTCTTCCCCGATTTACATAAAGAGCTTTCTAAATCGTGGGAGAAGCCGTACTCTTTCCGCCTCTTTAACCCCTCTGAAAATTACGGAAACGTGGGGGGTGCGGAAGAGCACGGATATAGGACGATGCCACGGGTTGAACAGACGCTTGCGGGCTATCTGTCACCCGGCTCGGCGTCGTCCTTGAAGGCTCCGCCCTTGCCCACTAAGCCTTTGAAAGTTACATCTAGCTTAATGGGCAAGGCGTACACGGCAGCAGGTCAGGCTGGTACATGCCTACACACTATGGCAATCCTCCAAGCGTACCAAGCCGACCTGCTAAAGGAGTTTAATGATGGCGAGGAAGTCAACATCACAGAGATGCGTAGAACCGCAGATCTCGCTCTCCGCGCCACCAAGGAGACCGCCCGAGCTGTGGGGCGGTCTATGGCAGCCCTGGTGGCCGCGGAGAGGCATCTCTGGCTGACCCTGTCCGAAGTCAAAGAAAAGGACAGGGTCACGCTCCTGGATGCCCCCCTGGATTCAGCCGGCCTCTTTGGTGCTTCGGTCGACACAGTTGTCGCCAGGCACCAGGAGGCCCGCAAACAGGCGGCGGCATTCAGGACATTTCTTCCTCGCCGGGTTTACTCCTCTGAGGCTGCTAGACGGGAGCAGCCTCAGCCGTGTACCAGCTCCTCTCACCGTGAGGCACAAAAACAGAGCGTTGCCACCCGTGCTCCTCCGGCCAGGCCTAGAGGGCGGGGTCAGCAACGCTCTAAGCCGAAGGCCTCGAAGAAGAAGCCCGACCTGAGGGTCGTCCTTCAATCTAAGAGGTCTTCGGCCAAACGGCCCTGACGGTTGTGGTTCAGGGCCGTTGAGGGCAGCCCCTCACGAGCAGGTTTGCACCGTACCCTCAGGTGCGGGTTTCAAACCCCCTCGTGGCCCTCAGGAGATGAGTCAGCTAACCCTGCCAGTGTTACAGGGCGCGGCGCTCTCCCGCGAACATTCTCTAGCTGTTCCGCCTCGAAACGTAGCGGCCCTGGAGAGTTCGCAGCCCCCGCGGGGGTCTACAGAGGAGCTAGTTCAGGAACTCCCTGCCAGTTCTCTGCTACAGGCTTCCGAATTAGTTCCTCAGAGAAATCCAGACACCAGCCTCGAGAGGCTGGTACCCTTAGTAAACTTTCTGGCAGCGTGGAAGCTACTGCCAAATGTTACAACGTGGGTCCTGCGTACTGTAGAGAAGGGTTACGCTATTCAGTTCGGCGGCAAGCCGCCGCCCTTCAGCGGGGTATTTCCAACTTTAGTAAGCCCCGAGCAGGGTCTGGTAATGGAACAAGAGGTAGATACTCTTCTGAGGAAGGAGGCCATCGAGGTGGTCCCTCCTCAAGACAGGGAATCCGGGTTCTACAGCCGTTACTTCATTGTTCCGAAGAAGGATGGGGGGCTTCGGCCCATCTTAGATCTCAGACTGCTAAATCGCTCAGTCAGAAAACTGAAGTTCAAAATGCTCACTGTCAGGCAGATCGTGTCACAAATCCAGTCCGAGGACTGGTTTGTCACGATAGATCTAAAAGACGCTTACTTTCACGTCTCCATCCTTCTTCAACACAGGAAGTTTCTCAGGTTCGCTTTCAGGGGCAAAGCGTACCAATACAGAGTACTTCCTTTCGGCCTAGCTCTCTCACCCCGGACTTTCACGAAGTGTGTGGATGCTGCGCTGGCTCCACTGCGACTCCAGGGCATCCGCATACTCAACTACATAGACGACTGGCTTATTCTGGCCAGTTCGGAACAGTTAGCGGTTCAGCATCGAGGTGCTGTTCTCGCTCACATACAAAAGCTGGGGTTGAGACTCAACGCCAAGAAGAGCGTCCTCTCTCCATTACAGAGGACTACTTATCTAGGCGTGGTGTGGGATTCATCCACGATGCGGGCACAATTGTCACCTGCTCGGATCGATTCCATACTTACTGCAGTAAATGCGGTCAAGCTAGGCCAGTCACTCACTGTCAAACAGTTCCAAGTACTGTTAGGTCTTATGGCAGCCGCATCCAACGTGATACCTTTTGGACTGCTGCATATGAGACCACTGCAGTGGTGGCTCAAAACCAAGGGGTTTTCCCCGAGGGGAAACCCATTCCGCAAGATCAAGGTCACGCGGCGCTGCCTACGTGCCTTGGCCATGTGGAAGAAACCTTGGTTTCTCTCTCAGGGTCCGGTTCTAGGGGCACCCTGCCGCCGCGTCACGCTAGCGACAGATGCGTCCCTTACCGGATGGGGAGCGGTCATGAGTGGCCGCTCAGCCCAAGGCCTGTGGAGCCCTCACCACCTCTCATGGCACATAAACTGCCTAGAGATGTTGGCTGTGTTCCAGGCCCTCAGGAGTTTTCTACCAGACCTAAGAAACCGTCACGTGCTGGTCCGTACAGACAGCACCGCGGTAGTTTATTATATAAACCATCAAGGAGGTGTCCGCTCACGCCCCTTATTCAAGCTGGCGTACCGGATGCTCCTGTGGTCTCAAGGAAAACTCCTCTCCCTGAGAGCAGTCCACATTCCTGGACGTTTGAATGTGGGAGCAGACGTCCTGTCGAGGCAGGGGCCGAGGCCCGGGGAATGGATGCTTCACCCAGAGGCGGTGAAGCAGATCTGGAGAGTGTTTGGCCAGGCACAGGTGGACCTTTTCGCGACTCAAGGGACATCGCAATGTCCCCTCTGGTACTCTCTAGTTCCTCCAGCTCCACTGGGGCTGGATGCCATGGTACAGACGTGGCCGAGGCTTCGTCTGTACGCCTTTCCCCCGATCGCTCTGCTCCCGGGAGTTCTGGAACGGGTCCGCCGGTTTCAAGTACGGCTGTTACTAGTAGCCCCGTACTGGCCGGCCCGAGTGTGGTTCTCGGACCTGATATCTCTCCTCGACGGCTCTCCATGGGAGATTCCCGTCAGGAGGGACCTCCTGTCTCAGGCTGGGGGCGCAATATGCCACCCCCACCCAGAGAAATGGAGGTTATGGGTGTGGCCCCTGAGGGGGCACAACTCATAGGAGCGGGTCTCTCAACTGAGGTTGTTGAGACCCTTCTCCAATCCAGAGCTCCCTCTACGAGGAAACTGTATGGCCTCAAGTGGAACTTATTCGCGAGATGGTGCCGCGAGCGCCACCTAGACCCAGTCAACTGCCCGGTTGGTACAGTTCTGGAGTTCCTACAGTCTCGCTTATCCGCTGGGCTAGCTCATTCCACCTTGAAGGTTTACGTGGCGGCTATAAGTGCCTACCACGCCCCTCTAGGTGGCCTCTCAGTAGGCAGAGAGCCCCTGGTCATACGATTCCTCCGCGGTGCGCTCAGGTTGAGGCCTCGAGTGACACCCAGGGTCCCCACGTGGGACCTGGCTGTGGTCCTAGAAGCCCTATGTGCGCCTCCATTCGAGCCCATAGAAGAAACTACAGATCGCATACTTACCCTTAAGACAGCGCTTCTGATAGCCCTCACCTCTCTTAAGAGAGTTGGGGACCTGCAGGCCCTTTCAGTGGCCCCGTCTCACTTAGAGTTTGCCCCAGGGATGGCCAAGGCCTTTCTGTATCCCAGGGTCGGGTACGTCCCGAAGGTCCCCTCCCTAGCACCACAGCCCGTAACGCTGCAGGCGTTTTATCCTCCTCCATACGTGGAGCAGAATCACAGGAAGTTGAACTGCATGTGCCCAGTCAGAGCCTTAGACGCATACGTCCACAGAGCTGCCACGTGGCGTAAAACAGAGCAACTGTTTGTCTGTTACGGCCCCCCTAAGAGGGGGAGCCCGGCTTCAAAGCCTACTATTAGTAGATGGATCATCGATGCCATATCTACTGCTTATGAGTCCTCTGATCTCCCCTCTCCCTTGGGACTCAAGGCTCACTCTACTCGAGGTCTGAGTGCCTCGAGAGCTCTGACGGCAGGTGTCCCCATCCAGGACATCTGCAATGCTGCGGGTTGGTCCACGCCCCTGACATTCGTCAGGTATTACGAACTTGACCTCAGAGCCGCTCCAGGCTCAGCTGTGCTCTCGGCCTAGTGCGCTAGGCCTAGAGAGTCAGCCACCTCCCTAGCCAGGAGGAGACTTCGCAAGGCGCCTTCTTTCTACGGAGAGAAGAGAAGTCACTTCGCCACTAAAGAGATCTGCAATGTTACCTTTTGTCCGCGGAAAGCTAGACAAAAGCCCTTACTCTCATGCCCTGATGCTGCCATCAGACCCAGTCTTACTCCCTCTCGTTCTGGGCGTACTCCCAGACAGAGGACTAAGATTCCTCGTGTGCCTGCGGGCCGAGGACTGCCTTCAACAGCTGTCCGCTGAGTGCTAGACAGTGGCATCCGGTCCCTCTTGTTCTGGCTAAACCCCAGACAAAGGACTAAGACTCCTCGTGTGCCCGAGGGCCGAGGGGTGCCTCTTGCACTGGCTGGCGAACCAGGCAAGGGGTCCACGGTTCTCTTGCGTGCCTGGAGGCCGAGAACTGTACAGCCCTCTTGTCCGCGGAATGCTAGACAATGGCTTAATTGTCCTCGTGTTCTGACGCAGTGTGCTATCAGACCGAGTGTAGTTCGGTCCCTCTGGTATTCTGGCCTCATCCCAGACCAAGGACTAAGACTCCTCGTCTGCCTTAGAATAAGGCCGAGGAGTGCCTCACGCGCTGGTTGGCTACCACGCAGAGGCCCCTACTGTCTTCCCCGTGTGCCCGAGGGCCGGGGATTGCAGTGCCCTCTTGTCCGCGGAATGCTAGACAATGGCCTATTCCCTCGCGTCCTGGCGGAGCTCCAGGCCGAGCCTTGGATCCCTCTTGTTCTGGCTGTACCCCCAGACAAAGGATCACCCTCTCCTCGTGTGCCCGAGGGCCGAGGAGCCTTTAGGTCAAGTTCACCGTCCTCGTGGGTCTGCGGACCGAGGACTGCCTTACACCATCTGTCCGCCGAGTGCTAGACAGTGGTCATTCGGTCCCTCTTGTTCTGGCTAACTCCCAGACAAAGGACTAAGACTCTGCGTGTGCCTGAGGGCCGCGGAGTACCTCTCGTTCTGGCTGGCGACCAGACAGAGGAAGACCTCCATTCCTCGTGCGCCTGCGGGCCGAGGAGCACTCTTGGGGTCGAGTGCACTGTCCTCGTGGGTCTGCGGACCGAGGACTACCTAACACCATCTGTCCGCCGAGTGCTAGACAGTGGTCGTTGCAGTCCCTCTTGCTCTGGCTACTCCCAGACAAAGGACTAAGACTCCTCGTGTGAGCCGAGGAGCACCTCTCGCTCTGGCCGAGGCCAGACAGAGGTAGAACCCCATTCCCCGGGTGCCCGGGGAGCACTCTTGAGGTCGAGTGCGTTGTCCTCTTGGACCGAGGACTACCGTATACCATCTGTCCGCCGAGTGCTAGACAGTGGTCATTCGGTCCCTCTTGTTCTGGCTATTTCCCAGACAAAGGACTTAGACTACCTCTCCTCGTGTGCCCGAGGGCCGAGGACTACAGGGCCTCCTTGTCCGCGTAATGCTAGACAAAGGCTCTTTTACCCTGGTTGCACAGACACTACGCAGGGTTTGGTAATCATGGGAGCGTTGGTAGTCTCGTTCCCCATAGCGTTCCATGACGCGGCTCGAGTTCCCGGAAGGGAACGTCTCGGGTTACTAACGTAACCTTAGTTCCCTGAGGGAACGAGACGCCGCGTCTCGGACCGTAATTCCCGCACCCTGCGGCGCTCGCTTCATTCCTTTGAGCTGCCGCCGGCTTCAAACGCACGTGCTTTATACTTCCTGGTCGGTGACGTCACCGCGCCTGTGACGTCACCCCCGTCGTTCATTGGTTGTAGACATGATTCAGAGTGCGGCCCGCCAATGGCGTTCCCCATAGCGTTCCATGACGCGGCGTCTCGTTCCCTCAGGGAACTAAGGTTACGTTAGTAACCCGAGACGTTTTTGATTGTTTTAGTTTTGTTTGGGTTGTTTTGCTTTGTTTCCAGGTGTTTCGGTATAGTGTTGTTTTTGGTTATTTTGTGTTTGTTGTATTTTGTTTTTTGGTTGTTCTGTTTTGGTTTTAGGTTGTTTTGCTTTTCTTTTTTTTTTCTTTTTTTACTTTGTTTTTGATTGTTTTGTTTAGTCTAAACCTGTTTAAAAAAATATATATTGTTGGAACCCTGGTGCACAGAAATGCAAAGATGGCCAATAGAACAAGCATGCCAATAGCTAAACCGCCTTGTTAACAAATTGCTACAGGAGACTTTGTGGCCAGTAAGTAAATTTATACCTGGATAAATGGTAGATTAAAGTTGGGGTCTTTAATTATGTGCTGCAGAAAGAACGTGTTTAGCAATCGGGGTGAGGGAATCAACTACAGTGCATGAGGAAGAAGGAGAATAATGTTGCTGACAGTGTGCCCTGGAGCAATGTTTTGTTTTGTTTAGTTTTTTTGTTTTGTCTTATTTTGTGTGTTGTTGAAAATCCTGTTTTAGAAAATGCACAGAAATGCAATGATGGCTTATAGGACAAGCATGCTAATAGCTACGCTGCCTTGTTTAGCAAATTGCTGCAAGAGACTTTGTGGCCAGCAAGTGAATTTATACCCGGATAAATGGTAGATTGAAGTTGGGGTCTTTAATTATGTGCACCGGAAGAGCGTGTTCAGCAGTCGGGGTGAGGGAATTGACTAAAGTGCACGAGGAAGGAGGAGAATAATGCTGCTGACAGTGTGCCCTGGAGCAACGGAGAAGTCCATACCTCAATATTGGCCCTCTGCATCATTCCGCCCCACCTCAGCCAGTATTCAACCTACTGACAGCTACAGTAATACACAATTGGCTACTAGGCTTATGGGACAAGGCAACTATAGTGTAGTATATGAAGAATGAGAAGGCTATTTTTATACATCATAAGGCTGGTTCTAATGGGGGTATTGCTTTAAATCAGATAAACAAAAAATCTCAGAGGAGACTGCATCGTGTTTGTGCTACCATGCTGTCCCTGTAGAGGAAGAAAGAGGAAAAGCAATAGTTTCTCTCGAATGTCAAATAGAAAATACAGATAACAACCAGCTAATCAATTTCTGCAATATTTTATGCAGCTATGGGTGTATTTTTTTCATAAAGTGATTTCCATTTCAGACAGAATTGAGTACTAGAGGGCTCACCCTGTTTGCCACTCGTGAACCTGCGTCTCACAGGAAACACAGCTGATGGAGTGTCCATTTGCATGAGAGAGAGAGCAGGTTTATAGGGATTGAGTATTGTTTGTTCAGAGTCAGAAGGTTCAGTGTTGTACAATATTCCCTATTCTATAACCTTTTGTCTCAACAACACACTCATCTCTAACTGTACTTTTGGTACCTTTTATTTCCACATGCATGTGTTATGAAACCATCACTGGCGCTAGGTCTGAGAGCCCTCTTAGAGCACATTTGCCTTGACCCACTCGAACTCTTCTCTCATTAGCATACTTTGTTCCTAGCAATCACTGCATTGGCTTTTCTCTCTCGTGTTCTCTCTTGCTCACTCTGCACAAAGAAATCCTTAAAAAGCTACATGTCATAAGTATTCTCAGTATGATCTGAGGGAAAAGTAGACTTTCTCTGACCTTTCTCTTTGCTTATCTCACATAATGCCATGACCTTTGCAAAGACTGTCTTTAAAATTTCGTACAGCGTTGTCATTCATCTCCACTGCATGCAGATACTGAGTACATCTTTTGTGTCTTGAGAATTCTTTGAAATAAATGCACCATTATTGGAAGTATGAAGATATGATATCATTTATAATTTTTAGTGTCACTCATTTTTTCTCTCCTTTATACGCTGTCATTTGTGTCAAAGTTGAAAACGTTATTTTTGCAGAAATGGTAATACATTTTTTTAAAAGCTTTGTAATATCATGCAAAAAAAAAAACAACAACTGTCAAATGTGTCCAAACTGTTGATGGCTTGTGTATATAGATATTTACGTTACCCTTACCACATCCATGAGAGTCAGCCAGCAGCCTTTTGCAAAGCTCCTGGACCGTGAAAGCAAAGTCGAGTCTGGACCATGCAGAGAGCCATGTGAATTCCAATAAGATGTATGGGGAGACAGTAGCAAGAGCCATTTAATCTTGCTCACATTCAGCTTAATCCTACTGAGGCTGATTTACGCCTGTAGGTATTGTGGGAGAGGAACTGTGAGTCATTTGCCCAAGCGCTGCACTGGCGGAATGGCGGAGACATGAAGACAGCGCACATTCTTTTGTGCCCCACAGATGAAATAAAACATGAAGAAAATGCAGACTCCTGCAAGATGAGTCAATTCTCACATAGGCCACTATATGTGACTTTCTGCATGAGATATGGGTAAAGACAGGAGCCCTATATTTAAAAATCAAATGGCTCAGACTCTCTACAATCCTTTTTTCTGTCTCTAAAGTCTGTTTCGCTTGTCCCTGTCCCTTGTTATCATTGGCAGTCTGAGACATGCACACGTTGGGAATAAATTCAACCATAAACATATACACACATTGTGTTTTTAAAAGACGTCTCTTATGCTTACCATGGATTAATCAAAACTACAGTAAAACATTGTGAAATATTAAAATTCATATTTATATTATATTATTTTATATACAAATATTCTTAATTTATTGAGGAAGTGTTCAATGGATGTGCATAACTGAAGTTTTAGTGTACTAAATAGTCTACTAAAAAACCTGCTATTCAATTATATATATATATATATATATATATATATATATATATATATATATATATATATAAACAAGACAGAATCGTGGAATCGAGTCATAAAAACGGAATTTACCATATAACGCGGAATGCCACAGAATTTGCCAAATTTTAGATGGATGCATCAAAAGTATGATATGGACTAGTGTCTTGTGAATATTAAGCTGCAGAAATACAATTTAAATATGAATCCTCCCTGCATGTTGTGCTTGTCTCTATGTGAATGAATGGCGCATATGCACGGTTTTGTTTACTACACACATACTGAAGTGTGCATGATGCTTGCTGTGTTTTTAGACACTGACACCTCAGTATGAGTACTTTTGAGTAAAACTATCATCATTTCATATGCAAACAGAAACCTAAAGGTCAAAATAATACATTGGTTTAACTTGAAGAAACAGTGACAGAAACATTACTTAATGTAATGTTTTTATATTACTTCTAATAAGATTATTTATAAAACATTATTTTCAAAGGAATGTTTACCAGAAAGAGAAGAGAAATGAATAAAGTCATATTTTTCTTTAAAAAAAAGAAAAAACTGAGTCAAACAAGTTTATCTTATAGTCTCATCAGACCACAGGACATGGTTCCAGTAAATCATGCTCTTGGACAGGTTTGTCTTCAGCAAACTGTTTGCGGGCTTTCTTGTGAGCCAGCTTCAGACGAGGCTTCCTTCTGGGACGACGCCTATGCAAACCGACTTGTTGCAGTGTGCAGCATATGGTCTGAGCACTGGCAAGCTGACCTTTTACTTCTGCAACCTTTAAAGCAATGTTGGCAGCACACATGCATCTGTTTTTTGAAGTCAGGTTCTGGACCTGATGCACAGAATGAGTGCTTCGTTGATTGACCCTTGCAAGGCCTGTTCTGAATGGAACCCATCTGGGAAAACTTCTGTAAGACCCTGACCACTGTAGTGTAACTCGGTTTCAGGGTGTTACTGAACCTCAAATTGGCCATCTTTGTGGAAAGCAGCAATTCTAATTGTCAAATCCCCAGAGAGTTCTTTGCCATGAGATGCCACGTTGAACATCCAGTTGTAAGTATTAGAGAATTGTACTTAAAGCACCTAATTTAAACTGCTCTAATACAAGATACACAACTTTGTATGGTCCTATCAAGTAGACAAAAACATTAACACACTGCTGTTATCACTTAGGGTGTACTCACTTTTGTTGCCAGCTATTTTGACAACAATGGCTGTAAAGTTATTTTCAAAGGACAGTCATATATACAAGCTGCACATTGACTACTCTAAAACATATCCAAGTTTCATTAGTATTGTTCCTTGAGAAGATATACTAAAATGGTTGCTGAAATGTGAGGGGTGTACTCACTTTTGTGAGATACTGTATATATGTATTTTGTCAACACATGAATATTTTGCGACACAAGACTCTCTTTTATCAGACCGTAGCTCTTATCATTGAAAACTTCACTCACATTCAGAAAGAGATGGAATTAGGGAATCGAATTGTGTTCAGATAAGAATCCTCAAAACCTTGGACCATCATACAGATTTCAAATGTAGGCTGAGGTGTCAACAACAGTTACAGAATTTAATGGACGGAGGGATGGCAGACGTCAGGACTAAAGGACATCTAATCAGCAGAGGATTTTCATACCTGCCTGCTGCTAATCTCATTGCTTAGATGAGAAGTGCTGAGGATAAGAGGGAAATTCTGATGACCATCTCAAAAGCACAAAGTGAACTTAAACTTCAGCACCAAGAACTATTGAGGGTCAGACAGTAAAAAGAAAGAAATAGAAAGAAAATGATTCTCAGGGACGGAACAAATAGGCTGTCTCTCATATTTGCTGTCAACACATTGAGCAAATAAAGTGGCAAGAAACATCTTAGTCTCATTAAGTCCTTCAAAAGGTCACTGTAAAGGAGCACAGCAGTGCTAAACTCAATTCAGTGTCAATAAGGATTACCTTCATTGATTACAGCACAGCATGCAGTGTCAGATTAAATGAAATATGCATGTAGAAAGGATATGAGTTGAACAATTGCAGCATTTTTGCAGATATTAAATGGCCAGTGCTAGTCTTTGCTATCAGGGGTTTAATATGTGTGTGTGTGTGTGTGTGTGTGTGTGTGTGTGTGTGTGTGTGTGTGTGTGTGTGTGTGTGTGTGTGTGTGTGTGTGTGTGTGTGTGTGTGTGTGTGTGTGTGTGTGTGTGTGTGTGTGTGTGTGTGTGTGCGCGTGCGTGTAGTGTATATAAATATATGTAAACCAAGCAAAATTACAACTTGTCACTTGGCAGCCGCTGATCAATGTGCTCTTTCATTGTATTCAAAAGGGCAGTTTTGACATTCTTTAATAACTCCTTTAATCTTTCATGGGAAAAAGGTCACATGAGTGTTGAGCAAAATGAGGATGAGCAGATAATGACAGAATTTGCAGTGTAAAGGTGTGACTCAATTAGATTGGCCAAATGTAGATCTGGATGGGTAATCTCTGCTGCAGTACTTTAGTCACACTAAAAGTGCACTGTGCAATGTAATTATGCATTTATTTTATTTTATTTTATTTAAAATATAAGCGAACTGTGCAATGTAATTATGCATTAATTTTATTTTATTTTTAATTTAAAATAGAAGTGCACTGTGCAATGTAATTATGCATATTTTATTTTATTTTATGTAATGTAATATAATTATATTTTATATTTATATTTTATTTTATTTAAAATAGAAGTTAATTGTTCAATAGAATTATGCATTTTGTTTATTTTATTTTTTTATTTAAAATAGAAATGCACTGTGCAATGGGATTATGCATTTATTTTATTTTATATTTATTTTATTTAAAATAGAAGTGCATTGTGCAATGTCATTATGAATTTATTTATTTTATTTTATTTATGTTTTTATTTAAAATAGATGTGCACTATGCAATGTAATTATGCATTTATTTTATTTTATATTTATATTTAATTTAATTTAAAATAGAACTGAACTGTCCAATGGAATTATGTATTTATTTTATAATTATATTTTATTTAATTTAAAATAGAACTGAACTGTGCAGTAGAATTATGCATTTATTTTATTTTATTTTGAATTACAAAACATCTTTTAGTCAAGTAATTAGCAAAACTCTGAGATCTTAATAACAATGTTAAATAAAACCTGCTAAAGATTTTAACAAACATGTTCATACTCAAATTAATTAAAAAGTAATCCATCACCTTTTTTTTAAAGAAGCCACTTGAGGCAACTAGGAATATAAACGAGGCGAAGTAAAATGTGCCGAACCAAATATGCATAACGTGACATTTCATCTTCTCCTCTTTGTTATTTAACAAAAATGGAATACAATAGACCATAATGTAGCTGTCATGTCTACCCTTTTCAAAAAATTAAACCACAAAACAAAATGGGAAACTTAGCCTATACGTTCAATCAACAACATGGAACAAGTCTGCGTTCAGTGCATACAAGAGATAAAAAAGACAAAGGGTAAAGAGGACAAGACAGAACACTTTTTCTGTTTCTCTGTTTGATTCTTGTGAAATAATACACTGAACAACTCAAAGTAAAGCCGGTAATGAACTGCATGTGGGTCACTAATGAGTCTTTCAGCACTGTGTGAATTACAAATTGTCTATCTGAGGTGATCAATCTCTACAAAGTCTTCTAATCTCCAAGCATCCGTCTTAACTAACCGTTATTTCGAAGCACATATATTTACGTAGCTCCAAGAATTTGTCTTGGACGTGAGTATAGCATTGATCCCCATATTGCAGATTTGAGTGAACATAAATAGCACACTGGTACAGTACTTGTCCTCGGAGAGACAGTGGTCAGGAGTTGATCGATAGGTTATGTGCATCACATTGCTCCAAGGAAAGGTCAGGGGGGCCCGAGTGAAATGCCAGGAGAGTTGGCCATAACCGTAACCATCCATCTTGCCTTCCAGAGACCAGAGGATAGGGGTACAGACAATGACAGGCTTGTGGTGTGTAATACAATGGTTCTTCTATCTCTTCTGCTCTGTCTTCCACTTGCAGAGTTAAGCCAGACAGGTTCTCTGCTTTCCATGCTTGGCAGTAATGAATGGTTGGAGTGCTGCCGTTGTGCCAAGAAATAATCGGTCATATTTGACAATAAGGCAGGTGTTTGTCCAGGTGCCTTAATAAACTATGATTGGCCCAAGTCAGAGTTTGATCTAAATCTATATACATCTATATTCCAGCAGTACATTTCATATTTTACAGTGCCTTGCAAAAGTATTCATACCCCTAATTTTTTCACATTTTGTTTTGTTGCAGCATTATGTTAAACTGCTTTAAATTACTTTTTTTCCCACATCAATCTACATCTCATACACCATAATGACAAAGTACAAAACAGGTTTGTAACAACTTTATTAGAAATAAAAAACTGAAAAGTAAAAAACAGTAAGTATTCATACCCTTTTCTGGGACACTCGAAATTTAGCTCAGGAGCATTCATATTGCTTCTAGATGTAAACTGTGGCAAATTCATTTGAATGAGTATGATTTAGAAAGGCACACACCTCTCAGAAAAGGTCTCACAGCTGAAAATGCATATCAGAGCAAAAACCAAGTCCTGAGGTCAAGATAACTGCCTGTAGAGCTCAGTGCAGACTTGCGTTAAGGCAATTCTAGGGAAGAGTTCAGAAAAAAATCTGCTGCATTGAAGGTTCACAGAAGCATGTAGTCTACATTATCCATAATGGAAGACAATTGGAACAACTAGGACTCTAGAAAATGTCTGCCAACCCCCATCCAAGCTGACAGAGCTTGAGAGGTGAAAAGGTGAGGTAAAGAATGGCAGATAATTGCCAAATGCAGATGTGCAAAGCTTGTCACATCATGCCCAAAAAGATTTGAGGCTGTAAAGGTGCTTCAACTATGTACTGAGTTAAGGGTATGAATACTTATGCAATGTACTTATTTCAGTGTTTTCTTTTTAATACATTTGTAAAATTTTCAAATCTGGTTTTTACTTTGTCATTATTATGGTGTATGGAGTGTAAATTGATGTGGGGAAAAACTAATTTAAAGCAGTTTAACATAATTCTGCAACAAAACAAAATGTGAAAAAATGAAGGGGTATGAATACTTTTGCAAGGCACTGTATATCAGTTAGTTTTAAAAGGATGGTTCAACCAAAAGACTATCACGACACATGAGCGTGATTGAAGGCACATGCGTTGTGGTACTCATAATGGTGTACCCTATAAAGTTGTTGTATTGGGGGGTTTTTTTGCGCACAAAAAGTATTCTCGTGGCTTTGTAAAATTAGGGTTGAACCACTGATGTCACATGACTGTTTTAACAACGTCCTTACTACCTTTTTGTCCCTTGACCTACGTAGTACCCTTTCTGTCAATGCAGGATCACAAAGCTTTTGGATTTCATCAAAAATGTCTTAATTTGTCTTCTGAAGATGAACAAAGGTCTTATGGGTTGAAACAACATGAGAGTGAGTAATCAATGACAGAATTTTCATTTTTGGGTGAACTGTCTCTTTAAGTAAAACAAATACTAGTCTTAATATTTTAGCTAAGAGTAAATAATGTTATTTTGTTTCTTTGTTTGTTTAATTATTTATTTCTGTGTGGTTCTAGTAAGAAGTCCCAAATTATTTTAGGCATTATAATCAGTGAATATATTTTTGTTTGTTTTGCTCTTTTTTTTTTTTCTGTTGTTTTTTTGTTTAGTTTAGTTTTGTATATTGCTGTATGGTTCTATCTAGGTAGATATGTCGGTAACACTTTATTTTAAGGATCAGGAATTAGACAGTAATTAATGACTAATAACTGCATTTGTAAATGACTAGTTATGGACTTGTATGCCATTACAAGCTATTTATAAGGCCTTTATTGGCTGTTGTCTTATGTTGGTCTTATAGACCCTTTATATTTGTTTCTGTCCTAACAGTGTACTAATTAGCTAAACATAAAACAAACTAATAGCTTGTATTGTGCGAATTACAAACTTTATAGGTTCTCAGTACACTATGTGAATGTGTAGCTTATAAGTATGAAATAAATATAGAATAGGAATTTCATCAGACATTTAAATTAGCTGAAAAACAGTTACACAAAAGCAGTCTTCTAGCACTTGTTCCATACTAATAAATTATTAATAAACAAAATATTCTCCATTCCCTTAATTTATTTACAGCTAACAAGCACATTTCTCACTAATAAATGCTGTATTACTTCAGATTATGTTCCATATTCTAAAGTAGAAAAGAGACATGAAAGATTGCAGTGAAGAATTCTGTCTTTATTGTTTGATGGTTCAACAAGAGAACAAACTACAGATGAGACACATCTGCAAACTTTCATGTCTCTTTTCTACTTTAGAACAGGGAACATAATCTGAAATAATACTGAATGTATTAGTGAGAAATTTGCTTGTTAGCTGTTAATAAATTCAGGGAATGGGGAATATTTAGTGTTTAAATCATTTGTTTGTATGGAACAACTGCTAGAAAGACTGTGCTTTTGTGTAAAAGTGTTTTTCTGTTAATTGAAATGTCTGTGATGAAATGCCTATTCTATATTTATTTTATACTTATAAGCTACACATTCACATAGTGTATTGAGAACTTATAAAGTGTGTAATTCACACAATACAAGCTATTAGTTTGTTTTATGTTTAGCTAATTAATACACTGTTAGGACAGAAACAAGTATAAAGGGTCTATAAGACCAACATAAGACAACAACCAATAAAAGCCTTATAAATAGCTTGTAATGGCATACAAGTCCATAACTAGTCACTTACAAATGCAGTTATTAGTCATTAATTACTGTCTAATTCCTGATCCTTAAAATAAAGTGTTACCGATATGTCATATTAATTTTAGGCATTATGATCGGTGATATAACTTTGTTTAGTTTTGTTTTTGTATGGTTCCATATAGGAAGATCATCTCATATTATTTTAGGCATTAGGCATTTTGTTTTGCTTATTGCAATATGGTTCTATCTAGATAGATTGTCTCATTAATTTTGGGCATTACGATCTGTGATATAATTTTGTTCAGTTTTGTTTCTGTATGGTTCAAGCTAGGAAGATCATCTCATATTACTTTTAGGCATTAGGCATTTTGTTTTGCTTATTGCAATATGGTTCTATCTAGGTAGGTTGTCTCATTAATTTTAGGCATTATGATCAGTGATATAATTTTGTTTTGATTTGTTTTGTTTCTGTATGCTTCTAGCTAGGAAGATCATCTCATTTTATGTTTATGTATTAGGCAATTTGGTTTTTGTTTTGTTTTGTTTATTTATTGCTGTATGGTTCTATATAGGTAGATTGTCTCATCTTAATTTTAGGCATTATGATCAGTGTTATAATTTTGTTTTGTTTCTGGTTGCTTTTAGGCATTAGGCGTTTTGTTTTGTCTATTGCCATATGGTTCTATCAAGGTAAATTGTCTCATTAATTTTAGGCATTATGATTAGTGATATAATTTAGTTTTTTTGTTTCTGTATGGTTCTAGCTAGAAAGAGCCTCTCATATTACTTCTAGGCATTAGGTGTTTTGTTTTGTTTCTGTATGGTTCTAGCTAGGAGGATCATCTCATATTACTTTTAGCCATTGGGCAATTTGGTTTTTGTTTTGTTTTGTTAATTGCCATATGGTTCTATCTAGGTAGGCTGTCTCATTAATTCAAGGCATTATGATCAGTGATATATATATATATATATATATATATATATATATATATATAATTTACTTTTGTTTAGTTTTGTTTCTGTATGGTTCTAGATAGGAAGATCATCTCATATTACTTTTAGGAATTAGGCGTTTGGTTTTGTTTTGTTTATTGCCATATGGTTATATCTGGGCAGGTTGTCTCATTAATTTTATGCATTATGATCAGTGATATAATATTGTTTAGTTTTGTTTCTGTATGGTTCTTGATAGGAATATCATCTCATAATACTTTAGGCATTTTATTTTGCTTTGTTTTGAGATACTTCATAGGTTAAAATCAGAGTCATGCCACAGCAAAAAGGCATTCAAACTTTGTCTTTCATGTTTTATAGCAAGAGCAGGCTTCTCATTTCAGCCGCTTCTGTAGCTGTCACAAAATAGTTGCTACTTGATATCATATTTGTTATCATATTATCTTAATTTTATTGTAATCATAAACACACTGGTTTTAAGCACACATAAAGGGGCCATGAACTGACAAATCAAATTTCCCTTGATCTTTTCAAATTTAATATACTATAAAAACATCCCGTAAGTTTCCAAGCTTACTTTCTAGTTTTAAAAAAAAGCTTTTATTGAAAACAAGATTAGGAAACGACTCATTTTGGAATGTGCCACTTTATGAGGTAATAGTAGTAGGAGGAGAGGAAATACTAAAAAAAGGTGCAAACACAGGATTACTCCATCAACAGAACCATATAAATGTCATTACAAGATTACAAGATGGTGTAGTGTAAGTTGTGAAAAACAGTTTTTGAATTGCCAGTATTGTCGCAACACACAAGTTGGAGTAAAGGTGTTTTTACCACTATTGCATCATCTGTTCCAGACTGTTTGATATATACTGAGTATTTATATGCTTTAACCCAAATTACCCATGTTGTTTTCAGAGTATGTCACATCAGCGTCCATCTGGTATTTTAATAAGCAAAATTGTTAGCCAATCATAGCAGTAGGCATTTACTTGCAAGTCTTGAATGTGCCTCGCCTGTGAAAAAAGATTAGATACAGGATGGAAAATATTACGTCAAAATTATGATGATTTTTTTTAACATTATAAGTGAAAATAAATCCAGTTCACAACCCCTTTAACATTCACTGCACTTTGTTATTCTTCAAGTCATTTACCTATAACACTTAACACATTAGAAATCTTGCACAGATTTCTTGATGAGACAGCCTCATTATGAAGTTATGACTATTTTCACATTGCACTCTACCACAGAGTGTCTTTGCAGCGAGAACAGCTCAGGCAGTGCAGTAACTGACCCTGCCGCCACACGTAATGTCCTCCAGCTTGACGCCTGTGAAGGCCAGTCGGTACACAGCAACCAATTAAAACTAAGAGAAGAGGTCCTGCTGCTAGGGCTGATTGGTGGAGGCTCCTTCTGTGATCGGCTGCAGTAGGAGATTGGTGTTTCCTGGTTAATCATTGCCTTTGATCTTTGACTCTTTGTCAAATAAATCATTTTCCCCTTGGCCCCTTGACCAGCTGCTAGGGAGTATTCCCATTTTGATGCCTCGCGTCATGGTGAAATTCACCATTAACTCGAGAATGTGGCTGTGTATACCACATAACAGGATATGCTGGGGATGGCTTAATAGGCGGTGAAATCACGCCATCAAATCCAAACAAGAAAAAATTCAAACACTGCAGTGATATTACTGTACCTGTTGTTACAGTTTAAAATGTAAAAGCCTTATTTACAGTCGTAACCAACAATTTACATTGTTGCTGCAACTAGAAGACTTTATTTAAAAATGAATACAGGTATGGTTTCTTTTACTGATGCTACTACTACAACTGTGTATTTCATAATTACCATAATTGTGAGTTATTCATCTAAAAGAGATGAATCAGAATCCCTATTATCAAAGCAGCCCAGCTTCATATCTGTAAATATATGCTCTTTTATCATAGTGCCCTTAGTTTGGTCTGGGCAGGGAATTACCCAATTCATTTAAATTAAATGTCCTTTCTATTAAAAGAGCAGACCTGGGATCCCCTTTGAAATTAGATTCTGAAAACTACTGAAGCTTATCTAACGAGTGACTTAATACACCATACGATAGCCATCATGAAAGGCTTAATTTACTCATCCTGGACACTAATGAGAATATAGTTAAGGCCTGGAGCTAACTTTTAGTTATGGTGAACACAGTATAAAAGTTACAGACAACACTGTCTGTGTACCTGTCTGTCTATCTCATGTTTTAAAGAGTGTATTATTTCAGATATATTTTATGTAAATGTTCTTATATCCTCTCATCTTGCTTTTAGGCATTATAAGATATTACAATATTTATATCGTGCATGTTTTCATTGCAATTTGTTCACTCGAGTTTTGCATAAAAATGAACTCGATCCTCCCCGCAGTTCTGCACCGTGAACTTCGATTGACATCCACAATCTCTACATGACACACACAAGTAAGTTCAAAGGAGCTCAGGCTATAGAAGTTATTAGGGTGTTTCTTAGTTATTTCGAATTTTGCATGTAATTATGCATGCTAATGAGCCAAGCAAATTACACTTTCAGAGTTGATAGCAACAGAAGTGATGAGCAAGATAACCAGACATCGGAATTCATTTTCATTATGCACTTGTATGAATTTTACATTTTTTAAAGCCAGAATATTTCCCAAATGATTATCTGCTAATTGCAGTACAACTCACATACATCTTTAGTCTTCTCTGCTTTGCCCATCGCTCTTTATGTGTGTGTGCAGTCAACTTAAGGCCTTCATTTTTCTCGAATACAGCGGTTGAATAAAATGAGTTGCTTGCACACAAAAAAATGTAATTTTGATAAAAACAGAGGGAGCGTATTATAAAGCTGGAACATGCTGATAAACTTGGAGATTTCATTTCAGTTTCCTGCAAAACTTATTTGTGACCCTGAACCACAAAACCAGTCTTAGTAGCACGGGTGTTTTTGTAGCAATAGCCAACAATACATTCTATGGGTTAAAATGATCTTTTTTTATGCCAAAAATCATTAGGATATTATGTAAATATCATGTTCCATGAAGATATTTAGTAAGTTTCCCACCGTAAATATATATCAAAACTTACTGAATAGTAATATCCATTGCTAAGAACTTCATTCGGACAACTTTAATGGTGATTTTCTCAATATTTAGATTATTTTTGCACCTTCAGACAGTTTTCAAATAGGTCAAATATTATCTTATCCAAACCACACATTAATGAAAAGCTTATTTATTTAGCTTTCAGATGATATATAAATCTCAATTTCGAAAAATTGACACATTTTGTGGTCCAGGGTTACATATCATAAAATGTAGCTCATGTGTACTTTTACATCCAGTTCTGCCTTTGTGAAGTATCTTTTTTTTAATGTTACTGCTGTATTTTATATTTCCATTTAAGTGTACATACACAGTATATTTTGAATCCACTTTACATTAGCTTTTCCTCTGAGATGGTGAATATTGCTTGGGCAGATCGATATTTCTTTTATAACTTCACAGAGCAAATGACGGCACACACACACACACACACACACATACGCACACATCGGCGTCCCCTCCGGGACTGGAAATGGAGTTTTGTGTTCTTCTCCCACTTTAACACTTCAAAAACCTCTGAGGGTTTCTTGGTAAGCAGGAGAGAATGTGCACTGGGGAAACGTCATGGACTTGCATCTCAATAACTTAGGCCTGCATGTCGCACATGCAAAAATCTTCAGTATCCTCTGCTCACCTTACATAGATGAAATCTCCCTTGATAGTATCAGTGGAATTCGATCATGTTTGGATGTCAGACTGAATGGATAGACCTCTCAAATAACAAATCGATACTGTAAACTGATAATCAAATGGTTGTGGCGTTGCTTTTCTGACTATGATTCTGTTGGATGTGTTGCAGGTTGCTTGTTACAAGAGAACTGCTCCCTCTGTAGGCAAAGTTAAGCATGAAAAGTGCTGTCAGCCTATATGCTTGTCTCCAAAGAGTTTAATTTTGAATTGACTGTTGAATGGAGCTTGCCTATTGTTTTCTGATTGCTTGTTGTGACGAAATAGTCAATGGCTGACTATCGGGTAGGTGTAAGCGTACAATACAATCGCTGGCACTGCTGAATAATGTGGATTAAAATGCTATTCTTCTCTCAGAAAGATGGCCTGGTGGGTTTGTTGTGTAGACCCAGCAAAACCACACTAGGAATCGGCTTTTCCAAAATGATTTGTATTGAAACCTACTGTTAAGACGGAGAAAGCAAGGGAGGGCGAAAGATTGAGGGGGGAGAGAGAGAGACACCACGGACATCTTAAATATTTCTGCAACAGATTAAAAAGCAAGCTGCTTTGTATTTTGTCAGAAAGGAGCATTAGATTCTCCTACAACTGTGGAAATGTCAGCATGCTTCTGGTCTGAGTGAGAAAAGAGGATTAATGTACATATGTAAGACAAAGCAGTCCAGCCTTAACCCCTCAGACTAGTGCAAAATACAGATCCCACACATCAAGGAATTTGGTTCTTCTCTGTGTTCCTTGTGGAGTCCAGGCAGACGTCCAAGCCAAACAGTGAGGAAGCCATCCCGTGAGTCACAGTCACCGTGGGGCGGTTTTGTTTTAGCTCTCCGCTGCTGTTCATGTTTTTTCTGTATTATGTTCAAAAGCTTCGAAGTGAGGAGAAAGTTTGGAAAGGGAGTTAAGGAGTTCTTGCATGTTTTGAGAGCGCCCCTCTGGGTTATTGTCGTTGTGCAAGGAGCTGGAAACTCTTGGGGCAAGCTCTAGATTTAGTTTGAGAAAGCATTGTGGGATGAAATTAAATCCAGTTTAATGAGATAGAGGCAATGCCCTGTAGAACCGTCTATACTAGTCAAGACAGCAGTATTTATAGCAAGAGCTCATCATCACGTATAGCATTTTAATCTTCACATCTAAATTAGAGCAACCAACCGTATCCTTTTTTTGAGGATCAAAACAAAGTTGCCTGAATCAATTGCTGATTGACACTGCAGCTCTCTATAATCAGATGTAGGAGATATACCAGACAATATATAAAACCGACAAAAGCTGTAACATTTAAGTCAGGAGGTGATTCTGACACTTGAGATGAGCATGGTGAAGTGATTTAACCCAGTATAGATTGAGTGTCCAGTGAACTGTGACAGAGTACTCACCCAGACCGTGAAGGGAGGTTCCACTCCTGTCCCTACAGCGTTTGTATCCGATCGGCTTGAAGCAGCAGTCAGGATGCTGGATTCTCAGTTCGGACTCAAGTCGAGGAATGCAGCTCCCACCCGCTCGGCCCCCCGCTGTACCTCCTCCGCGGTGATTTCACACGGGTTCACAAGGCAGTCAAAAGGGTAATCCAGGCATTGTGTTGATGCTCCGAAGAGAGTGCTCTAAGTGCACCCTGTATGGGTGCAATTAAAATGTTTAAAAGCCATAAGTTTCCTTTTCTTGATTGAAGATTTTAAAAACTGAATGGAGAAACTTTAACACCAGTTATTTTGGAATGCAAAGTCCCAGGAATAGCAGAATAGAAGCAATTCGGAACCTCTTGAGCATGTGTGATCTTCCAAAACAAGTGGGATCACATCAGATAACGATCAGATAAATCCATACGAAGCTGTTTGGAACTCATTTGCAATATCCAGCTTCTTCCAAGTAGAAAAACTGCACCTGCCACGGTTCATTTGTGACATCCACTGTCTCTCTCTTTCTCTGTTAGTTTTTTAGTATGTCTGTGTGCCAGATTGCCAGAGATAGACTTGAGCTGCCCGTGCTGTAGTCATCACTCACTGCCAAGCCCCAAAACGGTGAGCCTCGCGCAGAGGAGAGCTACTCCAAGTCTTTCAGGAAAGCATCTCTTTCTTTTCAACAAGCTCTGTCCAACTGAGACCAGAGGCCACGCCTCTTTCACTCTGATTGGCTGAGCTGCAGCAGGCAGCGATGTGACAAGGAAGAAGAGAGGGAGAGAACAAGAGAATGAGAGAGAGAGAGAGAGTGTGTTTTAAGGGGGAGGGAGGATAGACCAGGCTCTGTGAGCCCTGGAGGGACAGGGTGGCTAATGAAAGTGAAAATGCTTTTCTCCCAATGCTTTAGCCAAATTTGTCTGCTACAAATTTGTTGTGACTCCTGGCAAGCTGAATTCATACTGACAAAGTCTCCAGTTTCTTAAGGGAGATGTATCTTGTTCTTCATACAATAAAGCCCAAAGTCAGTTCTTGTCAGCCTAGTGCCTTGTTGGTGCCAGATGTCTTGGGAATATTGAAGGAAATGATAAAAGTTGTACATCTCATTCTGATGTGGAAACAGTTTGAAGTCAGTGCAGTTGAAGAAGGGGTGACGTAATACTGTATTTGATAAAAGATCCTATTTTTTTTTCTATGGGAAAATTGTGTTTTATGTCACACAGTAACAGCTGAGGGGGTTTTCCTAAGATAGATGTAAAACTTGGGATGTGAAGACATTGGGATTGTTCTGGAAAAATACACTGATTTGTGGTGTATTAATGTGGTGATATTAAAAGAAGGTTGTTTTTTACCCAGCAAAGGAAAAATGCCATGCATTTTTTATGGATTTCTATTTCTAGTAGTATTACTACTACTACTACTACTACTAATAGAATGATTGTGATATAAGGTCATATTGTTACATATAAAGTCACGTTTTGAGATTAAGTTAAATTTGTGTCATATATGCACTACCAGTCAAAAGTTTCTGAACAGTATGATTTTTAATATTTTTTTAAAGAAGTCTCTTCTGCTCACCAAGCCTGCATTTATTTGATCCAAAGTACAGCAAATGCAGTAATGTTGTGAAATATTTTTACTATTTAAAATAGTTGCTTTCTATTTTAATATATTTTAAAATGTAATTTATTTCTGTGATCAAAACTAAATTTTCAGCATCAGTCTTCAGTGTCACATGATCCTTCAGAAATCATTCTAATATGCTGTTTTGCTGTTCAAGAAACTATTATTAATATTACTATATATATATAAATTAATACTTTTATTTAGCAAGGATGCTTTAAATTGATTAAAAGTGATGATAAAGACATTTATAATGTTACAAAATATTTCGATTTCAGATAAATGCTGTTCTTCTGAACTTTCTATTTATCAAAGAAACCTGAAAAAATTCTACTTGGCTGTTTTCAACAACATAATAATAATAATAATAATAATAATAATAATAATAATAATAAATGTTTTTGATCAGCAAATCAGAATATTAGAATCATTGAGATTTATACAAAGTTGAATAAATAAGCTTTCTATTGGTGTATGGTTTGTTAGGATATGACAATATTTGGTTGAGATATAACTATTTGAAAATCTGGAATCTAAGGATGCAAAAAAAAATAAAAAATACTGAGAAAATTGCCTTTAAAATTGTCAAAATAAAATTCTTAGCAATACATATTACTAATCAAAAAATAAGTTTTGATATATTTACTGTGGGAAATTTACAAAATATCTTAACTGAACATGATCTTTATTTAATACCCTAATGATTTTTGGCATAAAATAAAAATCGATCATTTTGATCCTTATAATGTATTTTTGGCTACAAATTTGCTACAAATATACCCGTGCCACTTAAAACCGAGTACTTACTGTATTGTGGTCAAGGGTCACATATTTATTTTTTATGTTATATACTGATGCTTGGCTAAAATCTAGCATGGCATGAGCATGTTTCACACCGTTTACTAGATATTTACCAGTCCAGTTTATTTTGACCAGTGCTTACATTATGTATGTTTGACAACTATTCCTATCCATCCCAACTGACTGAGCTTTTCCCTGCTTCCAACTGGAACATTTTCTGCATATCATTTGTCTCCTCTGCCTGGGCTTGATAAAAATAAGCTAGGTCTCTGTTTGTGCCGGAAGCATTGCGTTTCTATTTGCTTTGTAAACCTTGCCACTCTTGTGCAGCTGCGCAACTCTCATTCTAAACAAAAATGCTTTAACAAAAGTGTTGAAGCAAGCTATAGGTAGTGTATAAACAACTATAGGGTGGGATGGGTCAAGATGCGCCCACCAGAGTAAGACCTTTAATTGTCCTCTTGCCAATTTATGTCTGAAAATTTCATCTTCAGCACATTTAATATGTTCATCAACATCGTGAGATTCATTCCATAGGAACAGTTGAGGTTAGGTAATGTAATTTTAAATGTATTGATTACAATAAAGTTTTCTTGCAATAATTATGTTGCCTGACACTAAAACAATAAACAAACTGTTACTTCTTACTAAAAATAATACAGTTTGTTTTGTTTTAGCCTTTGAATATGCTAATTGTCAGAAAGTATTTGACATGCATTTTAAAACTTTTCTTTTAAATTCGCCAATAAGTCAAAAGAACATATAAAAAGCTAGTTTTGATTGGCAGTTTCAGGCACCAACATCTGACAGTTTGAACAAAGCTCTAATTAAGAGATCATTAACATGACCAGACCTTCATAACAACAGTCGCAATAATATTCTCTGCGTTAACTCCCTTCTATTTGAAGCGTAATGGTCCGTCTCTGCATGCAGGGTTATATTGTCATGTTAATGGCACTGGCTTTGCTTCAGTTGTGATACCTGGAATAGAACTGGTCTGGCTTTCGCAGCCTCAATGTCACGGCAGTGAGGCAAAGACAATTAAGGTGTATAAATATGTAAATATGGGAGGACACCTCACCAGGAGTCAGGTAATGACATTTTCAGCCCTGGTTTGGTTTATTCCCTAGTCGTCCCAAATTAGAAACCTTAATGACGACCAATAGGCCACAGATGGTCAAACTCTAGGGTACACGAGTCTCCTGATCTCCTTCTGCTTCTTGCAGCATCACTTTTACGTGCCAACAATGCATTACCTTGCCAGCTGCCGCATGCTCAAGGGGGTAATCATTACCTTGAGTAGAAGGTCAATCTATGGCAACGTTTGCCAGTGAGATCGTGGCCCGGGCTGCGTTCGGAGACTGGCAAACTGGACAACAAGGGTGATTCATCTTTGGGGGTGAGGGGGCAGATACTCCCTGTCGCTATTTGTCTTGTGACGTTGACATATAAAAAACACTCAGAGGGCACAATCTCGGGAGAGAAACCTGGCGGACGTCCACAGTCCGTCTGGACGCGAGAACTCCTGATGTCTTTTCTCTCTTTCTGTGTGTCTCTTTTGCATCAGGGCTCGTTTGGTTGAGCGTTACTTCACGGATTCATGAGATTAATGATGTTTGTTGAAAGTCTGGAAGATGAATATGGATTAATCAAATTGTGCTAATGTCATTACAGTGATCTGTAGTATTTACAGAAAACCTGCATGAATGCGATCAGCATATGTTAGGGTCATCGCTTTGACTCGAGGGAAATAAATCGAATTTGAAATCTCTTGTTAACCTATGAACAAATCATTATTGTTGTTGTTGTTCATAGGCACGTAAGCCTAAATTTTTAATGAAATAATGTCAGACTCTTTTATGCTAGCGTACAAAATGTCAGAATTGCCTAGTCTTTTGTGTTTCATGCCAATCACATGATCTTCTGTGACTGTGACTCTGGACATATCACGTTATTCATATATTTATTTCCCAGGCTTTTTATTTCCTAATGTTCTGCGTGAACGCCATAACTGACTGAACAGACTGGCAATGTTTAAAAATGGGTGAGTGGAAGGAAAATAACTTGTCATTTACCCCATAAAACCCAGCCTCATTATGTGTCTTCATTGAATATTAACACAAATTTTCAACTGCCTCTGTTTCTGTCAGTTCCTCAAGCTTGCTTGCTTATTTATTTATGTATTTATTTATTATTCATTCATTCATTCTTTTCACATGGAAGAAAAATTGTTGCAAAACTCAAGACCTTATAGATTAACAATGGTAGTATAGGTTTTTAGCGTTAAAATGCACAGTCAAAGCTCTGATATGAACAACAAAAAAATAAATAAATCTTTGGCGCAAAACCATATTCTGAATTTAAAGTCACAGACAAACAGCCACAAGTTATCACGCTGACAAATACAACAACAGATGCAAAAGATACGAGAGATACCAAGCATTCTTGCATTTGTACCCAGATTTAGTTTCACACAAAAAGATGCAGTGTTTTCCGACTTTAAATAATTCAAAGCAAACAAGTTTACTAATGTTCTAACTTAGGAAGAGTTCAGAAATCAATATTTGGTGGAATAACCCTGATTTTTAATCACAGCTTTCATGCGTCTGCTGAAAAAAACTATAAAAACCATCACAGAAATGGTTTCCACTACAAATACCATTACACACATTACAAACTATTAACTTTTAACAATTGAAACCATTAAAAAATGGTTTTCCTGTAGTGTGTTTTGAGACATATTCCATTAAGATGTAGTGGTTTTAACAAGCCACCAATAGAACCAATTACCAGTAGAAACCAACAGGCTTCATTAGTTTCCATTAAAACCAATACAATTCCCATTGTAACCAATAAAACAATTACAAATTCTGTGATGGTCTCTATTGTTTTTTTTTTTTTTTTCAGCAGTCTTTCACATTACTACTGGGTTACTGTTTTGTTTGATGGCTTGTGACCATCCATCTTCTTCTTGATCACATTCCAGAGGTTTTTAATGGGGTTCAGGTCTGGAGATTGGGTTGTGCATGATAGGGTCTTGATCCTGTGGTCCTCCATCCAAACCTTGATTGACCTGGCTGTGTGGCATGGAGCACTGTCCTGCTGGACAAAAAATCCTCAGAGTTGGGGAACATTGTCAAAGCAGAAGGAAGCAAGTTTTCTTCCAGGACAACCTTGTGTGTGGCTTGATTCATGCACCCTTCACAAAGACAAATGTGCCCCAAATCACACCCAGGCTCACTAGAAATATGTGCCTCTACATACATTTCTGCAATACAGTAATTAGGTACCTTACTGCACGTTTCGCGGCAGTTTTTAAAGTGAAATGTCCAGATAGTGGCTCTAAAACACACGTTCAATACCTGACCTTGGCACGTTTTTATTAAGCTGGTACAGGCACGTATTGCTGTGTTTTTATTATGCTGCTATAACTGATAGTGTTAACAAATGCAAAAGTGATCAAAAAGTGCATTTGTTGATGCAGCCGTGCTGTTTTCATTTCCTCATGCAGATTTGAGCTGTTTTGTCGAACCGTAGTTTCACGGGATTCGTACCGGAGCTCTTCATCACCCCAGTGCAACACGTATCGCGTGAGGTACCAAGCAAACTGACTGCATTAGAAAATTCATGCATATGAAGCTGTGTATGTAACGACAAGGTTTAAAAGTATAAGTTTTCAAATCGCACAGGATGTAAAAATTGTTTTGAAGCCATAATTTGTGACCACAAAACCAGTCATAAGGTTAAATTTTACAAAACTGAGATATATATACATCATATGAAAGCTCAATAAATAAGCTCTCTATTGATGTATGGTTTGTTAGAATAGGACAATATTTGGCCGAGATACATCTATTGGAAAATCTGAAATCTAAGGGTGCAAAAAATCAAAATACTGAGAAAATCACCTTTAAAGTTGTCCAAATTAAGTTCTTAGCAATGCATATTACTAATCAAAAATTACATTTTGATAGGTTTACAGTAGGAATTTTACAAAAAATCTTCATGGAACATGATCTTTACTTAATTTCCTAATGATTTTTGACAAAAAAAAATCAATAATTTTGACTCATACAGTGTATTTTTGGCTATTGCTACAAATATACCCCAGCGACTTAAGACTGGTTTTGTGGTCCAGGGTCACATATAATATTCTGCGGTAATAATTGTCTGAAAATTAGGGTTTATTAATCAAAACTCTGTGTGAAAAAGAGTAAGTTTTACTGCCTCTAGTGTTCATTTCAACTGGAAACTTAAGCGATTCGTACATTTAGGTAATTTTTTTCAGGTTTGCAGAAATGTATATAGTTCCAGATAGCACACATATGTCTGCAAGATGTCTGTTAAAGATCTTTTGATCTGGAAAGCATCTGCTGTGTACAAACAACTAACAGACGTCTGTAAGATGTCAGTTTTACATACATTCTAAATCATAAACATTTTAAAGACATCTAATAGATGTCTATTTCACATCTGATAGGAGACGTCCTATAGACGTATTGCAGATACAAATGCAGATGTCAAACAGACGTCTCTGAGATGTACGTGTGCTATCAGGGTAGGCATGTATTTCCAATGAGCCTATGTTGCCTGATTCCAACCTTGCCGAAGCAGCCCCAGATCATCACAGATCCTCCACCAAATTTCACAGTGTGTGCGAGACCTCTCCAGGTCTCTGTCTAAACATTAGACAACCAGTTGTTGGGCAAATCTGAAAACTGGACTCATCAGAGAAGATGATCATACTCCAGTCCTCTACAGTTCCGATCCTTATGGTCTTTTGCAAACCTCAGTCTGGCACTTCCTTGCTTCTTATTAATGAATGGCTTTTTTTTTTTAGATTTGAACAACTTCAGGCCTGCATCTAGGAGGCAGTTTCAAACCGTCCTCGTCGTGCACTTCACCCTAGCTGCTGTTTGGCAACTTTTTTTTTAAATTCAAAAGAGTTGGTGGTCATCCCAGTCAATGGAGAGTCGTTTTCACCTTCTGTTGATCTGTAGCTTTGTTGTTACAAATGTCTGTAGCTTGGCCTTGTAGGAACCTCTGTCTTTGAAATTTTAGGAATTTTAGGAATGGAAGCAAAGTTTTATTTTAACTAGTTGCCAATGCAACATTTTACATTATTATGTAGTTAATAGTTTAAAGGGATAGTTCACCCAAAAATGAAAATTCTGTCATTAATTACTCGTTCCAAACCCTTAAGAGCTTTGCTCATCTTTGGAACCCAAATGAAGATATTTTTGATTAAATCCGAGAGCTTTCTGACCCTGCATAGACAGCAACGGTACTACCATGTTCAAGACCCAGAAGTGTAGTAAGGACATTGTTAAAATAATCCATGTGACATCAATGGTTTAACCTTAATTTTATGAAGCTATGAGAATACTTTCTGTGTGCCAAAAAAATAACTAAATAAAAAATAATAATAATAATAATAATAATAATAATAATGACTTTATTCTTTAGTCTTTGGCATGCATTCACGACAGTACGGGCATTTTGACATAGCTCCCAGTACTTCATAAAATTAAGGTTGAACCACTGATGTCATATGGACTACTTTATCGATGTCCTTACTACCTTTCTGGGCCTTGAACGTAGTAGTATTGTTGCTGTCTATGCAGGATCAGAAATCTCAATTGATGTTCTAAAGATGAACGAAGATCTTACAGGTTTGGAAAGACATAAAGGTGAGTAATTAATGACAGAATTTTTTTTTTTTTTTTTTTTTGCAGAACTAAATGGATAAAAAGGCCTCATTGGTACTAAAATAATAATGTTTTTTTTTTTAACAAACAACTTGCGACTTGTCAATTTTTATTTCAGATCTTCGCCTGCTGAATTTTGCAACACCTCCGTAGTTTTTTATTTAGTGTGCTGTCTCAGCAAAATCTTATGCAGAGCTTTGTGTTTTTCTTCAGCTAATTGGTGAAGGGGTAACACCTTACGTGAGGGGAGAGTCTCTCATTTTGTCAAACATCTGGCCCATATTACTGCTTACACATGGCTGAAAGGACACCTACCAGTAAATACATAACCTGCCTAGTATGTGTCTATATAGAACATCTTGTAGCAGAAATGTACTACAGAGATGGAACACACCTGTATACTTTAACAAGATACAATAACTTTTTATATACTAGTGATTTTTAAAACTTGTAGGAATTATTTAAAGCTTCCTAAATCTAACCAAATAGAGGATATTTAATTTTCCAGCAGTACTTGAGCGTAATCTTCCATCAAGTGCTATTTTCCAGCACTATTGTCTGTCCTCTAATAAAGTGCAGTCATACTGTTTGAAGATCATTTTGTGAGCTGTTTAACTCGGTGGGAAACATTTCGCTGTAGTAATTGAGGAAAGGCATGCAGATGTTTATGAAGCTATAATTGCTTGGCTAAAACCCACTTTCAGTTTCTTCTTGTGAACCTTTTAAAGAAATTTGAGGATGTGTGAGAGCATGTACGTGCCTTGGTGAACCTATGAGAAGCTTGTATGTGGTGTTTTACAACAATCTGAATAAATGCGGACACAGTGTGCTGTTATATCAGAGGTGGCTATATTGGGCTACAGAGTATGATTTGTTCTTTGAAAAGAAGCTTAGGTTTAACCCTGCTTCACACCATTTTAAAAATGCAAGGACATTTTATTAAGCATAAAAACAATATGCTGGATATACTAAGATTGCAAATCCCTGACTGATAATTTGTCATGTCAAATACAGTCTGCTGTTAAGCCTTACAGAAAACAAGTGGAGATATTGTGTGTGGATTTTCTTTTCTAAATCTGACAACTGACTCGCATGAGGTTGCCATGGCTATCAACAAGGGCCAACATTGCTTTGAAGGCAAGCAAATGCATAGCACAGAAGCTGCCAATACATAACGTAGATTTCTAATGTCACAAAGCAGCTCTTATCTTTTGAAGGCTTCATTCATGGCATCTTGTTCTAGAGAAAATTGTGTTTTTCATGTTCCTCAGCACTGGTGTCTCCAGTGATATAATGGTGGTATCTTCCCTTTAATATGAACATGATTTTACAGTACCTTTTTCTGGTGCTATCATACACCACAGCATATGCTGTTTGAGATTGCTTTTCAATGAACAACTAGCATTATAAAAAAAAAGTCTTGGTTGCCAATTCATTAGGTTTAAGTGAGGAAACAGCTTCTTGGTCAGATTTGATTTTTAATTGGATTGCAATGTTATGTTTATTCCTAAAACTTGAAAACTATATACAGTGCCCTCCACTAAAATTGGCACCCTTAGTAAATATGAGCAAAGGTGACTGTGAAAATAAATCTGGATTGTTTATCCTTTAGATCTTTCAATCGAAAAATTCACAAAATTCTAACGTTTCATTTAAGTAAAACGATGGAAAATGGGGGATATCTTATTATGAAATAAATGTTTTTCTCTAGTTCACGTTGGCCACAATTATTGGCACCCCTAAAAATTTGTCTAAGTAAAATATCTCTAAAGTATATTCCCATTAATATTACTTTTTTTTTAGCACACCAGGGTGGCTAGGAGTATAAAATTGTCCAGTCATGACTTTCTGTTCCACAGGATTATAAATATGAGGAACACAAAAGCCAAATTCCCTTAATCATCCATCGCAAGAAGTAAAACCAAAGAATGTAGTTCTGATGTGCAGAACAAGTTTGTTGAGCTTCACAAAATAGAAAGTGGCTGTAAGAAAAGAGCTAAAGCATTGAAATCCCCATTCCCACCATCAGGGCAATAATTAAGAAGTTCCAATCAACTAAAGAGGTTACAAATCTGCCTAGAAGAGGACGTGTGTCTATGTCATCCTAATGCACGATAAGGAGGAGAGTTTGAGTGGCCAAAGACTCTCCAAGGATCACAGTTGGTCTTTGGGTCAGAAAGCCTAAAATAAAATCAAACAGCCCCTACATCATCACATGTTGTTCCAGAGGGTTTTAAGAAAAAATCCTCCTGGCTCACCCAAAAACAAACTCCAGCATATTCAATTGTCAGACATGATTGGAACTTCAAGCAGGACTGGCTTCTATGGTCAGATGAAACTATAAAAAAAAAGTAAAAAATAAAAAAAAAAGTACCCCATGCCCACGGTTAAAAATACTGCTGGGTCTTTAATGTTGTGGACCTATTTTTCTGCCGGAGGTCCTGGACATCTTGTTTAGGTACATGGCTTCATGGATTCTATCAAATACCATCGGGGAAAATCAAAACCTGACTGCCTCTGTTAGAAACCGTATAATGGGCCATGATTGCATCTTCCAGCAGGATGATGATCCAAAACATACATCAAAATCAACACAAAATTGTGTCACTGAGCACAGAATAAAGATTCTACCATGGCCATCCCAGTTCCCTGACCTGAACCCTGTATAGAAACTGAAGAGAAGAAGCACTATCATGAAGCTGAGAAGAGTGAAATTCTAGAGAATCTAGAGAGATTCTGTTTGAAGGATTGGTCTCTGATCTCTTGTCAGGTGTTCTCCAAACTTATTAGACAGTGTTGGAGAAAACTCAGAACTGTTATCATGGGTAAAGGATGTTGCAATAATTGGGTGCCAATAATAGTGGCCAACGTGAACTAGAGAAAAACGTCCCAGGTTACGTATGTAAGCATGGTTCCCTGAGGGAACAAGACGCTGTGTTATCAAACACTATGGGGAATGCCATTGGCGAGCCTCGCTCTGAATGTCGTCTGCAACCAATCGAATGACAGGAGTGACGTCACCGGCGTGAGACGTAAGCGACCAGGAAGTATAAAAGCATGTGCGTTGAAGCTGGCGTCAGCCTCTGGAATGAAGGGAGCACTGCAGGGATGCTGGAATTATGGCCCTAGATGCAGCGTCTCGTTCCCTCAGGGAACCATGGTTACATACATAACCTGGGACGTTCCCTTCAGGGAACTCGAGCTGCGTCATCAAACACTATGGGGAATTCCAAGTCCCTGCCTAGGAACTGCTAGGACAAGGGTGGAAAGGATGTGCCTGGGAAACATGCCTGTGAAACATGCCAGGAAACGATAAAGACTCCGCCTGGGGAAATGCCAGGACAAGAGCGGTAGTACACCTCTGTCTGGGGAACTGCCAGAACAAGAGGGATAGAAGTCTCTGCCTAGAGAAAGGGCAAGGACGAGAGGACAGTGGAGCCAGGAGTGGCTCTGAGGTCAAGGTCATAAAACCTGAAGAACGTGAGTGGCGTGGACCAACCCGCAGCGTTGCAGATGTCCTGAATTGGGACACCTGCCATAAGGGCCTTTGAGGCAGCCATGCCTCGAGTAGAGTGGGCCTTGACCCCCAAAGGTGATGGGAGGCCAGAGGACTCATAAGCAGTAGCAATGGCATCTGTGATCCATCTACTGTAGAGTGTAGGTTCAGAGGCAGGGTGCCTCTGAAGATTCTACCATCGGGGGAATTCTACCAAAGGCGTACAGACGCAGCCTCGGCCACGTCTGTACCATAGCATCCAGCCCCAGTGGAGCTGGGTGAACTAGAGAGAACCAGAGGGGACATTGCGATGTCTCCCGAGTCGCAAAAAGAGGTCCACTTGAGCCTGACCAAACACTCTCCAGATCTGCTTCACTACTTCTGGGTGAAGCATCCATTGACCGGGCCTCAGCCTCGACAGGACGTCTGCTTCCACATTGAGACGTCCAGGGATATGAACTGCTCTGAGTGAGAGCAATTTTCCCTGTGGCCACAGGAGGATCTGGTACGCCAGCTTGTGCAAGGGGTGTGAGCGCAGACCCCCCTGATGATTGATATAATAAACGACCGCTGTGCTGTTGGTGCGGACCAGCACATGACGGTCTCTTATGTCCGGGAGGAAGTGTTTTGAAGCCTGAAACACAGCCAACATCTCCAGACAGTTGATGTGCCATGAGAGATGGCGACTTCTCCACAGACCACGGGCTGAGCGGCCACTCATGACCGCTCCCCATTCAGTGAGGGACGCATCTGTAGCTAGAGTAACACGGCGACAAGGAGCTCCTAGCACCGGGCCCTGAGACAGGAACCAAGGTTTCTTCCACATGTCTAAGGCACGTAGGCATCGCCGCTTGACCTTGATCATCCGAAATGGGTTCCCCTTCGAGGAAAACCCCTTGGTTTTGAGCCACCACTGTAGAGGCCTCATGTACAGCAGTCCAAGAGGTATCACGTTGGACACTGCTGCCATCAGACCCAACAGTACTTGAAACTGTTTGATAGTGAGTGACTGGCCTAGCTTGATTGCTCTGACTGCAGTGAGGATAGACTCGATCCGAGCAGGTGACATACGTGCCTGCATCGTGGTCGAATCCCATACGACACCCAGATAAGTGGTCCTCTGTAATGGAGAAAGCACAAGGGCTGCCATAGACCGCCCAATAGCACGGACGGTCTCCTTAGTGGCGCGGAGAGTCAAATCAGCGGTACGGCGGATTTCTGCCACATCCACCTCCTCACCGTCGTCTAATTCTTTTAGCAGGTCAGCCTGGTATGCCTGCAACACTGACATAGTGTGCAGACACACACCAGCCGTACCTGCGGCCATGTACCCCTTACCCACCAAGCTAGATGTAGTTTTAAGCTGCTTGGAGGGCAAGAACGGAGCCTTTAAAGATGATGCCAGACCGGGCGACAGATAGCTCGCAAGCGTCTGCTCTACCCGCGGCATCATCTTATAGCCGCGCTCGTCCAGCCCCACCACATTCCCATAGTAGTCAGAGGTGAGGACGAACAAGCGGGCTGAGAACGATCTTCCCCAAGACCTAGAGATTTCTGAATGAAGGTCTGGGAAGAACGGAAGGCTCCGTCTTGGAGGTGGTGTTTTAGTCCGCAGAAAGCGTTCATCCAATTTGCTTTTCTGCGGCTCATGTTGTTGCTCAGCGGGCCAATTGATATTTAATTTGGCTACCGCACGAGAAACCACCTCCAAGAGCTCCTCATACTGTGGGGATTGGGAGAGAGGTTGGGTGTCGGGGACGCTCTCTACATCAAACTCCTCGGAGGAAGATAAGAGAAGCATCGAGCCCTCTTCCTGGAGGGAAGGATCCGCAAAGCGGGCTTCCACATCCAGTTGGAGGGCTGCGGGTCCGCTGGGTAAGGAAGGAGACAGGGGGTTACCCGTCTCCATTCCCTCCAGTAGATCCAACTGCGAACCCCACGAGTGCAGCTGCCACTCCGCCTCAGCGGAAGCGGGGCCAGACCCGCGGGGAATGCTGGTGAAGGCTCCCTCCTCGAAGAGAGCCCTCCGGGAACGAAGCACTTGCAGTGGAAGAAGATCACACTGTGGACAGCCAGCCCCCTCGAGAGCTGACTGACCAGACTTCTTTAAACCTCTCCTAGCAGACATTTCCACTCAAATAAAATTTGTGCAAACTGGCACTGAAAAGCAGTGGAAACAGACAAACATAGAGCGCTTTGCTGAATGACAGAAAGCTGACGCTGGCTTCAACGCACGTGCTTTTATATTTCCTGGTCGCTTACGTCACACGCCGGTGACGTCACTCCTGTCATTCGATTGGTTGCAGACAACATTCAGAGCGAGGCTCGCCAATGGCGTTCCCCATAGCGTTTGATGACGCAGCTCGAGTTCCCGGAAGGGAACATTGATTTCATAATGAGATTTCACCCCTAGGTTCTATTGTTTTACTTCAATGACAGGTTAGAATTTTGTGATTTTTTTGAATGAAAGATCAAAAGGATAAATTATGCACGTTTATCCACTTTTTCTCATATTTACCAATATTAGTGGAGGGCACTATAACAGACCTTTTGGTCTATTCAGAGTAACAATCTGGACTTTTTTTTTTTTAAAGATGGAATTTTTGCTCTGCTTATGGAGGCATCCCAGTCATCTGTGTACACATTTGCCTTCCGGCGTTACCGCCGATTCCAGTAAAGGGACAAGAATTTCTGTCAAGTCTGGTTAGATTCCTCAGAACATGCTGAGATGATAGGTGCTCCAGTTTTTCAACTAAAATTGGTAACTAGCATCACATATCCATTTAATCTGAACAAACAGAGGCTGCATTACTACTGCAACTACTACTACTACTAATAATAATATGTAACTCATTTACGAGAGCGACAAAAGACAAATCCTCAGCAGACTAATGTGATTACACTATTTTGACAGTTCACTTTGCCCTATAGTTGCCATATTGCCTTTGGATATGTGTAAACCACAAGCAGTAATAGCTTAGCGAGTGTTGCAGAAAGAACCCTAAAAGAGAGCAGGATATCACAGCAATGGAACCATGAGTGTGTCGATACCCCTCTCTCCCACCACCGCCCTCAAAGTTCAATTATTGAGCAGGTCAAAGCTGAAATGAGTACTGTGCCCTTTCATCACAAAAGTGCTTCACACTTTGCTAAAGCCTTGCTTCAGTGCTGGAATAAGCTCAAGATTACACAGGGAGATCATTCTTTGGGGCAGACTGCACTGCTTCTTTCTTTCCTCACTTTCTTCCTTTTTTTTCTCCTTCTTCTTCCCAGAGCTTGCAGCTGCTGTTTGCTTGAAAAGATGCTCTTGGCTTCTTGATTCTGCTCTTCTTTCCGCAGTGGTCAGTGAACTATGAAACTTTAGCTGGTGTTCTTCTGGTAGTAACTTTCGTATATTGCATTTATTTTCACTGCGTAGATATAAAAATCCTGTCAGTTTATAATAAAGAAAAAAAACTGAATAAAATGATTGCAACTACTTGCAGTAAACATAGTTTGACGTCATTATTGTTTCTATTTCTTAAGGTGATACAGATGGTTTAAGATGGACTAACCTGGCTCTATCATGATCTGATCAGCTAAAAATTTCCAAAACCTCTCTAAAACCAGCCAACACCAGACCAGCATATTACTTATTTTAGCTATTTAATTATTTAGCCATTTAATTTCTTAATGTTTATCAGAGTATTACAGAGTACAAATTTGACCCTAGACCACAAAACCACTCATAAGTGTCATTTTCTTTTTCGAAATTGAGATTGATACACCATCTGAAAGCGGAATCAATAAGCTTTCCATTGATGTATGGTTTGTTAGGATAGGACCATATTTGAATATCTGGAATCTGAGGGTGCAAAAAAATCTAAATATTGAGATAATCGCCTTTAAAGTTGTGCTTATGAAGTTCTTAGCAATGCAATTACTAATTAAAAATTAAGTTTTGATATACACTACCGTTCAAAAGTTTGGGGTCAGTAAGACTTGTTATAGTCTTTAAAGAAGTCTCTTATGCTCATCAAGGCTGCATTTATTTGATTAAAAATACAGAAAATATTTCAATATTGCTAAATGTTTTTACAATATAAAATAATGTTTTTTATTTTAACATACTTTAAAATAGAATTTATTCCTGTGATGAAAAGCTGAATTTTTAACAGCTGTTACTCCAGTCTTAAGTGTCACATGATCCTTCAGAAATCATTCTAATATGCTGATTTATTAGAATGATCAATGTTGGATAATATCAACAGTTGTGCTGCCAAATATTTTTTGGAACCTGTGATTTTTTTTCTTTTCAGGATTCTTTCATGAATAACAAGTTTAAAAAGTACAGTGTTTATTCAAAATAAAATAAAAAATATAACAATGTAAATTATGTAAGGAATAATTGACGACGGGCCGTAGAATTCTTTGAAAATAATGCACACCCGAGGTGGTGACGCGGTCACGACGCAAAGCGGAGTGGCCGTTCCACCTCGGGTGTGCATTATTTTCGCAGAATTCTACGGCCCAAAGTCAATTATTCCGCTTATACTACAGTTACCACACCTCAAGACATCGATCAGATGATATATTTCAAGACATTCGTCTGGTTTTTATCCTTAAAACGCTATTGTGAGTAGGATTAATTTCTTACGCAGCTCATCCAACAGCTTCGTTGCTCCAAAACGTCATTTTAGACCTAGTAACGACCAGAGCCATAGAGAAACAGAGTTACGACACTCCCATAGGCTTCCATAGGAACTGAGGAATGCGGAGAATGCGGCCAATAGTTCCAAACAACCAATAGCTCCTCCATAGAAGCCCATTCATTTCAGCGTTTCTCAAGCACTGTCGCCGGTAAATTGAAGAAATTACTACATTTTTTTTACATTTTAACACATCAGTTGACCTCTCGGAAAACTGGCCAGTAGTGGTATTTTATAAAGCGTGTGGTAGTTAATGTTTATCGTTAAAAAATAAACAGTTATACTGTAAATGCAGTTAGATAACGTGAGAAACACCATAATAGCGACCATAACCAGATACTAAATGTCATATTTTTACGTTTTTAGTCTTTCTGCAATCTTTCTCTCACTGTGGGAGATTGAATGAGTTTCAGTAAAGACTGCATTCAAGAAATATGATAAAACAAATGTATGCTGAATGCAATTCGTTGCCTTGTGTTTTTTTAAACACTATTTTCATCTTTTCTATTATGTCAAATGCCATTTTTGCTTGCCTTTTATAATATTCAGTTATGTTGTATATTTGAATATCATAAAATAACACGAATAAATTACTTTTTTTCTTATTTAACATTAAATCGTTAAATCAAAACATATAAAAAAAGAGAGTGTTTGACCATGTCCAAATACACATTCAAATGTATTTTACCTTAAATATCACACTAACTGTAATATAAATACTATATTAGAAAATGTTATCTTTTAAATGTTCAGGATCATTATTGCACATATTATTTAGTACAAAAAAAAAAACCTCCTCAAAATATTAACTAATTAGAACTGAACTATATATTACAATTATTTAATTGAATAAAAGTTACACTTAAGGTGTTTGGTCACATTTGACTGCCAAAAAGTATGAGAACATATTAATTATGTCTCTTTATCACTGCCCAGAATAAAATGCGATTGTAAAGCGTATTCAGAGAAGTTATCAATACACAATCAATGCACATTATGTGTTAATAATTACTCGAAATTGCTGCAAATATAGTAAAACTGCTGTCTATCCTACTTAAATCCATTCAAACACATTGACAGCGCGGAGTTGTTTGGAACTATTGGGCGCTCCACGAACCACGTGACCGCGCAGCGGCGAGATCAAAGCATGTCGCAACTCTCTTTCTCTATGGCTCTGGTAATGACGCTTGAGCCGTTGATAGCAAACTAATGCACTTAATAATGAAGTTTAGACAGACCGACAGACAAGCAGACGGACAGCAAGAGAGGGAGGAGAGAGTTTAAGATCGTAAATTACCTCTCTCAAGTATGTGTGTCTCTCAAAGGTGACTGGCAGCATCTTCTCTACTGACAGTTAAACTTTAAGTTAATTTTCTTCAAGACCACGCCGTTGTTACCTCGCGTGAGAACTGTCATGTCGTTTTTAAGTTGTTTATCGTCAGAGATGCGCTAACAACATTAGCTTGTATGCTAATGTGAGTGCTAACTGTATGTGTGTGCGTCTGAGTGAGAGAGAGCGAGAGCAATAGAGTAACGTTATGTGCTTTCCGTACATACCGGTAATACAACGTAATATTGTGGAAAAAACATGGACATAATCTGTCGTTTTTATCCTGTTGTTTACCGTATGTATTAGTTTTGCCAGTGTCACTGTAGCTTTTGGTTATTTTGCTGTTTTGGGCTGTAAGGACCTTTGAAATAACTGAAATAGTGTGGCGAAGTGATATAGACATGTACTGCGGTCAAAAGCTGCCTGGAACTACGTTCGCCGTGCGTTTCCCTGAAAATAATGCACACCTCTTGAACGTTCGTCAGCCAATCAGATTCAAGCATTCAACGGCCCTGTAGTATAATTATTATTAACTTTTAATAAACTTTTAATTATTAACTTAATACATCCTTGGTGAATAAAAGTATTACTTTCTTAAAAAAAAAAAAAAAAGAAACAATAAAAATGTACTGACCCCAAACTTTTGAAGGGTAGTGTATTTGCGGCAGAAAATTTACAAAAGATCTTCATAGAACATGATCTTCCATGAAGACTGATGTTCTATCAATCTTCCAAAATTGATCATTCTGACCCATACAATGTAATTTTGGCTATTGCTACATATATACCCGTGGTACTTAAGACTAGTTTTGTGGTCTAGGGTCACAAATGTTTTCTGTTAACTAGCATGAACATGATTAGTCACATTTACAACCAAAAGTTTTAAAACAGAACAAAAGAAGAAGAAAAAAAGAGTGTGTAAGTACTTGCTAAAACTATAAATTCATAATATAAGGACATTTTAATGAATATAATATTAATTATGGCAAACGACGTTGTGTTTAAAGTTACAGGACTAATAAATGTAGCTCTTGCTAATGGTTGCCCACTGCAACAAGAAAAATCGTTTTTAATGGCTTGAGGTGGAGAAGCCCAATAACGGGCTCCGATGCTGCGCTGTTCCGCCTCTCTCGCTGTCATCACTAAGCCGAGTCGTATTATGATGACAACAAGAATATTCAGCCGTGGGACGGAGAATATCTGAGGCTTAAACCCTGCGTTTTTGTTTATTTTCACACAAATTGCTCGATTCGTGTGTTGCCAGGGTATTCCCGGTCCTCCTCCTCCTCCAGCTCCCAGTGTGCCGCTTACCGACTGCCGCAGCCTGACAGCGGCTACACAGTCTCCGGCAAGATGCTACTACCACACTCCGGTCTGCTTATCGGCGTTCTCTGGATTCTCATCTTTAGTCCCGCTGGTGTGAAATGTCTGAACGGCGAAGAAGATCAGTCTCAAGATATGGAGTGTAAAATGAAAAGCGTTACGGTATCTGCTTTGCCGTTTTTGCGAGAGAACGACCTGAGCATCATGCACAGCCCGTCGGCCTCCGAGCCCAAGCTGCTATTCTCCGTCAGGAACGATTTCCCGGGCGAGATAGTCGTTGTTGACGACTTGGAAAATACTGAGCTCCCGTACTTCGTATTGGGTGAGTGCTGTTATTTATTATCAGTTTAGCGACTTATTAAACATATAGTAATCTTGATTCTAACAGTTATTGTGATTATTAATAGAAATATCAGTGGCAGGCCTAGTCTAAAACTCAAATGGGTCAGTTCTAGTATGTTCTTTGCCCGAAATAATAGCTGGTAAGCTGCAGATATGTGTTATTTAAGCTATAGAAAGCATGAGGCTCGATTGTCAGGTTGAGAGACATACAGACAGATGTTTTTATGATGCGTGATACAGTTGTGATCCGGAGACAAAGCGGTCACTGGGTTACAGTCTTGTGAGAATCTCATGTGTAAACTTGTGTGAACTTTGTGCCATAGCTTCACCTTTTATGAACTCTGAGAACAACAAACCAAGCAAACAACCACGACCAAACAAATGTGTGCTTTGATTTGTTCTATAAGAGATAGACAGGCATAAATAGATATAAACAAAGTTGATCAACTTTGATATAATATTCACTAATTGCCAGCTGTGAATAGTTGTTTGGAAATATATATTTTATTGCTAAACTGTGTGACTTCATGTTACTGTAAGTACTGTAAGTGTGCAGTTCTTACTGGCATGAGCTGGCATGGACTTTGAACTTAATTAGTTTGATTTTTCTAGTTAATTTATGCACACACACACAAAAACAAAACAAAACAATAACAATAACAAAAGACTTTTTCATTTGTTTTTGTGCAAACAAAATTTCAGATTAATTATTATGGCTTAATCCGTGCTTTAATTTTGCACATTTTAATTAAAACTAAATAGGTGACAACTGTAGAAATACTTAACGTATTTTTTTCTGTGTATGTGTCACATGGTGTATATAAATTATCCCATTTTGTTCAGTTTTTGTGGGTCCAGTAGAAGTGTTACAAACCACTTAGCGTAATATATATATATATATATATATGTGTGTGTGTGTATGTGTGTGTGTGTGTGTGTATGTATATATAAATGTCTAGTATAATAATCGGTAAGCTACAGATGTGTGTTATTTATATATCTTTAATATATTTATTTATTTGTTTAAATTTTTGAAAATACTATATGTGACCCTGGACCACAGAATCAGTCATAAGGGTACATTAAAAAAAAAAAAAAATCTAAAAGCTGAATAAATAAGCTTTCCATTGATGTATGGTTTGTTAGGATAGGACAATATTCGCCCGTGATACAACTATTTGAAAATATTTGTTTTATATATTAGCAATGCATATCACTAATCTAAAATTAAGTTTTGATATACTTATGGTAGGAAATAAAAATTATCTTCGCGGAACATGGTCTTTACTTAATATCCTAATAAATTTTGGCATAAAATAAAAATCGATAATTTTGACACATACAATGTACTGTTGGCTATTGCTACAAATATACCCGTGCTACTTAAGACTGGTTTTGTGGTCCAGGGTCACATATATATAATACATCCTAATTTGTGTTGTTTTTAAAAATTAAACAAGTAAAACTGAATACCGTGGATGAACTAAATACTGTGAAAAACTTGGTGTACATTTGTCACAAGCAGCTACAGTAGTTTGTATGAGGCAGCACACGCTGGCTGCTGTCCATGGTGCTGAACACTGCATCCATGTCTGCCACTCAATCAGAGGTGCAAAAAGAAGTGACTTTAGGAGTGGACAGTTGTATAAGTCATTGCCAGCCAATCAGATATGTAGTGTGAAGTGTCTGTGGCTATCATAGAAGATGTGCTGGGCTTGACTGTTTATTTGGCACTGCTGTAGCGTTGTCAAAGATGTCATGTTGTTTCTCACTTAGGCAAGTCTGGAAAGAAATGTTAGACAGGAAGTAAACATGGTGAAAAGGCAGATCTTTTTAGAGTCTTCTCTCAGTTGTGACCTTAAAGGTGATGTGGGCCTTTTGTATCATCTTTGTTTTGAAAAGAAAACAGACACTGTGTCCTTTTTGTGTGTATAAAAAATACAAATGCATAATACACACGTATTCTAGTTACAATATTTATGGTACTTCATATATAATTAATTCATGGTTTAATTTATGCTTAAATAGTTTAGAAAACTAAGGCTACACCTGGGAATAGCACACAGTTTGATCTGCATACAGTCATATTTGAATGCATGAGGACTTGCATATTTATAACTAGAAATCCTTAGAGCCTAAAAAATAGTGTCAGCATGCAGAGCTAACCAGGGTTTCGGTTTGTTAACAATGTGACTGCATTTTTCATAGCACAAAGTTCTTAGTAGTCAGGATTTTAATACTTATACTACAGAATTCAAATAAGCTGAGCACTTTAGAATGCATAAAACACTCAAAAATAGCACGCGTAGGCTCTGCAGAAACCTGCTGGTCTTAAAATAGGCCAAAATTGAATTTTCTAGGTTTATGAAAACTGGGAAACTTTTTTTTTAACTTGATCAGAACTTTTTTTAAGCAGATTTAATGCTTAAAAACAGTTTCAAGCTTCATTTTCAGTGTCATCTGTTCACATACACATACGTATTTTGATAGCATTTTTAATGCCTGCATTTATTTGATCGAAAGTACAGCAAAAACAGTCAAATTTTAAAATATTTTTACTTTTTAAAACAACTGTTTTCTATTTGAATATATTTTAAAATGTAATTTATTCCTGTGAATTCGAAGCTGAATTTTTAGCATCATTACTCCAGTCACATGATCCTTCAGAAATCATTCTAATATTCTGATTTGCTGCTCAAAAACATTTATTATTATGTTGAAAACAGCTGTGTTTCAGAAGAACAGCATTTATCTGAAATAGAAATCTTTTGTAACATTATAAATGTCTTCATCACATTTGATCAATTTAAAGCATCCTTGCTAAAAAAAAAAGAAAATTACACTGACTTTTGAATGGTATAGTGTATAATGTTACAAACCTTTTTAATTTAAGGTAAATGCTGATCTTGATTTTCTATTCACCAAAGAATCCTGAAAAAATGTACTCAAGTGTTTTAAATGTAGATAATATTGATAATAAAAATGTTTCTTGAACAGCAAATCAGCATATTAGAATGATTTCTGAAGAATTCAGCTTTGAGCATAGAATAAATTACATCTTAAAATATATTCATATAGAAAACAGTTATTTTAAATAGTAGAAATATTTCAAGGTGAGCAGAAGAGACTTCTTTAAAAAACATTAAAAATCATACTGTTCAAAAACTTTTGACTGGCACTGTATAAACTGACCAAAGTCAACATTCATATTCTAACATGTATGAGAGCCCAAGGATACACACATAAATATGAATAAACAAGAAATATGCAGAGAAATAGGCTATCTTTAATATGATCAAAACTTTGCTAGAGTGAAATTGCAACAGGATTTGTTTCCGACCAATGGAAACCTGTTTGCAAATGGTAATATATTCCTTCTGCCGTCCCTTAAGCTTTAATAATTCACATTGGACTCAGTGCTTTTTAATTTCTTTCAGACAGACTGCACCTTGCCTTACTTCATAAATCTCACTCTCGCTAGATCGTCTCCTCGGTTCCTTCAGCCTCTGCCTCCCACAATGGCTCTTTGTTTGCATAAGATTGATTGGAATGATCATGGGGAGTAATTTCAAGTTGGTGTTATAAATGTTGCCTAAGGTGTTTGCACGTCCCTCCCTTCGCTCTGTGGTCTTGTTTCCTGATTATAAATGCAGTATTTACAGAGCCGCCACTGGTCTTTGAACAAGCTATTTTTAATTGGATACATTAGGGTAATTGGTACAGTCTACAAATGCATTCACAAACACACTTACATTCTCACTCTCTCTTGCACACACACATTCACTTGAGGTAAATAAATGAGCACACACTAAAGACTTCTATTGCTTTTAATAACTTTCTAGGAGCAGGCGATGGGAGGGTGAGTGTGGGCGATGCCCACCCAAAAGGGAAAATCTCTAAAATTAGAGTTTTAGATTTAGATTGGCTTTCATTTTTGTTGTTTTTTGGCTTTCATTCGTTTTCTTTAATTGTTTTTTGGCTAAGTGTAAAACATAGAAGAGGCGTTGTTGGGAATCTTAAATACCTGGGTAAACTATTGTTTATTCTTATTGTAGCTCATATACGTCTATATTGTTGTAGTATTGGCAAGTATAGGATATAATTGATTAAAAATGAATGTGTGACTTAAGCTGATTTGTGAAAAACCACAGTTTTTATTAAACATATTAGTATCTGCATCATTTAAAGGCACATCATAACTTTTGTCCTCGCTACTTTTTCACTGGAATTATAAAGCAGAAGTTTTATTTATCAGCAGCTATTTTATTTTTATTTTTTTCAGTGTAAAAGTCTTTACTGTCACTTTTGATCATTTTAATGCATGCTTACTGAATAAAACACTTATCTTTGTAAAAAAAAACAAAAAACAACAACAAAAAAGTTTTGAACACAAACTTTTCATCTCTAACTACAATGAACATAGTTTTTATTATATATACACTACCGTTCAAAAGTCTGGGGTCAGTAAGACTTGTACTATTCTTTAAAGAAGTCTCTTATGCTCATCAAGGCTGCATTTATTTGATTAAAAATACAGAAAAAAACTGTAATATTGCTAAATGTTTTTGAAATATAAAATAATGTTTTTTTATTTTAACATACTTTAAAATAGAATTTATTCCTGTGATGAAAAGCTGAATTTTTATCAGCTGTTACTCCAGTCTTACAGTTTTTCTCAATTGCTAAAACACTATAACCAGTCTTTTGAACTAAAATTTCAAAACTATAACGCCATTTTTGAAAAAGCACACCCATTTCCCTAAACATTAAACACTATTCCCTGCTTTGACACATGAGTTATATTTGGTGAACTGTTACTGCAAAACTCTACACACAAACCCCTACATTTCTCAGTGCTTACACCATGTGGTCATTTAGAAAGCACAAGCATTCAACATTGTTCACTCAATCTGTGAAGTTTGAGCTCAATTAGCACACAATTATCCAAGTGGAAACACTAGGAGTCAAAATTTAGCACACACAAATCAGAACCTAAAAGAAGCCAAAGTCAGCTTACAGTTTTTCTCAGTCACTTTGGTGCATTTCTCAGATCAGAAATGAAATTGTCAAAACTACTTGTTCAACATCCACATCATCTAGTCTCTTGTGCACATCATAAAAAGCTTCTCATTCTTCTGATCAAGTTGTGATTGCTTTGGTACATTCATACAACTGATTAGATACATTTGTCTGCGGTTTCCCACATTATCAGTTGCTATTGTCATGTTGCTCAAAATGTATGATATAGTTCTCTGTGCAATAGTTTGACCCCTCAAAACATCAAGTCATTAGCTCATCGTATAAGTCATTACCTAAATGCAAAATTTTTGATCTAGTTATTATAAACTGTCAATCATATATTCTACACATTTCTATTAGACTTTTTGTAAATTTGCCATGAATTATTCAAGTGAATCTTGACTTTCACTAATGAAGATAATGTATATCAACCAATGATAAAGCAGTTCTCTGAAATAGCTCAAAGGTACATCTCTTGAACCTTCAATTGGAAAGCATACTGTATATAGACAGAGGACAACGCAGGAGTTACAAAATCTGACAGTAGACTTTCTAATTTTTATTTTTACCTTTGTGCCCATATTTCTTTTTCTTTGCTGTTTCACAATGACACTGTAATGCATTTTTATTTTTTTTCTCAGACCACTAGTACAGTACAAGTGTAACTGTGAATCCTATCCAGTCTTTTTCAATCAGTATCCCACATACAGTAATGTGTAATTTTGAAGAGGAAGAGTAGGAGGTGAAAGAGGAAGAGGAGGAGAAGAAGGTGGATGACAACGACAACGTGGAAGAGACAGAGGAAGGGCAAGGGCGAGAAAACAAGCAGTCTCATATATTTTAGTTGATGAGTGCCAGGGTTGGATCAGGCATGCAAGAGGATTTGACCCCTGCTGCCTGGCCAGGGCTAATTTAGCCTGTGATGCTGAAGAGGTTCTTTGGCCTGTCCCAGACCAAAGACAGGATTCTGGGCAGAAAAATTATATTTTGTTGTTGTTTGCTGTTTTGTACTGTACTCTACAGTACATTAAATTAAGGAATAAAACACTTGCAAAGGCATAGATTTGTTGTTTTCATCATGTGAAAAGTTTTTTATTTGGATTGTTTTGGTTGTATTGTTTTGAATTTATCTCATCAGTGTGTAAAACTGTGTTGTAGTGTGTGTGTTTTTGAGGATTTGTGTGTCATGTCTGAGAGCAAAGTTTGGTTTTTCAGCAAGATTGTGTTGTTTTGAGTGGAGAGCTTCATTTTGACCTCAATATAAGAAGTTTGGGGAATTGAGTTAGGAGTTGTGGATTTGTGTTTAGAGTTTCGCAAATAAGAGGCATAATTTCAAGAAATGTGTTTAAGCAATTGAGAAAAACTGTAAGTGTCACATGATCCTTCAGAAATCATTCTAATATGCTGATTTATTATTAGAATGATCAATGTTGGATAATATCAACAGTTGTGCTGCCAAATATTTTTTGGAACCATGTGATTTTTTCCCCCTCAGAATTCTTTCATGAATAACAAGTTTAAAAAGTACAGTGTTTATTCAAAATATAAATATTTTATAACAATGTAAATTATTTATTATCAACTTTTAATAAACGTTTAATTATTAACTTAATACATCCTTGGTGAATAAAAGTATTAATTAAAAAAAAGAAACAATAAAAATGTACTGACCCCAAACTCTTGAACGGTAGTGTACATTGTCATTCAAAAACAGCAATGTTTCTAATATGCTGATTTATTATCAATGTTGGAAACAGCTGTGCTGTCTAATATTGTTAAATTGGAACCTATGGAACCTATGATACTTTTTTTCAGGATTCTTTGATGAATAAGTTAAAAAGAACAGCATTTATTCAAAATAGAAATCTTTTCTAACAATACAAGTCTTTACTTTCACTTTTTATCCTTGCTGAATAAAAGTATTAACTTCAAAAAAAAGAAAAAGAAAAAATGTACTGACCCCAAATATTGAACAATAGTGTATATTGTTACAAAAGATTTCTATTTTAAAATTAACAGCATTTATTCAACTTCTCTAATAATACAAGTCTTTACTTTCACTTTTTATCCTTGCTGAATAAAATTATCAACTTCTTTCAAAGAAAGAAAGAAAGAAAAAAAATACTGACCACAAAATTTGAACGGTAGTTTATATTGTTACAAAAGATTTATATTTTAAATAAAATATGTTCTTTTTAAAGATTTATTCGAAAAAGTATCATAGGTTCCAAAAAAAAAACCCCAATTAAGCAGCAAAACATTTTTAAATCAGCAGGAAGGTCATGTGACACTAAGGACTAATGTAATGATGCAAAAAATTTAGCATTGCATCACTGAAATAAATTCTATTTTAAAGTATATTAAAGTAGAAAACAACTACTTTAATTTGCAATAATATTTCAGATTATTACTGTTTTTTCTGTGTTTTAATGCATTTTAATGATGTTTGCTGAATAAAAAACAAAAATTTTTGTTAATTTTTATTAAAAAAAAAAACTTTTTGACCACAAACTTTTCATCTCTAATTACAATATACATAGTTTTATTATATATACATTACCATTCAAAAGTTTGGGGTCAGTAAGATTTTTAATGTTTTTTTTAAGAAGACTTTTCTGTTCAAGGCTGCATTTATTTGATAAAAATGTCAAATATGGTTTTATATTTTAATATACTTTAAACTAGAATTTATTCATTTGATGCAAAGCTCAATTTTCAGAATAATTTCTCCAGTCTTAAGTGTCACACAATCCTTCAGAAATCTTTCTAAAATGCTGATTTATTATCAATGTTGGAAACCGTTGTGCTGCTTAATATTTTTTTTGCAAACTGATACTTTTTTGATGTTCAAAGTTTTTTTTATTTTTTTAAATTTAAATTTACATTTTATTTAAATTTTTGTTTATTAAAAATATAAATCTTTTCTAACAATGCAAGTCTTTACATTTCTTTCTTCAAGGCTGCATTTATTTGATTAAAAATACAGAAAAAACAGTAATATTGTGAAATGTTATTGCAGTTCAAAATAGTGGTTATATTTTAATATAATTTGAAATAGAATTTATTCCTGTGATACAAAGTGGTATTTT